>NC_092607.1:235000-535000 GCF_047663525.1 Anas platyrhynchos
CCCTTGTGCTTTCCAACAAAAGCTTTTCTATTATTGTATGAAATCATCTGCAATAGATTAACCCTTGTCATTATTCCTAGCTCAGGAATTATCTGTGACACCTGGGTAACACGTGAGCTTACTGTGACCCCAGGGAGAGCCTTCCTGTAATTAAAGGCAACCTATAGGAAAGCTGGGGAGGGGGTCTTTATCAGGGCCTGGAGTGACAGGACATGGAGTAATAGCTTTCAACTGAAAAGTTAGATTTCTAATATATGTTAGGAAGAAGTTCTTTACTTATAGTACTTCACATCCTGTGCATCTGCCAACTTCTGCATCTTATGGTTGCCTCCCCTACTTAAGAGAGGATGCTGGAGTGCTGGGTGAAACACTCAGATCTTACAGAAACAAAGCAATACCTTACCTTTTGCACTCAAATATGTGCCCAGTATGTTCAGCTAAAACAACTTCTACGCTACAGCGTTTTGTTGGAAGTTCCAATTTCCGTCTCAGTTTCAGGTACACCAAATTTTCCAGCAGGATTTCCGGGCCAGTGTTGTCTGTCTGCGATAGACTGCTTTGCTAGATCATCGTTCAGTGCTCCCTCTGCCAGGCACAGGCCTTTTTGTCTTAATCCCTTGTAAGAAAACTTGCAGAGGTATATTTGCCCATTTGCAGGTAGCTTGTGCTCCTCTTGCAGCGATGGTGTACTTAACCCAGTATTTGTCCACGAATGACAACCCCTGTGGTTAGGCAAGGAGTTAAAAGTTTAAACAGCAAAAATCCCATGGCTTGCTGTAGCTGAGCAAACCTCCTCCTTGGCCTCCTCCTCCACAGCCTCCTCCTCTGCCACCTTCTCCTCCTCCTCTTTTTTTGTTTTTATTCCTTTTTATTTTGGCTTCCGCTTCCACTTCCACCACCACCACCACCACCACCACCACCACCACCACCACCACCACCACCACCACCACCACCACCACCTCCTCCTCCTCCTCCCTCCCCTGTCCAACACTCTGGCTCCCACTGCCCCCCTTTGGCCCATTTATAGGGAGGAGCAGCCACATCCCCGATTGATGACAAGCCTTTTGCATAATAGCTAACAATCGCTACCCAGGCAACCAGGCCACAAGCAACGCATCACAGAGCATCATCAAGTTGCTAGGAGCAGCCAGCTGCTACCCTACAGGGCTACTGTGCCATGGTCCTGTGGGGTGACAAATGGAACTAGAATTAGGAGCAGCGGTCAACGCTCACCACCAGAGAGGGTCTTTTGTTTTGGAGTCCTCCGCCTCCTCCTCCTCCACCTCCTTCTCCACCTCCACCTTCTACTCCTTCTCTTTTGTTTTTTTGTTTTTTTTGGCGGCCTCCTCCTCCACCACCTTCTTCTCCTCCTCCACCTTTTTTTTTTTTCTTTTTTGCCACCACCTCCTCCTCTAGTATTCTACTATTTCTCCACCACCTTCTTCTCCTCTTCCACCTCCATCGTGTCCCTCTGCCTATCCCTTGCTCACCTCCTCTTTTGTCACCACTCCTACTCATGCCGCCACCTCCTCAATCTTCTCCGCCACCTCCTCCTCCGCCACCTCCTCCACTGCCCCCTTGTTCTCTTACTCCCCCTTTTCCACCTATGCCTCTTCCTCATCCTCCTCCTTTTCTGTTTCCACCTTCTCCCATCTCCCCTCTCCAACACTCTGGCTCCCACTGCCCCCCTTGGCCCATTTATAGGGAGGAGCAGCCACATCCCCGATTGATGACAAGCCATTTGCATAATTGCTAACAATCGCTACCCAGGCAACAAGCAACGCATCACAGAGCGTCATCAAGATGATAGGAGCCGCCAGCTGCTACCTTACAGGGTCACAGTGCCATGGTCCTGTGGGGTGACAAATGGAACTAGAATTAGGAGCGGTGGGCAGCGCTCACAGCCATAGCCTCCCAGAGAAGCCGCCTTGGCGCACCTGGTTCCTGGCAACTCCTCCTGCCATTTCTGGGCTCACGATCATTGCTACCAGCATGCCTTAGCAAGGAGCATGCAGAGGAAGTTGGCCAGGAAGCTTCTGCCGAGGTGGAGGAGGCTGTGGAGGAGGAATAGTCAGTGGGGCTGGAGAAGGAGAAGGAGGAAGAGGCAGTGGAGGTGGAGGAGGTGTTGGAGGTGCAAGAGGCAGGGAAGGAGGAGAAGGAGGAGGAAAATGAGAAATAGGTTTAGCAGGCGGGGGGCGAGGAGGACGCGGTAGACAAGGAGGAGGCAGTGGACAAGAAAAAGGCCGTGGACGATGAGGAGGAAGTGGAGGAGGAGGACGTGGTGGAGGTATCATAGAATCATTATTGTTGGAGGAGACCTTCACATTTGTCCGGTCTAGTCATCACTGTACTACCAATGTCACCCAATAAACCATGTTCCTAAGCACCAGCTCCAACCTTTCCTTGAACACCCTGCTCCTCTGGGGCCTCCTCCACAGGTCGCAGCCTCCTCTAGGGCAGATCCACCTGTTCCAACGGGGGCTCCTCCACGGGGGGGCTGCAGCGTGGGGATCTGCTCCACGGGGGACCCATGGGCTGCAGGGGGACAGCCTGCTCCACCAGGGGCCTCTCCCTGCACAGGCCGCAGGGGAACTGCTGCTGTGAGCCTGGAGCACCTCCTGCCTCCTGCTGCACGGCCCTTGGGGGCTGCACAGAGCTTTCTCACTCCTCCCTGACCCAGACGCTGCTGGGCAGCAGCTTTTGTTCCCTTTCTTAGATGGGCTCTCCCCCAGGCGCAAACATCATCCTTTTGCTCTGCGTTCTGGGCAGCAGCGGGTGGGTCCCTCCTGGAAGGAGCCTCCTGGAAGCGGCCCTGAGCTCCCATGGGGCAGCTGCTGCATTCTTCTCACAGAGGACACCCCTGCAGCCCCCCGCTCCCACAGCCTGGCCACGCAAACCCAAGCCAAGACACTGAGCGAGCCTCCCTGATTGCCAGCCAGCAGCTGGCTCAGCCTGGGACCCCAGGCCAGTGCCCACAAGACTCTCCTGGGCCTTCCAAAGCAAGCCTTGTGGGGACGGAGCACCCACAAAGAACGGACTCACACAACAGGACTCCTTGCCAACACCGCCTCACAGACACCTGGGCCTTGAGCAGGTAGCTCCCCTTGAGCGAGCTCATTTCCTTCCCAGGAGCTGAAATGTGCCGTTTCGGGGGCATTTGGGGGCTACAGCGTGCTGCTAAGAGGGATGTTGGAGCTCCTGCAGGGCAGTGCTTCCACTAAGGCAAGGCCTTTTCTGCATCTTCTACTGCCCTGCAAGCGAGGATGCTTGGGGCACACAAGAAGCTGGCAGGGGACACAGCTGCAGGGATTGCAGGGATTCCTAAAGTCATAGCCAAATCCAAGAAAGAGAGGAAGACGTGATGCTTTTGATAGAAAGGAGCTGGGTTTTGGGGCAAAATCCGTCCCTTTTTCTATCCCGGAGACACCCAAGGGCGTAGGACAGCAGCACTGCAGGGCAGCAAGAGATGCTGTGCATTTCTCTCGTCGCCCTGAGACAGCCACTGGGTGACGATGGTGCCAAGCGTCTTGAAAGAGACCTTGCTTTCTCAGGCCCAGGTGTCCAGCTGCACACCAAGGCCGTCCCTGGCTTCCAGGCGCAGTTGCCAGGCCCAAGGCCGAGCTCCTCTGCGAACCCCCAGCCCAGCAGACCTTGCTCCTGGCGTTGTGGAGCAGCCATTTCACGGGAGCCTTTTCTCCTGGCAGTCAGCTTAGCGCCATTAGCTCTGCCAGCGGGACGCCTGAGAGCCGTGGGAGCTCAGCAGAGAGTCCCTGTCAGCCTTGGAGCTCACAAAGGTGGGTGGCCACAAGTACCCTGAGCGTCCAGCTCGCATTGAGGACTGCTGCTGGCACTCGAGGCGTGGAGGTCGGCATGGTGCAATGGGAGACGCCACTGTCCTGCTGGTGGGACAAGAGACACTGATGTGCTGCTGCTGCAGGAGGAGACTTGAAGGTGCTGCTGCTTCGAGGTGCTGAGGAGCGGGCAGCCTCCATGCCGGTGGCTGAGCTGAGCATGCTCCTGTTCATTAGCGCTCTCCCCTTCCTTTCTTTTTCCGGAGGTGGAGAGAGAGAAACGCATAGATCTCTTTCTTTCCTGGTAGGAAATGGAAGAGCCTCGTATCTACATATTGGCCAGATTCTGCCTGGCGCCCTTGGGACTGGGGATCTGTGTTGATCTGTAAGAAAGAGCAATCGTCAGCACAGCAACTCCCCGTGACCTTGTGTCTATCAGCATCGTCCAAATCCCTCTCTAGAGCTGTGGGCTGGCTAAGCGGTGTGTTGGATGGTGAAAGTGGGAAATGGGAATGGGTTGGGAAAGGATGTGTGCGCCGAGAAATCCTTGCTGGGATGGGAAGACTTCCTTGGGGTGGAAAGGCATTGGGCTCGGAAATGAAAGAGATGGGAAATGTTCTCTGGGTTTGAAAGCATTGGGAAGCAAAAGCATTGGGATGGGCAGTCACGCCTTGGATGGGAAAGTACTGGGATGGGAAATCTTTAATGGGGTGGGTAACATTTATTGAAGTAGGAAAACCATGGGGAAGTCCTCCAAGAGAGGGGAATTCTTTGGGAAGAGATCTCTTTGGATGAAGGGAAAAATCTGTTTGTGTTGATGGGAAATCTTTTGTATGGGAATCTGTTCTCATGTGAACTTGTCAGGATGGGAAATGACCATGAGGATGAAAGCTGGTCCTGGGCTGGGAAATGCTCAGGACGGGCAAGAGGCAGTGTGGAAGCGTCGTGGGCATGGCAAGTACTGCGTGGGAGGGAAAGCCTGCTGGGGATGGCCAAGTCTTGCGCTGGGCAGCCTGCTTGGCTCCAAAGCCTGCAGTCCTCCCCAAGATGTCGGCGAGGGGCTGGTCAGCCGTTGGGACAGAACCCCCGTTGCCCGCGTTCCCCAAGCAACCGCCCCACTCTCCAGCCACCATGGCAGGTCCAGCAGCCGGCTCCCGCTCCTCCCAGGGCTGCGGCCCTGCTGGCGAGCCCAGCGCCCCAGAGCTCAGCCCAGCGCCCTTTTTCCCACAGAGGGTTTCCCCAGACGGCTTCCGCGGCTTCCGCAGACGCAAAACTCCCCCTTCGTCGTCCCAGCCGTGCCGCCAACGGTGGCTGCCTGGCTGCTTCCCTCCCCCCCCGGAGCGACGGCGCTGCCCTTGCAGCCCCTGCAGGTACCCACCCTCCCCTCCGCACTGCCCCAGGCCACCATCTGGCACGTGGTGCCGGGGGTCCAGGGGCAGGTGCTGCAGCTCCCCGCCAGGGTGCAGCTGCCACCTGGGTGGCACCTCCCAGCCCAGGGGCACCACCTGCAGCTTGGGCAGCTCCCCGCCGCCACCATGGGGCAGCTCCCTGCTGGGGGGCAGCTCCCCGCCGTGGGGCATAACCTGCAGCTGGTGCAGCTCCCCGCTGTGGGGCAAAACCTGCAGCTGGTGCAGCTCCCAACCATGGGGCACCAGCTGCAGCTGGTGCAGCTCCCCGCCGTGGGGCAGCTCCCCCACACCGCTCCTCCCTGTGCCCCCGTCCATCAGTGGGGACAGCCCATGGTGACGGGGACACTGGTGCCCCACCATGCGCTGGGGCTGGGGCCCAGGGCCGTGCTCCATGGGGAGCTCCTGCACCCCGCAGGCACCTGCCTGTTGCAGGCCCCCGCCCAGCGCAACCCCCCGCCACCCCTCGTCCCGGGGCCTCCGCTGCGGGGGCAGGCGCTCCCCGCACCCTGCACCCTCAGCAGCAGCCGGGGGCAGCTGCCGGAGCCCTGCTTGCATGCCGTGGGGCTCAGCGAGGACCAGGGGCCCCCGCTGCCCGGCCCCACTCCCCCCGAGCCTGCCCAGGCTCCAGCGACCGCCAGCACCCAGACGGCGACGCCCGACGGTGAGTTTGGGGCTGGCACAGCCGGCCGCTTGTGGCCCCACACCCAGGGGCCATGGCAAAGCTGGCAGTGGGGGATGCTTGGGGGATTGCATTGGCTTGCTTTTTCCTCAGCGGCGACACTTGCAGAGGTGCCTGAGGAGCCCCTGGAGCTGCTGGAGCTGGGCCCCGATGCCTTCGCCGAGGCCTTTCCCCAGCTGGCAGGGGACAGCCAGCAGCTGCAGCACCTGCAGGACCAGCTCCCGGCCAACCTGGACAGCTCCGGCTTGGAGGAGCTGCTCAGCTGCCTGGATGCCGTGGAGCCCCACGACGCCTTCGCCGCTGTCCCCAGCAGTCCTGTCCTCAAGCGCTTCCTCTCGCAGCTGCCCGACCTCTGCGAGGACATCGAGGAGCCCAGCACACAGGGACTGGCAGCCACCAGAGCGCTGGGTGAGGTCCCCTCAAGCCCTGGGCTGCACCCCGACAAGGTGCAGGCTGGGCGGGCGCTGCAGCCCCCTGCAGCTGCTGTGCCACCACTCAGCTCCCCCCTCAAGCCTGCAGCCCGGCCCCAGCTCAGGAGAGCCCTGCCCAAAAGGCCCCCCCAGCAGGAATTCCTCCCTGCCCGCAGGAGAACCCTGCCCCAGACTCCCTTGGCTCCCCTCAAGAGGCGCCCCGACACTGACTGCCTCCCTGCCCGCAAGAGACCCCTGCCCCAGCCTCCTCATGCTCCCGTCCAGAGCCCCCCCGACCCTGATTTCCTCACTGCCCTCAGGAGAGCCCTGCCCAAGCCTCGCCTGAGTCCCCTCCAGAGCCCCCCCGACCCTGCCCGCAGGAGACCCATGCCCAAGCCTCTCCCCAAAAGGCCCCCCCAGCAGGAATTCATCCCTGCTCGCAAGAGAACCCTGCCCCAGCCTCCCTTGGCTCCCCTCAAGAGGCCTCAACTTCTCCCAGCCCTCAGGAGAGCCCTGCCCAGTCCCCCTCGCAGTCCCCTCCAGAGCCCCCCGCTCTGGAGGGGACTGCCCACGGCTCTGCCCACGCAGCCGCGCACGCTGCAGCGTCCGGCGCAGCCCCGCGGGGACTACGTGCCCTGTGTGGGGCCCTGGGCGGGCGGCGACGCAGCGCCCACACCACTGGAGGAGCAGGAGTCGTCGGTGCCCATCACGCCGCAGCAGCGTCCCGAGCGGGAGCGCCTCAAGAAGCTGGCCCAGGAGGAGCGGCAGCGGGCGGCCCACCACATGAGGATCGGCCCCGGGCAATTCTTCGAGCAGCGGCAGAAGGACCACGCCAGAGCCTACTCTTACGGCTACCCGTGACCGACCTCGGGCTTCTCCTCGACGGCCCCCGCAGCACCCAGGCCCGCTCAGCACGCAGGCAGGCACAGAGACCTCTGCAGGCACCTGCTCCAGCTTCAGCCACGCTCCTCAGCCCTTGCCCCTCTCGCTTGCCCTCTCCCCTCTCTCGTGCTGGACCTACGCACTGCTTGCCACTCTCAGGGATGGGCAACGGCAAATGCCAATGGCAAATGCGCGCGCGCCTCACCCAGGAAGGTGGCAATGGCAAGCTGGGGGGATGCTGGCAGCAGCTGGGCTGGGAAAGCTTGCCCATGGCAACTGCTGCTTGGGACACCAAAGGGCTGAGAGACAAGACTTAGCTCTTCTTTCGGGGCATTGCTCTTCTTTGCTGCCTTCTGGATTACATTCCTCTCCTTAGGTGCTCACTCAGCAAGGCCTCTGCCTGCAGCTCTTCTTGCACTGGGACACCGAGGGGATCAGAACTGGGACGTTGTTGGGATAGGAAATGATCAGTGGGATGGGAAGTGATGATGGGGATAGGAACTCATTGGCACGGGAAAAATGGGTTTTATTTGTATTAAATTTAAATTTTTAAATTTTATTTAAATTTCTGAGTTTTATTTTTATTAAATTTAATTTTTCAAATTTTATTTAATTTACTGAGTTTTATTTTTATTAAATTTAAATTTTTAAATTTTATTTAATGTACTGGTTGTATTATTTATTTCATGAAATCCACTTTATTGACTGTGTTGTACAGTATGGCATTGTTTCATTATTAGAAAATGATAAGTATTTACTATTATTAATTAAACAATATTTACATATTTTATACATTATAAATTATCAATATTCTCATTTCTAATTTTGTTTGTTTTTATTCCTTTTCTACCCTATTAAACTCTCTTTATCCCAGTGCACTGGTTTGGACTTTAGTTTTTCTTCCGAGTCGTTGTGGATCCACTCCGGATGGGGGGACATTAGCGAACGCCTGTGTGCTTCAGATCCAAGGTCACCTTTGCCCTCAACTCAAGATCCATGTTTGCATCTGTTGTCATGAAGCAATGTTAACAACAGCAACAATTAAGTTACCTTATTTATTATTTCATGTTATTTCATGATTTCATGTTCAGTTATTTCATGCAGCCCGCTCCCGCTGCCCATGCTCAGGCCAGGCATGGATGTGGGCATGGCCAGCACGGACGGCAGAAAATGGGTGCATGGCTGGATGGCTGGCTGGGTGGGAGTTGGGAATTCAGCCTTGGGATCAGAACTGGGAGGTTATTGGGATAGGAAATGATCAGTGGGATGGGAAGTGATGATGGGGATAGGAACTCATTGGGATGGGAAAAATGGGTTTTATTTGTATTAAATTTACATTTTAAAATTTTATTTAATTTACTGGGTTTTATTATTTATTTAATTAAATCCACTTGATTGACTGTGTTGTGCGGTATGGCATTGTTTCATTATTATAAAATGATAAGTATTTAATATTATTAATTAAACAATATTTATATATTTTATACTCGTAAGGGGGTGTCGAGAGGCAGGAGACCTTTTCTCCATTAACACCAGCGACAGGACCCACGGGAACGGGGTTAAGCTGAGGCAGGGGAAATTTAGGCTTGACATAAGGAGGGGGTTCTTCACAGAGAGGGTGGTTGCACACTGGAACGGGCTCCCCAGGGAAGTGGTCACTGCACCGAGCCTGACTGAATTTGAGAAGAGATTGGACCGTGCACTTAGTCACATGGTCTGAACTTTTGGGTAGACCTGTGCGGTGTCAAGAGTTGGACTTGATGATCCTTAAGGGTCCCTTCCAACTCAGGATATTCTATGATTCTATGATTCTATGATACATTATAAATTATCAATATTCTCATTTCTTATTTTGTTTGTTTTTATTCCTTTTGTACCCTATTAAACTCTCTTTATCACAGTGCACTGGTTTGTTCTTATACTTTTTCTTATACTGTGGAGCCCAAAACTGCACTCAGTACTCAGTACATGGAATACCAAGAGAGACTGCCTGTCATTTTTCTTCTCTGCAGAAGCTCTGTTGCTAACACTGTCCAGAAATCACCACTGTCACAGACAGTAGTAGCATTCCCTCCTCCCACAGTTGGTTCTTCCCCCCCAAGATTTAGACACCATCCAGAAAAATAAGAGGAATAATACTAATAAAGTAAATAAAATAAAATAAAATAAAATAAAATAAAATAAAATAAAATAAATAATAAAATAAATAATAAAATTAATTAAAATAGTCAAAAGCCGTCAGGAAGGCAGTGGTGCAGACTGTGGAGAGCCTGGGTTCAAATCCTTCTTCTGTGAGGCTCTGAACCTATATCCCACCACAATCTCTCTGCTAATGTATGGCAGGGAAAGGAGGAAGAAAGAACATATCTCCTGCACTTTCCATTTATTGTTGACTGACAATTCTGTAGAGTTATAAAGCCTCAATCAGTGAGATACAGGGTTCTTCTCACATTGTCTCACTGTGCCCTAAGCGGAACAGCTCTCATTTAATAGATGCTTCACCACAAAATCATGAGTCATCTGCAGTTTTGAACTTTTCTGGGATCAAGTCGCTTCAGATGGTTGAGGAATCTGCTCCAGCACCTATGTAAACTGGTGCTCTACTAAGCTAGTGAGTGAACAAGAGAGAAATCCTCTGCTAGATGACTTGACAAATTGGGTCTGAAAATAGTGTTGAGGCAGAATAGTCCACGATTTTTGCCTTGGGTGCACAGAGGGATTGGGTGTTGTAGACTTCTTTTATTCTTCATTAAGATAAACATTTTCAAAAATGTGCTTGTTCAACCTTGCTCCCACTGTGTGCATGGGAGGGAGATAACTGAAAGTGGGGAGCGTTGCTTGGATCCTGCAAGTGGCTGAGGTCCAGTGGGGTTGGAGGCTTTCTTCCTCCTTTTGGAAATGCAAAGCAACCCTGCACCTCCCCTGCACTTGCAGGAGGATCATGACAGCCCAAAGCACAGCGGCTTTGTAATTGCTGCATACACTTCGATCGGATTTACGTGGCAAGGGTTTGGTAGCAGGGGCCTGCAGGGATGGCGTCTGTGAGAACAGTCCAGACAACAGCCAGCTCCAGATAGCTCCAAAAGGGCCCCGGCGCTTGCCAGAGCTGAGCCAATAAGCGATGTTGTTTGCACCTCTGGGAGAGCAGATGTAAGCAGGGGGAAATACTGCTGCACAACAGAAGCTGGAAGAGCAAGGAGTGAGAAGCAGCCCTGCAGCCCCCAAGGTGAGTGCAGCAGGAGGCAGGAGGTGCTCCAGGCTCACAGCAGCAGTTCCCCTGCGGGCTGTGCAGGGAGAGGCCCCTGGTGGAGCAGGCTGTCCCCCTGCACCCATGGGTCCCACATGGAGCAGATCTCCACGCTGCTGCCCCCCTGTGGGTGGAGGAGCCCCCGGTGGAGCAGGTGGCTGTGGCCTGGAGGAGGCTGCGGCCTGTGGAGAGCCCCCGCAGGAGCAGGCCCCGGGCCGCAGCTGCAGCCATGGAGAGGAGCCCCCGCAGGAGCAGGGGGGCTGGGGGGAGCTGCCGCCCAGCCGTGGGGGACCCGTGCTGGAGCAGTTTGCTCCTGGGGGATGGATGGATGGATGGAGCCCGTGGGACGGAGCCGTGTGGGAGCAGTGCTTGAGGAGCTGCTGCCTGTGGGCAGCCCGTGTGGGATCAGCTGGGGAAGGGCGGCATCCCATGGGAGGGACCCCACGGGGAGCAGGGGCAGGGAGGGACCCTGAGGGTCACTCTGCTGAGTCTGCTTTGCCCGTCACGATACTTGTTGAGCCATCGCCCTGTCCTTATCTCAGCCCTGGAGCCCTTTGCATCGTATTTTCTCCCCCTTTCCCTTGGAGGAGGGGGAGTGAGAGAGCGGCCGTGGTGGAACTCGGCTGCCCACCCGCTTCGAACCACCGCAGTTGCAAAGTCCTGGGAAAGATTTCTTTCAAGAAATTAAACAAGGTGTTTAACAAAGAAATGCAGAGTTTCCTTTTGAAGGCTTCCTGGAGAATTGGGCTTCTTTCCTATTCCCAGCTCAGAGGAAGGGAATTGTTGATTTCACCTTCTTTTTTCTGATATGGAAATCAAAGGTGAACTGCTCCACAAGGACGGGCAACGTCTCAGAATCAAGCTCTTTTGCTCTGTAGTCCTTTCTCAAGGAAAAGATTGATCACACACCTTCCACAGATGTAGGGGAGCAGAGAATAATTTGGGAACTACTCTAATTCAAGTCAGTTTGGGCATAGTGGTACTTCCCTAGCTGTTTCTGAGACAGACGCATTAGCAACAGAGAGTGTTGTGCCGTCACTGGGAGGCGCCTGCGGTGATGACTTCAGAAACAGAACTGAATTGTGTCACCACAGCACTTTGGCAACAGCTGCCTCTGTGCACGTTTAGCTGGGAGGCACAGAGAAGGGTGCTGGATGCGATGAAACCACGTGAGGATTTGTGGATCTCCCCTTGAGGTGCACAGAGAGGGACCATGCCCTTCTGTAAGTGTTTTGATGCTTGGCTGAGGAAAAAAATGTGGTTTTGTTGTGAATGCTTCATTGTAGTATTCTGTAGTTTGTGTCAAGTCCTTACAGAAGCCTCAAGGTTGGTACTTTGCTCAATGATGGAGCTGCACAGAGTGAGAACAGACCCAATGTACGGGTGAGGGCCTCTGCACGTTCTCTTCTTCCTACAGACGATCAACAAATAAGGGGAGACAGAGAAGAGTGTGCTGTGGTCCTCCCATAGACCGCAAGTACTAAAGCATAAACAAGAGGCTTAAGAGTCCCCCTGTCATGTTAAAATTCAGGACAGCAATGGACTTCCTCACACGGGCTGGCCTGTCGACTAGTGTCTCAGGCTGTGGCGTATGAAGATGCACTCCATCTGCTTTCAGGGTAGCAATGGCAGTGGGCAAGCTGCCTGACCTTAACATTTGTCATTTCATTTCTCACCTGAGTTTTGGTGGTTCTCCACGATTCATTCTTGGTCTAGAAAAAAAAAAAAAAAAAGTGAATTTGGATCAAAATAAAAGGATAAAAGGATTTCCTTTCCATTAATTACATGTTCTTACCTTTGTAACAGATTTGGTTATTGACTTAGAAGGCAAATATCTGGCCAGACTGCAAGACTTGTGCTCGCAGCGTGGGACAGCTCTCGTAAAGGTGATTCAGGGCAGTTTCTGGAAAACAAGACATCAGATCTCCCAAATAGCTTTCTTTGTGCTAATGTAGGAAGGGTGAGTAAGTGTAAAGGTAAGAGCCCAGATACCGTAAGAAGCAGAAAGTGTGAAGGAAACTTCCTTCTGGCTGATACAGCTCCATATCTAGTTGTCAAGTATGAAGAGAGCAGTGCTAAGTTTCTTGGGGAGAGGTAAAAAAGAAGAGACTGGGAGATTGTAAAAGGAAAAAGTGGGATTCCCTTGTCCTGGTTTCAGTTAGCACAGAATTAATTTTCTTCCTAGAAGCTGGTGGAATGCTGTGTTTTGGCTTAGGATGAGAAGAGTGCTGATAACACCCCGATGCTTTAATTGTTGCAGAGCAGTGCTTATACTAAGCCAAGGACATCTCAGCCTTTTGCTCTGTCCTGCCAACGGGCAGGCTGGGGGTGCAGTAAGAGCTGGGAGGGGACAGACCCAGGACAGGTGACCCAAACTAGCCAAAGGGGTATTCCATACCATCTGACGTCATGCTAAACAATATATAGGGGTGGCTAGCTGGGGGGAGGGGGCCGGACTGCTCGGGGTTAGGCTGGGCATCGGTCAGCGGGTGGTGAGCAATTGCATTGTGCATCACTTGTTTGTACATACTATTACTTTCGTATTATCACCATTGTATCGTTATTATTATTATTGTTATTATTATTTTTGTTATTATTATTTTCCTGTCTTATTAAACTGTCTTTATCTCAACTCACGGGCTTCACTCTCCATTTCTCTCCCCCGTCCCAGAGAGGGAGGGGGGAGGGTGAGCGAACGGCTGCGTGGTGTTTAGCTGCCGGCCGGGTTAAACCACGACAGCCTTTTTGGCGCCCAACGTGGGGCTCGAACCCACGACCCTGAGATTAAGAGATTAAGATTAATTCTGTGCTAACTGAAATCAGGACACCCTATTTCAGGAAATCCTAGGAACTGGAAATAGAGATTGGAAGAGTGCTTTAAGCCAAGACAGACATGTTTTAAAACTAAAACCTAGGAGTTGAATGAACCAAGAAATGAATCCCTTTTGATTATGCAGTTGTGTCCAGTGTTATCTTGGGAAATATGGTTTCCACATAAAACGTATCTGGGGCTTGAAGTTCTCCTAAGGCCCTTCTCTGTGTATTCCCTACTGTTTGGTAAGCGCTGAGGTCACACTGCAGACAGCAGCACGTCCTCTCCCCACTACTTAGCTGTCTGTTCTCACAACACGTCTAGGAACAGAATGGCTTGGACACAACTGCGCCTAGGACCGAGTTCATTCAAGCTGCTGGACGAGGTAAAAGCTCTGGACAAGCAAAGGGGAGGGAGGGATGGGTGGACATACAATATGATCACTTTAATCTCATTTCTCTAAGAATCCTGGCTGAGAAAACAAAACAAAACAGAATCAAAAAGAACAGAACAGAACAAATGAAGCAAGCAGCTAGCTTGCTGGAGACATTGTCTGGGAAGCAGTGAAAACACTTGCAAACAAAAACACGTCAAAGGACTAACTCTTTGAGCTTAATTCTAATCCAACAGCATAACCTCAAAGTCCTGTTTCTGTTCGTAACAGGCTGGTCCAGTAACATGTCCCATTGGATGACTTTGCAGCATAGATGTCAGGAATGCAGCTTGGGATCCCCTCCTTCTACTCAGAGTTCACTTTGAAGGGATGAGCAAGTAATTCTTCCTGGGTTGACGGAAATCTAAAGTCTGTTTTCTAACACTCTTGCAGACGCTTCTCTGTCCATCGGCCTGTCCTGCCAACTCTGGTGTGAGTGTGAAGTTGTGGCAAGAGGGATTTCCCATTCCTATTTGACCTGATGGACACCAGCTTTCCTCGGAAATGGCTGATGTTGCTGAGGAGGCAGCAGTATCAAAGCCCTTGCTGATGAAGGTACAACCAGCTGGGGAGGCTTTGGCATTTCTGCACAACGCTGCTCCCTGACTGTCACTCCAGACTCAGATTCGGAAAGAAGCAAAGCAAGCTAGAGGAAAACTGGATGTCCTGGTAATTTTCTTTTTCTTTTATTTCTTCATTCTTCACTTGTAAGAAAATCTAAATCTTAACCCTTTGTTTGAAAACACGGCTTTATGGAAATGCTTATGGGTGTGCTGCTTCACCTTGTGTGGAACCTGCTTCACCTCGCTTCAGCTATAGGACACCTATGCTCCAATTTATGCTTCCCATGATAAAGCGGTGTTCTTTAGGTGTTCTTTTCTGTGATGCTTGCAGGCGAGGTTGAAAAGAGTTGTCAGTAGGATTCTTCGTTTCCTTTGCAGTATCCAAAGCTCCGTATTACCGTGGATCTTCTCCTCTGATCTGGAAAGCTTCACAGGCCAAAAGAGAATTGAGATGAAGAAGGAAATAGAGAATGCTGACCAATATTGCCAAGTACCACCCGTAAGTTTTGTGAAAGAATCCGGTGCATTTCTGTAGTGGTAGAAAGTTCATAAAATCATCGTCGTGCACTTGAAGGCAAGCAATGCTGTAAAAATGAAGAATGCAAGGCCCTGCTTAAGGACAATCTTCAGGCTGCTTCTAGATCAACAGCTTATTTGCTTCTTCCACAACCTCATCTCCGCTTGCTTAGAAGTTGTGAAGGTCGGAAGCACACTCCGTCTTTTTCATCCCCTCTGTGTATCTTTTCCCTGACAGCAACTTCTGTCTTGGCTCTTCACATCCAGCCAGAGCAGTTGCTTTGCCTCCGCAACCTGCAGGCTGACCTCTCGTGTGTACCTGTGCTGGACTGAGGGTAATGCTTGTAACGCACACAGATGCTGCATTCACTGTGACTTTTAGAAAAGAGAGCAAGAAGCTAACCTGCACAGCAGACTCTTAGGTTTCTGTATCTCTCTTTCTCTCTCTCTCTCTCTCTCTCTCTATCTGCATATATATTTCAGTACTTATTTACTTCTTTAAAGATACCTTAAATAGAATAGATACTTTAAGAAAGCTTACTTGTTCTTCCCCTTTCCTTGTTTTTAACGTTTGCTTTTCTAACCAATCCTTAATGTTACAACATGGGATTGATGCAGTACTCAGTCCTTAGAAGTTCTCAAAGCACATCAGTGATTTCTCTATTTCTCAACCTTTCCATCTTCATTGAGATCTCTCATCTGAATTTAGGTATGAGGTGAAGAAGAACACTGCAAGCAGCTGAAGCCGTATCAGACACATGCTTCTGCTAGGAAGTCATTCCGAGTGATTCCACGGTGTACTTTAGACAGGTTTGCTCTGGTCCTCTGGACTCAGCATCCCCAAGGGATATTTCAAAGCTCTCGGAAGGACCCGTCATTATCTCTGACACTGCAGCCTCCAGTAGGAAGGGGTAGATATTCCTTGCCCTTGTGCAAAGGAACTACTCAGTTAGCTGTTTCTAACCCAAATCTCGTTGTTGTCTTCTATTGACAGACACCACCCGGCTAGCCAAGCTAAACCACTGAAAATGGAAGGAGTGGGACATCTTGCAAAGCCTGCTGCTGCTTCTAAGCAGAAGTGCGCTGTAGGTGGGGACACAGCAAGAGGAAACGTCCAGGCCACGGTGGAACTGCAAGGCACCTGTCTGAGCCACACAACGAAGTCAGCGATTCCCAGTTGGAGACTGTTGCTCGACCAGTGACACAGCAGCTGGAGCGCTTCTGGTTGCTGCTGATGGGTTCCCGTGAATCAGCCAGGGACAGGAGCTATGAGAACGACTGAAGCGATTTGAAGTTACCCGAAAGAAAGAAGAGAGGAGAGAAGAAGACAAGAGGGGAGGGAAGGGGAGGGAATAAAAGGAAGGGAGGGCAGGGGAGGGGAGGGCAGGGGGAGGGTAGGGTAGGGTAGGATAGGATAGGATAGGATAGGATAGGATAGGATAGGATAGGATAGGATAGGATAGGATAGGATAGGGTGGGGTAGGGTAGGGTAGGGTAGGGTAGGGTAGGGTAGGGTAGGGTAGGGTAGGGTAGGGTAGGGTAGGGTAGGGTAGGGTAGGGTAGGGTAGGGTAGGGTAGGGTAGGGTAGCGTGTTAGAGGGGAGGGGAGCATAGGAGAGTATAGGGTAGTGTAGGGGATCGGAGTTTAGGGGAGTGTAGGGTAGGATACGGGAGGGGAGTGTAGGAGAGTGTAGGGGAGGGGGGCATAGGGTAATGTAGGGTAGTGTAGCGAACGGGAGTTTAGGGTAGGATAGGGGAGGGAAGTCTAGGAGTGTGTAGGGTAGTATAGGGGAGGGGAGTGTACAGAGTGTAGGGTCAGGGAGCATAGGGGAGGGAGTGTAGGGGAGGGGAGGAGACGGGAGGGGAGGGGAGAGGATGGGGGGGAGGGGAGGGGAGGCAAAAGTGGGGAGAGGAGGCAAAAGAGGGGAGGGGAGGGGAGGGGAGGGGAGGGGAGGGGAGGGGAGGGGAGGGGAGGGAAGGGGATGGGAGGGGAGGGGAGGGGAGGGGAGGGGAGGGGAGGGGAGGGGAGGGGAGGGGAGGGGAGGGGAGGGGAGGGGAGGGGAGGGGAGGGGAGGGGAGGGGAGGGGAGGGGAGTGCTACCATAAATAAAATTGCCAAATACATGACATTTTGGATCTGGAGCCAAATCTTTGTGTACATGTCCTCTCCGTAGCCCCACGTGCTGACCACCCACCCGAATCTATCATACTGTTGGTCAGAAAGAACAGGGAGCATAGGGGAGGGCAGGGGAGTGGAGGGAAGGGAAAAGAGGGGATGGGAGGGGTGGGGAGCGCTACCATCAATAAAATTGCCAAATACGATGAAGGAGCAGCAGAGCCTGCAACCTCCAGTCCCCAACATCCTCCAACCACCCCCCACTGCTCCGTGGGAAATAGATAGAGGAATCAAGACTGAGGTTTAGCCTGGGATGGAGGTAGTGTGGCGAGGTGGTTTTCTGTTTGGTTGGTTGGTTGGTTGGTTGGTTTTAAAGTTTTTAAATTCTCACTGTCCTACTTTGTGATCAGTTGGCAATAAATTCAATTACTCTTCCCCAAGCCAAGTCTGTTTTGTCCATGAAGCCATCTTCCAGTCCTGAAATAAGAAAGGAAACAGACCTGCAAGCAACTGTTACACAAGTGCAGGAAGAGTGACAAAGGAGGGTTTTGAGGCATGAAGTTCCTGCAAGGATGCTCTGCTCTTTCCTCACTTCAGTATGAAAAGCACGGCACTAGTGGGTGGTCTGTGGTGGTAGTTGTTTTTTTGTTGTTTGTTTGTTTGTTTGTTGTTTTGTCAGCTCCACCCCACAGTATTTTGCTTGTTCTACTTGTTTTGGTGTGCCCCCATTCCCTCCCTCAAGGTAAAACATCCCTAGGGGCCATAACTTGCTGTTAGCAAACAAGATCTTGCAAAAGAGTGAAGTTAACATGGCACCACCTGCACTGGTGTATAAATAGTTCAAATATTTTCCCTCACTTTCCTGTAACTTTCCTGTAAATTGCTGGTCAGGAGATAACAAGTGGAGAAATTTAGGATAAGAGAGAGAAAGTTGTGTTTCCTATTGCCCTGGAGTTTCTGTTGGTCTGGCCACGGAAATGGAGTACTCAAAATCCTCAGGACACTCAGTTTATACCAGATTTATCCTAAAACTGCAGTATTTCTAGGCCCTTGGGATTCTTATCAATTAAAACATACTTTTTCACGCACAGAAGATGCAAAAAAGTGCGTCTACTGCAGTATGCAGACAGAGCCAGTCCTGTCTCTTGATTCCTTCTGCCTTCTGCCTGAAGAGCAGCAGACAATCGAGTTCTTGTCTTCAGTAGCTACGGCCTTAACCAACTGTGCAGTCTGTCCATTCATACACAGAGGAGGAAAAATAGCGTGGAATAACTCCTCTCCTTTGTGCTAACAGAGGAGGGTACAGCTTCCTCACTCCAACCCCACCGAGGCAAACCAGTCAGCAGTGCACGCCAGAGCCTCTGTCTCTTCCCCGTCTCATGATGTGCAGCTGGATCACTCTCCCTTCTATCCCCAGGATCGCTTTCAGCACAGTCACAGAAGGGTCAGACTCACAGCTTTAGGAGCCATCAGAAGAGGCTTTCACTCTTCTGCCACCACACCCCCTATACACATGCAATTTCACACATGCAAAGAGACACCATGGATTGGGGAGTTGCACAGAGAGGAGACCACACCCGTTTGCCTGCCTGCAGTTTGACACCAGTAGGGAGGTAATTCCCGTCAGGAGTTTCCATAGAGATGACAGAATATGGCCCTAGGGTCCTGCTGCTTCTTTCAGCCCTAATTCTTCAAATCCATAGGAACGGAAGAAACCTTCCCAGCCAAGTGCTGCATATCTTGAAGGTTGGAGAACCCACAGCCTTCTGCTTCATTTCATTTTAAAGATCAATCCCAATGTCACTCCCATAGAAGTAGTGGAAGCCATCTGGCTGGCTTGGCTTTCTCTCCAAAGAAGACCAAATGAGAGTTGGTCACGGGTGAGGATGAGCCCTGACAGTTCCTGCATTTTGGTTCTCCTGCAGCCCACAAAGCTCTCACTGCCTTGCCTGAATTTGAACCCCTTTGGAACCAAATCTACAGATTATCTCTGTAAATCCAAAACAGCACTTATTCACCATGTGAACAACAAATGCCTGGGATGGTTAACAGCACTTAGGTGCAAAAAAGAGCCCCCGCAGGAGCAGGCCCCGGGCCGCAGCTGCAGCCATGGAGAGGAGCCCACGGGGAGCAGGGGCAGAGAGGGACCTTGGAGGAGGGAACTGTATCCTCTTTTTTCATCGGTGCTGAGATTGAGGATCAGGATTGCGTGGTAGGAATTTGTTTAGATGAACCAATTTACCTCCATATGGGTTTTGTATGTTTGTTTCACCTTGTCTTGCAGGACCATCTTGGCTGGGTCTGCAGTGTTGTGCAAAAGTGAAGTTTTTCACAATAAAGAGCAGCTTTTTTTTGGGGGGAAAAGGCTGAGGTGGCCTTCATCAGAGTCTTGTGACCTGAAAATGCAGAAATTGGGTGCATGGCTGGCTGGATGGGTGGGTGGGAGTTGGGAATTCAGCCTTGGGATCAGAACTGGGACGTTGTTGGGATAGGAAATGATCAGTGGGATGGGAAGTGATGATGGGGATAGGAACTCATTGGGATGGGATAAATGGGTTTTATTTTTATTGCATTAAATCCACTTTATTGACTGTGTTGTACAGTATGGCGTTGTTTTATTACTATAAAATTATGATGATTATTATTTAATCTTATTAATTAAACAATTTTTATACGTTATTATATTATAAATTATAAATATTAATATTTATTATATTGTTTTTATTCCTTTTCTACCCTATTAAACTCTCTTTATCCCAGTGCACTGCTTTGGACTTTAGTTTTCCTTCCGAGTCGTTGTGGATTCACTCCGGATGGGGGGACATTAGTGAACGCCTGTGTGCTTCAGATCCAAGGTCACCTTTGCCCTCAACTCAAGATACATGTTTGCATCTATTGTCGTGAAACAATGTTAACAACATCAACAAAAAAGTTCCCTACTTGCTAGCAGCATCCCTACGTTTGCTGGGGTCTGCTCTGTGCATTTTGAAGACCGTTCCATGCTATTCAGCCCCTTCAGGAGGAAATGGATGGTTCTAGGAAAATGCGTCTTGACCTGATGCAAAGCTGTGACTCAGCACCCTGCAGCCCCCGCAACCCCTGGCATTTTACCTGCAGCCCCTCCAACAACTCTGATGTTCCCTGCATCGACTTCAACCACTGCGCTGGGACCTGAGGCCCCTCAAACCCGTGTCACTCGCCCTGCAGCCCCTCCAGCCCCTGGCATGTTCCCTGCAGCACCTCGAGCCCCTGGCATGTTCCCTGCAGCCACTCCAAGCCTGGCACAGGCCCTACAGCTGGCTGCGGGGACTATCCAGAAATCTGCTCCAGAAATACAGTGATGGCAAGGAGCCCTCCACTTCATGCTTCCTTTTTTTTCTAGCTGGAAGCATTCAGAGTTGTCAACGGAATTGGTTTGGAGGAGTAGGAAAGACAGAATTGCTGGGTTTCTGCTTTCTCCCAGAAACTATCAGACCACAACATGACAGTTGTCTTTCTTTTACGTTCTTTTACACCTGGATCTTTCTCACTTTTATGAGTGTGGGGTAGTCCTTCTTTCTCCCTTTACCTTCCTCCCTCCCTCCCTCCCTCCCTCCCTCCCTCCCTCCCTCCCTCCCTCCCTCCCTCCCTCCCTCCCTCCCTCCATGCCTTCCTTCCTTCCTTCCTTCCTTCCTTCCTTCCTTCCTTCCTTCCTTCCTTCCCTCCTTTCGTTCTGTCTGTCTGTCTGTCTGTCTCTCTTTCTCTCTTTCTGTCCAGCACTGATTTTATGGCTACGTGTGCATATCCACAGTGTACAGTTTTCTCCGTTCCGTTTCTTCCCTGAGTCTTGCCCCTCTTCCCTGCAACTGAACAGCATTGCCTTGATCAAGTAAGTGGCAACATGCGGCTTACACAGTAAACTGCTGAAATTACAGCTATAACCATGGAGCACAGCTGCCGATCAACACAAGACCACCAATCGCTCACATTTCTAAACTGCTCGTCACAATTCTTCCGTATGTAGGCTGTGATGCTGCTCATTTCTTAAGCACCCATCCATTTCTTCTCTTCCCAGACCCTCAAGGTGTCCTGGTCAAACCACCTCCCTTCCTCTTGCCCCATCTGGCTCTCCCACCTTCCTTTTCCCTCAAGGCTCAACTTTTTTTTTTTTTTTTTTTCCAGCATAGCTGCTCCATAGAAGCTGCTGCTGCCCACCTCCGAGTTGACTAGGGCTGAACTACTGAAAAAGAAAAGAAAATCTATAAATAAGAGTGAGAGATTGTGAATACCCAACCATCTCTTAAAAGCAGGATTTTAAGAGAATAAGTAATTGATAAATGGAGTTAAGATCGGAGGGAAAAAAATCCACTGTTGCAATCAATAGAGTTAAGAAGTTTTTCAAGTACATTAGGAACAAAAATTAGAGTAATGACACAGATCTGATACGGGATGGGTATTGCTTCAGTGAGAAATGATGGAAAAAACCACAACACAACACATGTGTATGTGTTGTTGGGTATTTGTAAAAAAACAAACAAACAAACAAAAACCAAACAGGTTAATGAAAACTGCATGCTCAATTAGATGATGTTTTTGTTGTCATTGGTAGGGAATTGTGGGCTTTACAACACAATATGTGTTATATATATATATTATATATGTTTTATATATGTTTTAATAAAATAAGGAAATGATATTTTTTTTCTAAGTTTGTGGTTTCCAAACTGTAGTTAATAAACATTAAACAAGATGCAATAGGATCTCGTTAACTCTTTTGTTTGAAAAAACAGTGGCCCTGATCGAGAGGTGCAAGTTAGAGGAGACAATATTCGGTATTTCTCTATGTTGTCATTTATTGGTGAAGATGAAAGTCTGCAATTCATGTTCATTACACTAGCATGACAACATGACCACAAGGGGGACTGTCTGGTAGTGAAAAGGAACTTCAGCATGGATTAAAAATGTTTGCCTTTCTTTATTCTGAACTGTTTTTCTTATGGCTGCTAGAGAGAGATTCTCTGCCTTAGAAATAAAACTGCCCAGGCTGTTCTGATAAACCTGCAGGGTTAAGGCACTTCTACCAAAACAGATTTCAAAAGGCAAGAAGTCAAAAAGCAACAATTCAGTAATCTGTGTACGCTTCTATATTAAGTTTTAAGATCACCTGGTTTATATTTAGTTCACACAAATTAACCAAACATAGCAGCATACAACCTAAGAAAAGCTTAAGAAATTTATTAGATGCACAGATAAAGTGCTGTAACAGAGAAACTTGTGTAAATCTATTCTAAAATAAATAAGGTACAGTTAAACCACCTTTGACTCGTTTTAACTCGGAAAGAAATAACCTAAGTTTTAATCATTTGAATTTTAAGGTCAAGGTGAAATATACCATAACTATAACAGTGGTTGTGATCTGTATCAACTATTTGAGGCTCCTGTTCCTCTTGAGGTCTCCCAGAAACAGGAAGGCTATTGCAAAATGTGTCCATTAGACATAGTTCCTTTTACAGAAACATTTTTGTAATAAAGTCTGGTTGCTCAAATACATGTTAAAATATTTAACAAGGAAACAATTTTCTCCTGATCCAGTCAATCTTTTAAACAAGACAATGTATTTTTCCTATGACGCAGCCCACAGGAGGGAACAGAAGTAAACATCCTCCTGAACTGAAGACTGTTTTGCTTGAAGAACTAAACTATTGCATTATTATATGAGAGCAAGAAATATCCATTTGGGTTATCCCTTTCTCCAAACATGGTGCCCAGTGATACATGTATTTTTGCCTTAATCTCAAAGGCCCGTTTGTCTCCAGCTAAGGTACGTTAAAAAGAGATTCCCTTTAAGCATCTTATCACAAGATCTCTTACTGCCTTTCCACCCGGGGAAGCTTGTGTGTTAAACTGCCCTTGGAGTTTTGGATGCTACTAGATTTCTGTGCTCTGTTATCCATAATTTCAGGCACTTCGGGGCTAACATGGCTGTTTAAGTCAATGCAATAATATTACCAATATATTCAACACTCAGAAGAGTCACCACAGTTTCCTTCACACACTCAGGATTTCAAATTCTTCTTCCAATTCAAATAGCTTGTCAGTAGATTCAATGAGTTCTGTAAAAAAAGATAAAGAAAAAGACATGCCTGATTTTGTTCACTTAAAAAAAAAAACTTTGAAAGACGCATTCCAGAAAAGTACTTTGTAAGAGTGAAAAAAAAAATCTGTGCTAGCAATTGTATGGCTTGTTTGGATACATGCCTGCTATATATTGCTTGACACTCACAAAGGATAGTTATTCTACCTGTGATTATTCTTTTATTTGCTAACGAGGAACATAACATTGCACAATTAGGCTTTTAATCGGTGCCTTACCTGCTCCTGTGGTTGTCACTTCTGGTTTTGTTGGAGGTATGAAAGGAGGCCAGTGTGGCGGGTGCTTCTGGACCAGCTCAAACACCCGTAGACTCTGCTGCTTTAGAATCTCCTGAGGACAGAATGCTTTCATTTTAAAAGCTGGCTTGGGGGACGCTTCAAACACAAAACGTGTCTGCTTAATTGAAAGTGTTTTTTAATTACGCATGTCCATCAGGAAAAAAAAGTCTTTATACAGACATACTGTGAAATCCAAGCACCATGGTCTCTGTAATACATCCCTAGTTAAAACACATCTGGAAGACAGATCTCTTGAACTGTACTACAAATTATCAGTCTTATCATCTTTTGATATCAGCTTTGATATCTGCAAACCTGTAATTTTGTTTACAGGTAGCAAGCACACTAGGAATGTACAATATTTTCTGCTTTTTAAAAGAAAGTTGCTTGCATAGAACTCTCCTCAAGTTTTCTGTTGATCAATAGCACAAAAGACAGATCTATCAGCTCCTCCAAAGGGGAAAAAAAAAAAAAAAAACGCATCAGATTTTGAAGGACAGGTTTTGGTCAGGAAAAAAGGTGTTCCTGAAGCCAAACGCTATTCCTCTTCAAAGAGAAGTTACCTTCTGTCCTGTATTTCAGTTATTTACAAACTGTTTTCCTTAGATGATTTTTTTTTTTTTTAAATAAATGCCCTTAGAGGTTGATGGTACTTTACATTCAGACGTCTGGTGCTTAGCTTAACAGCTGCATGCAGAAACATCCTCAAGTCTGTTTCCTGTGGCAGCCAGCACCTTCTGTTCTCCCTAGATCAGCAGGAGCTAGAGGCCTGCAGCACTTACAGAATCAGATCTTTAAGATAGCAGGGACTAACAGTCATAATTAGAACACGCAATCTATTATGTCAAACAATAAAAAAGGATCAGGAAGCAAATCATTGATACATCACTACAATATGGCAGTTAAACCTTAGTCATTTAGTGAGAATTAGAAGTTAAAAGCAAGTGTAACACCTTCAAGTGTGGATGTTTACACCCATTTTCCAACTGGCAGGGTTTGTGGCTGGTAAAGTGCTGAACAATTTCCAATTAGCAATTCAGTAGTATTGCCTTACCCTGATGCTTTAATGCATTCTTCTCCATGGCTCATACAATTTGTATACAAAGGAAAATGGAAAGGAAAATTTTACAAAAAACAGACAATAAAAACCAGACTTTATAAAGAACAAATCGAGATGCTAAGTTCCCACTCTTACCTTTTGTACAAGACTACACCGGTTATCAAAATCACATTCTTCTTTGCAAAAGAAGCCCTTAGGGGAAAAAACAAACACACAGAGTTTTACCTTTGCAGATGGTAGGTATGTGGTACCAGCAGGTAAGGCGGTTTGACCTCTGATACAGTAATGCCCTGTACGATCAGTAGATATAAGACTCCAAATATGTGGCAGCTCTAGGGAGAGAACCCACGGGGAGAACAAGGCCCTGCAAACCCCTAACGAAATAGTCAAGCAAAAAATAGCAGCAGCTCCTGTGTGCTCCTCCATGGAGCGCCACCCAGTTCCTACAGTCCAGGTATCAGCAGAAGCTGAAAACTTGTAGATGATGGACCACCTAAGGAACATTTCCATTCTGGTATCTATACTGAAAATATTTGCTCTTCATTATGATTTTGTCTGTCTCGTTGCATCATGCCACATTTTGCACAGTTACGTAGTAAAGTATTAAAACAAAACAAAACAAAAAAACTTTCTAAAAAGCAGCAGTATTAAAAAACAGGTATGTGAATGAATGACAGATACCGGTATCTTTACAGATTGTTTAAAGCTTTAGAAACACATCCCACTGGTGACAACTGCCAATCACCCAATCACAGGATACTGGCATGGGATCAGATCCAATTTTTTCAAATACCACAGTACCCCCATGACATTTTGGGTGAATTACAAATAATACATTTGTATTTGTAATTTGGGGTGAAATACAATAATTCCACTTAAACATTTTCAACTTATGATATAAAGTAAGTTTAAGTAACTTGTCTAGAGGTGACCAAACATAAAGTAGTGATAGAATAAAACACATAAACCTGTTTCAGTTCCTTGCTCTGACCATTATAATGCCTCTTGAAAGAAGTAAAAGCTGCTCAGTAAAGAAAACAAAGCGAGCTCCTACAGTACAGACAGCTCCCCACTTGCCCTAAGATTCTCCATGTAGTTATGTACAAACTACTATGTGTTGATCACAGAAGACAGCTTTGTGATCTTGGTTCTGTTCAAGGAGATGCATTGCTGCCCTTACCAATGTAGAGAGACATTACTTTGAGATAAAGTACATGCATTCAAGATTTCCTGACACTTACTAAAGCTACTGAAGGGTCCAAATTCATGATCTTCATTCTATGTGGGGCTTCCTGGCAGTGGAAACTCTCATCGTCAACCGTGCCATTTTCTTCTGAATCTACAAAGCTTTGAGTGGTGTGAGGGTCCAGATAGATCAGCTCATTGCCTGGATGGGTAAAAGCCGTATGTTAAAAATAAGCAAGTGACATTAATAAGCACTTGGTCCAGAACTGTAAAATAGAAATTAGATTGCCATCGCAGTCAGTATAATCTAGACTTTCCAGCTAGGGATTCTTTAAGAGAATCAGAAGGTTAAACACAGCGTTTCCCACAGGGTATTTAGTATAACTTCCTATTGTCACCTATTACTGTAATTTTTTGGTTGGTTATGTTCTATCTTTGTCACATACTTTTATTTTTCCATGTGAGATCCAGTACTTTTTTTTTTTTTTTTAAATCTCAAGTGTTGTAAACACTAACATTTGACAGATTAAAAGGTACAGGATGTTCACAGATGCAATCTGTAATCCCATTAGGCATTCATTCAGAAATTGGAACAAAAAAGCCTAACTAAAACAGGTTAGGTTTTACAAAAGGACAAAATAGGGTTGCAAAATTTTGGCCCAAAGTGGGGTGAAATCTGAAGGAATGCATTTTAAATTAATTAGAGCAATACTTAATAACAGAAGGTATGCAAAAGGTGAAAAAGATACTGCTATCAGAAACAGTTTTGAAATACAAGAAAATAAAAGTGACATTTGACCAATACACTTGTCAAATGCTATCAGCTATTCTCAGTATGTTGCTCTTGTTGATGTCATCACTTATTTTTACACCTAGCTTTGCTGTTAACTTTCTGCTCCTGTTAAGGATCATCTCATACTGTTTCTAAACTCTTTTAGATATGCTTCTTCATTTATTTTATTCTATTCTCATCTTTCTTTACTTCTAGAGGTTCACGCTTAGACCCCTTACTATTTCCCCTTCAAAAAATGTTCTCTTTTGATCATCTGCACATTTGGAATAAGTTTCTTTTTTCCTTACCTAAAAATCCTATGAAATAATAGGCATTCTTTGGTTTCCCTCCTAATGCTCCCAAAGACTGTGGCATCTTAAAGCATTCCTAGGAGTTCAAAAGGAATAAAGGAAATTGTCATTCATTTCTTTACTGACATCACACATACCCAAACTTATTTGACAGTAACGAGCAATGAATTGAAAGAAAACCTTACTTTAAATGCATCAATATATACGGGATTTATGTGATTTATCCCTAGTCGTGGAGGTATAATAAGCAAGAGGGCTTTCCAGCCTGTGCAGAGTCCTCCTGCCTTCTTGCTTCGGCCAAGAGCACTTCTGTGCAAATGTGCACTGCTGTGGGACGTGCTGCTGCTCTGAGGAGGGGACCAGCACATTTTTTCTGCGGGAATAAAACTAGAAATCAGTCAACGCACAGAGGAACACAAAGCAGATCTTCCTCTCAGTAGTGAATTAAGCTAGTTTGCCAGGGATCTTTATAGGGCACCCAAGACAAAACGAGCCGGGCATGGCAATTACAGCTATTTAGTAGAAGTAATTCTAGCAGACAGTATGTGCTGGCACGTCCAAGTGAGACGTTAGATCAATGATTGGGGGATGACAATTTAAGACTGCAGTGACATGTCCTATTAATGTTATTAATAGTGTCAAGCTTTGCCTATAAAACGCCAGAGAAATGAAATGGCAGCAATGATGACAGTAGAAATTCTTCAAGGAGCTCTTCACATCCAGTGATGTGAGCACGAAGTTGGCATCAGGGATCAAAAAAACACAACTGAGTTTGTATGTCCTTCTTCCCTCTTCTTACCCTTGCAAGACAAACCCATGGCCCCCCAAGTATTTGTTCATGTTTAGATACATGCTGGCAAATGGAGTCAAATCAGAAACTGTTACCAGAAAACTGATGAGGTGTCACTTCCTGATGTCGTCAATGACCACCGTATTGCCCATAGATACATAAACTGCTAATGAATTCCATTCATCAAATAAAGCAAGCTTCCTAGAAAACATTAAGGTACTAATTAATATAAACTAGTTGGATCAAAAGGGTAGCTTTACACTCAGAACCATTTATTTATTCTTTTTTTCTTAAGAAAAAACATCCTTTCTGCATTTTTTAAAGTCTCCATGTAAGAAAAAGAAAACTTTAAACATTAAATGTTTAATATCTTTAGAAAAATAGGTACTGAGTGGTACCAGGAAAAACATATGCGCTGCACCATGTGCAAACTGTTTTGTCTTACTGCTAAGTGCAGTGACAGTAACAGTTCAACTACATCAAGTTTATTACTTTTTATTGCACTCGACAGTCTCTGCAATGGGTTCTTGCCCAATTGTGTCTTTTCTCATCTGGAAAAGAAAAAAATTCCTATGCCAGTTTTGCAGATTACTTTTTGCTTAAGAAATTCCACTGAATTCAGTGGAATTACTTCTGCCTGAGCCTGCGTGCACAGCAGAAATGGGGCGTTAAAAGCTAAATCAGCTAAGGGTTTGGGGCACCAAAACTTCAGTGGGAGACAGCAGCACACAGTTTTATGTCCACTTCTGCAAAATCCAAACCTTTGCGGAAGGGAGCTACACTCTTAAGCTGCACTGGCAGAATTAGCTGTTTCAAATAAGCCAGAAAGAAATGGGGGTGAGCGTTTCACCATGAAAAACTTGGCCATGAAAGATCTGGAGTCCAGGGCATGCTTCAGCTCCCCTCCCTCTTCAGATCATGTGCCTGTTCCAGGGTGTCAAAGACTTGCTGCTGAGCTCGCAGGACCTGTAGCCTAGCCCCTGCCTGAGGTAAGACACCTCCACGTACCCCTGGAGAACTGAGCAGCCTCAGTTCCTTTCAGTGTGGCTCCCAGACTATGAGGAGCTGCCCATCTTTATCCAGTAGCCTTGCTGGCAGAACTGCTGCTCAGAAAGGGAGGAATTGCAGCTCAGTTCCCTCCTCAGCCGAGACGGCTTCTCTCTGATGTTTCACACCACCACTCCGACCTACACGGTGGCACTCTCGACCTGCCAGAGCTGTGCCACTGTGCAGAAAGGAATATACATCTGTGGTGTGACTGGTGAGGGCATGCAGACGGCATAGCAGGAGACTTTCCTGCAGTTTCTTCTCCTCAGGCTCTTCCTTTATTAAAATTTAGAGGTCACCCATTCCCAACTCAGTACCTGCACACCGAGCTGTGGCATGACATTCCATGCTGCACTTGTAAATAGATGGCAAGTACATTCCTGACTGTGGGACAGGGGGAGATGCAGCCTTCAAAACTCTGCCTGGGCCTTCTCTTGGCTGCCCCAGGGGAGTACGTTCTGAATGAGACTGGTATGATCTCACTTTAGTACTTGAGCAACTGTATTTGGTCCAAACCATTCTCCAATTGACTTCCCCTCTCCAACACCCACCTGTGCTGTTTTCATAGTGAAAAAAAGACACACGTACACAAAATCAAAGAAAAATGAGACCATAAAGAATGTGGGAACAATATACAGTAAATACTGTGACTGTCAAACATTCTAGAGTAACTGCAATCTGTATTTAGCAATAACAATTATTTTCTCAATCTATGCTCTTTTCAAAACTTAGGGAGTGCCAGTTTCTTTAATAAACAAAAGGCTTCTAAACTACAATGAGAATTACAAGTTAACAAATGTTAGTGCCCTTTATTACAAATTACAGCAATAAGCTACAAGACTGTCTATTCTAACATTACTGACTCTGGTACCCAAGGCTTACAGAGTTTATCAAGAGCTACATTCTAGTACATGGCTTTATTTAGGTCTCAGGGAATGTTTCTGTACTACTAGTCTTTGCGCCCATCTGCATACCTTTTTATTTTTGTATAAGCATACACCTTGTCTTCACATCCACTTTTTAAAATTATGAATTAACATACTGCAAATTAGTGATTCAACACAGTAGAAATTTCAGTGGAAAAAACCTGAAAGTTTATGTTTGTTCTTACCCATCTGGTGGATTGAATAACAGCAAGCCTTCCTGTCGAGAAAGCATCGTAGGATTCTGTGATATTCTTCTGGTTGTTTTTTGTGTTTTTCCCATTGCCAATCTGAAAGGAAAAATTGATATAGAATAAAAAATGGTGACGTTTTCATTACACTGATCAAATGTCTAGACAGCAGAAAGCTTTATAATGAGATGTTAAAAGACATTTCAATTCATCTCGAATATTTACATTTTGTGTAGAGCTCCTAGAATTCCAAGCTTGTTATTTATCATCAAGCTGCCCTTTATCATCATAGGCTAGATTGTAAAAACAGGGAAAATAAAACAAAACAAAAACATCAACTGCAAACATATTCTGACGGATCATGCTGCGTGTTGATAGCCATTCCAGTATCTCTGAGCTTCCAAGATTATTTAAAAGTACAGGCTGTGTTTAGACCTTGTTGGATTTCTAAGCACCCATTAAATAACAACATAAGATCCATACAGAAAGTCCAAACACTCCACTGGCAGCATCCTGGGATGTGACATGCATGCTTAAGAGCTTGCACCAGGGGGGTTTGGACCTCGTGCTGCTGACAAGTGAGGAGTGAAGAGAAGGGTAAGAGCACTGTCCCACGGTGGCAGGTTTTCCCTTGGCCTCAACTTGGGTGTTACACTAAAAGGTTTATAAAATAATGGCGACAGGATTCCCCATTTGTTCTCCTTCTATGCCTATTTCTCTGCTTCAGGCTGGGATGATTTCACCCAGCTGAATATGAATTGATTCATTAGGAACTGTTACCAGGGCATCAAAGAAAGTCTCACTAATAAATTCAGGGTTTGTGCTTTTAATGGAGTACTTACGAAGAAGCGTCTGCAGACAATACCGAAGTTCCCTCAGGACCAGCACTCACCTCTCCCTAAGTGTCTGCAGATCAGTGCTTGGGCCAGCATCATCTGCCCGCATCGCAGCATACATCCCCAGCCAGCGTCCGACGAAGGACCCGTGCCTCCTGTTAGGAAAGTTCATCACAATCAGTGCAGGCTTTCAACTGGGTGCAGCACCACAGAGGACATTTCAGAGTGCTAGAAAACAGATAGGGCTGCTGAAGCCTCCATGAACTGTCCTACAGATAAAAGGCACACAGCAAGACTTCGGTTCCATGCTGTTGGTCTAATTCTAATCTCTGCATTGCACAAATAAACAAAATTCATTTATTCCTTGTGGAGCTGACTTACTCTTTTCATTCTTCAAGCAGCATTCACAAACCATTTACTGCATGCTATACAACATGATCACCTGTTTACATACAGACATAAATAAACACTGATTTTAATAATCTTCATGTTTGCATAAACAGTTAAAATGATGCTCAAAATGCGCTGATACTCTAGAAATATTTTCCCAGCCTACGATGCCATCACTTATCTTGCTATTTAATTTAGAACAATGCAGCAAATCTGCAGTATACTCACCAATAGGCGAAAACTTTCTTCTATACGTAAACCACGTTAAACCACAGTAAACCACGCGTGAACACACCTTGGCTTATTGTCTGACTTTGGCTTATGGTGCGTCTGTTGCTGTGTCCAGCACAGTGCAGCCCCTAAATTGCTACCAAAACTTTGCCACAAACCTCAATCCCCCTGTTAAAAGAGACCCTCTTGTTTGTTGCCCTTCTTTCGACACTCTCTAACAGGTTTATGTCTTTTTCTTATACTGTGGAGCCCAAAACTGCACTCAGTACTCAGTACATGGAATACCAACAGAGACCGCCTGGCATTTTCTCTTCTCTGCAGAAGCTCTGTTGCTAACACTGTCCAGAAATCACCACTGTCACAGACAGTAGTAGCATTCCCTCCTCCCACAGTTTGTTCTTCCCCCCAAGACTTAGACACCACCCAGAAAAAGAAGAATAATAATACAAATAAAATAAAATAAAATAAAATAAAATAAAATAAAATAAAAAAATAAAATAAAATAAAATAAAATAAAATAAAATAAAATAAAATAAAATAAAATAAAATAAAATAAAATAAAATAAAATAAAATAAAATAGTCAAAAGCCATCAGGAAGGCAGTGGTGCAGACTGTGGAGAGCCTGGGTTCAAATCCTTCTTCTGTGAGGCTCTGAACCTATATCCCACCACAATCTCTCTGCTAATGTATGGCAGGGAAAGGAGGAAGAAAGAACATATCTCCTGCACTTTCCATTTATTGTTGACTGACAATTCTGTAGAGTTATAAAGCCTCAATCAGTGAGATACAGGGTTCTTCTCACACTGTCTCACTGTGCCCTAAGCGGAACAGCTCTCATTTAATAGATGCTTCACCACAAAATCATGAGTCATCTGCAGTTTTGAACTTTTCTGGGATCAAGTCCCTTCAGATGGTTGAGGAATCTGCTCCAGCACCTATGTAAACTGGTGCTCTACTAAGCTAGTGAGTGAACAAGAGAGAAATCCTCTGCTAGATGACTTGACAAATTGGGTCTGAAAATAGTGTTGAGGCAGAATAGTCCACGATTTTTGCCTTGGGTGCACAGAGGGATTGGGTGTTGTAGACTTCTTTTATTCTTCATTAAGATAAACATTTTCAAAAATGTGCTTGTTCAACCTTGCTCCCACTGTGTGCATGGGAGGGAGATAACTGAAGGTGGGGAGCGTTGCTTGGATCCTGCAAGTGGCTGAGGTCCAGTGGGGTTGGAGGCTTTCTTCCTCCTTTTGGAAATGCAAAGCAACCCTGCACCTCCCCTGCACTTGCAGAAGGATCGTGACAGCCCAAAGCACAGCGGCTTTGTAATTGCTGCATACACTTCGATCGGATTTACGTGGCAAGGGTTTGGTAGCAGGGGCCTGCAGGGATGGCGTCTGTGAGAACAATCCAGACAACAGCCAGCTCCAGATAGCTCCAAAAGGGCCCCGGCGCTTGCCAGAGCTGAGCCAATAAGCGATGTTGTTTGCACCTCTGGGAGAGCAGATGTAAGCAGGGGGAAATACTGCTGCACAACAGAAGCTGGAAGAGCAAGGAGTGAGAAGCAGCCCTGCAGCCCCCAAGGTGAGTGCAGCAGGAGGCAGGAGGTGCTCCAGGCTCACAGCAGCAGTTCCCCTGCGGGCTGTGCAGGGAGAGGCCCCTGGTGGAGCAGGCTGTCCCCCTGCACCCATGGGTCCCCCATGGAGCAGATCTCCACGCTGCTGCCCCCCTGTGGGTGGAGGAGCCCCCGGTGGAGCAGGTGGCTGTGGCCTGGAGGAGGCTGCGGCCTGTGGAGAGCCCCCGCAGGAGCAGGCCCCGGGCCGCAGCTGCAGCCATGGAGAGGAGCCCCCGCAGGAGCAGGGGGGCTGGGGGGAGCTGCCGCCCAGCCGTGGGGGACCCGTGCTGGAGCAGTTTGCTCCTGGGGGATGGATGGATGGATGGATGGAGCCCGTGGGACGGAGCCGTGTGGGAGCAGTGCTTGAGGAGCTGCTGCCTGTGGGCAGCCCGTGTGGGATCAGCTGGGGAAGGGCGGCATCCCATGGGAGGGACCCCACGGGGAGCAGGGGCAGGGAGGGACCCTGAGGGTCACTCTGCTGAGTCTGCTTTGCCCGTCACGATACTTGTTGAGCCATCGCCCTGTCCTTATCTCAGCCCTGGAGCCCTTTGCATCGTATTTTCTCCCCCTTTCCCTTTGAGGAGGGGGAGTGAGAGAGCGGCCGTGGTGGAACTCGGCTGCCCACCCGCTTCGAACCACCGCAGTTGCAAAGTCCTGGGAAAGATTTCTTTCAAGAAATTAAACGAGGTGTTTAACAAAGAAATGCAGAGTTTCCTTTTGAAAGCTTCCTGGAGAATTGGGCTTCTTTCCTATTCCCAGCTCAGAGGAAGGGAATTGTTGATTTCACCTTCTTTTTTCTGACATGGAAATCAAAGGTGAACTGCTCTACAAGGACGGGCAACGTCTCAGAATCAAGCTCTTTTGCTCTGTAGTCCTTTCTCAAGGAAAAGATTGATCACACACCTTCCACAGATGTAGGGGAGCAGGGAATAATTTGGGAACTACTCTAATTCAAGTCAGTTTGGGCATAGTGGTACTTCCCTAGCTGTTTCTGAGACAGACGCATTAGCAACAGAGAGTGTTGTGCCGTCACTGGGAGGCGCCTGCGGTGATGACTTCAGAAACAGAACTGAATTGTGTCACCACAGCACTTTGGCAACAGCTGCCTCTGTGCACGTTTAGCTGGGAGGCACAGAGAAGGGTGCTGGATGCGATGAAACCACGTGAGGATTTGTGGATCTCCCCTTGAGGTGCACAGAGAGGGACCATGCCCTTCTGTAAGTGTTTTGATGCTTGGCTGAGGAAAAAAATGTGGTTTTGTTGTGAATGCTTCATTGTAGTATTCTGTAGTTTGTGTCAAGTCCTTACAGAAGCCTCAAGGTTGGTACTTTGCTCAATGATGGAGCTGCACAGAGTGAGAACAGACCCAATGTACGGGTGAGGGCCTCTGCACGTTCTCTTCTTCCTACAGACGATCAACAAATAAGGGGAGACAGAGAAGAGTGTGCTGTGGTCCTCCCATAGACCGCAAGTACTAAAGCATAAACAAGAGGCTTAAGAGTCCCCCTGTCATGTTAAAATTCAGGCAGCAATGGACTTCCTCACACGGGCTGGCCTGTCGACTAGTGTCTCAGGCTGTGGCGTATGAAGATGCACTCCATCTGCTTTCAGGGTAGCAACGGCAGTGGGCAAGCTGCCTGACCTTAACATTTGTCATTTCATTTCTCACCTGAGTTTTGGTGGTTCTCCACGATTCATTCTTGGTCTAGAAAAAAAAAAAAAAAAAAAAAAAAAAGTGAATTTGGATCAAAATAAAAGGATAAAAGGATTTCCTTTCCATTAATTACATGTTCTTACCTTTGTAACAGATTTGGTTATTGACTTAGAAGGCAAATATCTGGCCAGACTGCAAGACTTGTGCTCGCAGCGTGGGACAGCTCTCGTAAAGGTGATTCAGGGCAGTTTCTGGAAAACAAGACATCAGATCTCCCAAACAGCTTTCTTTGTGCTAATGTAGGAAGGGTGAGTAAGTGTAAAGGTAAGAGCCCAGATACCGTAAGAAGCAGAAAGTGTGAAGGAAACTTCCTTCTGGCTGATACAGCTCTATATCTAGTTGTCAAGTATGAAGAGAGCAGTGCTAAGTTTCTTGGGGAGAGGAAAACAAAGAGGCTGGGAGAGTGTACAAAGAAAAAAATGGGATTCCCTATTTCAGGAAATCCTAGTAACTGGAAATAGAGATTGGAAGAGTGCTTTAAGCCAAGACAGACATGTTTTAAAACTAAAACCTAGGAGTTGAATGAACCAAGAAATGAATCCATTTTGATTATGCAGTTGTGTCCAGTGTTATCTTGGGAAATATGGTTTCCACATAAAACGTATCTGGGGCTTGAAGTTCTCCTAAGGCCCTTCTCTGTGTATTCCCTACTGTTTGGTAAGCGCTGAGGTCACACTGCAGACAGCAGCACATCCTCTCCCCACTACTTAGCTGTCTGTTCTCACAACACGTCTAGGAACAGAATGGCTTGGACACAACTGCGCCTAGGACCGAGTTCATTCAAGCTGCTGGACGAGGTAAAAGCTCTGGACAAGCGAAGGGGAGGGAGGGATGGGTGGACATACAATATGATCACTTTAATCTCATTTCTCTAAGAATCCTGGCTGAGAAAACAAAACAAAACAGAATCAAAAAGAACAGAACAGAACAGAACAGAACAAATGAAGCAAGCAGCTAGCTTGCTGGAGACATTGTCTGGGAAGCAGTGAAAACACTTGCAAACAAAAACACGTCAAAGGACTAACTCTTTGAGCTTAATTCTAATCCAACAGCATAACCTCAAAGTCCTGTTTCTGTTCGTAACAGGCTGGTCCAGTAACATGTCCCATTGGATGACTTTGCAGCATAGATGTCAGGAATGCAGCTTGGGATCCCCTCCTTCTACTCAGAGTTCACTTTGAAGGGATGAGCAAGTAATTCTTCCTGGGTTGACGGAAATCTAAAGTCTGTTTTCTAACACTCTTGCAGACGCTTCTCTGTCCATCGGCCTGTCCTGCCAACTGTGGTGTGAGTGTGAAGTTGTGGCAAGAGGGATTTCCCATTCCTATTTGACCTGATGGACACCAGCTTTCCTCGGAAATGGCTGATGTTGCTGAGGAGGCAGCAGTATCAAAGCCCTTGCTGATGAAGGTACAACCAGCTGGGGAGGCTTTGGCATTTCTGCACAACGCTGCTCCCTGACTGTCACTCCAGACTCAGATTCGGAAAGAAGCAAAGCAAGCTAGAGGAAAACTGGATGTCCTGGTAATTTTCTTTTTCTTTTATTTCTTCATTCTTCACTTGTAAGAAAATCTAAATCTTAACCCTTTGTTTGAAAACACGGCTTTACGGAAATGCTTATGGGTGTGCTCCTTCACCTTGTGTGGAACCTGCTTCACCTCGCTTCAGCTATAGGACACCTATGCTCCAATTTATGCTTCCCATGATAAAGCGGTGTTCTTTCGGTGTTCTTTTCTGTGATGCTTGCAGGCGAGGTTGAAAAGAGTTGTCAGTAGGATTCTTCGTTTCCTTTGCAGTATCCAAAGCTCCGTATTACCGTGGATCTTCTCCTCTGATCTGGAAAGCTTCACAGGCCAAAAGAGAATTGAGATGAAGAAGGAAATAGAGAATGCTGACCAATATTGCCAAGTACCACCCGTAAGTTTTGTGAAAGAATCCGGTGCATTTCTGTAGTGGTAGAAAGTTCATAAAATCATCGTCGTGCACTTGAAGGCAAGCAATGCTGTAAAAATGAAGAATGCAAGGCCCTGCTTAAGGACAATCTTCAGGCTGCTTCTAGATCAACAGCTTATTTGCTTCTTCCACAACCTCATCTCCGCTTGCTTAGAAGTTGTGAAGGTCGGAAGCACACTCCGTCTTTTTCATCCCCTCTGTGTATCTTTTCCCTGACAGCAACTTCTGTCTTGGCTCTTCACATCCAGCCAGAGCAGTTGCTTTGCCTCCGCAACCTGCAGGCTGACCTCTCGTGTGTACCTGTGCTGGACTGAGGGTAATGCTTGTAACGCACACAGATGCTGCATTCACTGTGACTTTTAGAAAAGAGAGCAAGAAGCTAACCTGCACAGCAGACTCTTAGGTTTCTGTATCTCTCTCTTTCTCTCTCTCTCTCTCTCTCTCTCTCTATCTGCATATATATTTCAGTACTTATTTACTTCTTTAAAGATACCTTAAATAGAATAGATACTTTAAGAAAGCTTACTTGTTCTTCCCCTTTCCTTGTTTTTAACGTTTGCTTTTCTAACCAATCCTTAATGTTACAACATGGGATTGATGCAGTACTCAGCCCTTAGAAGTTCTCAAAGCACATCAGTGATTTCTCTATTTCTCAACCTTTCCATCTTCATTGAGATCTCTCATCTGAATTTAGGTACGAGGTGAAGAAGAACACTGCAAGCAGCTGAAGCCGTATCAGACACATGCTTCTGCTAGGAAGTCATTCCGAGTGATTCCACGGTGTACTTTAGACAGGTTTGCTCTGGTCCTCTGGACTCAGCATCCCCAAGGGATATTTCAAAGCTCTCGGAAGGACCCGTCATTATCTCTGACACTGCAGCCTCCAGTAGGAAGGGGTAGATATTCCTTGCCCTTGTGCGAAGGAACTACTCAGTTAGCTGTTTCTAACCCAAATCTCGTTGTTGTCTTCTATTGACAGACACCACCCGGCTAGCCAAGCTAAACCACTGAAAATGGAAGGAGTGGGACATCTTGCAAAGCCTGCTGCTGCTTCTAAGCAGAAGTGCGCTGTAGGTGGGGACACAGCAAGAGGAAACGTCCAGGCCACGGTGGAACTGCAAGGCACCTGTCTGAGCCACACAACGAAGTCAGCGATTCCCAGTTGGAGACTGTTGCTCGACCAGTGACACAGCAGCTGGAGCGCTTCTGGTTGCTGCTGATGGGTTCCCGTGAATCAGCCAGGGACAGGAGCTATGAGAACGACTGAAGCGATTTGAAGTTACCCGAAAGAAAGAAGAGAGGAGAGAAGAAGACAAGAGGGGAGGGAAGGGGAGGGAATAAAAAGAAGGGAGGGGAGGGGAGGGGAGGGCAGGGGGAGGGTAGGATAGGATAGGATAGGATAGGATAGGATAGGATAGGATAGGATAGGATAGGATAGGATAGGGTAGGATAGGATAGGATAGGATAGGATAGGGTGGGGTAGGGTAGGGTAGGGTAGGGTAGGGTAGGGTAGGGTAGGGTAGGGTAGGGTAGGGTAGGGTAGGGTAGGGTAGGGTAGGGTAGGGTAGGGTAGGGTAGTGTAGCGTGTTAGAGGGGAGGGGAGCATAGGAGAGTATAGGGTAGTGTAGGGGATCGGAGTTTAGGGGAGTGTAGGGTAGGATACGGGAGGGGAGTGTAGGAGAGTGTATGGGTGGGGGGCATAGGGTAATGTAGGGTAGTGTAGCGAACGGGAGTTTAGGGTAGGATAGGGGAGGGGAGTGTAGGAGTGTGTAGGGTAGTATAGGGGAGGGGAGTGTAGCAGAGTATAGGGACAGGGAGAATAGGGGAGGGGGTGTAGGGGAGGGGAGGAGACGGGAGGGGAGGGGAGGGGATGGGGGGGAGGGGAGGGGAGGCAAAATTGGGGAGAGGAGGCAAAAGAGGGGAGGGGAGGGGAGGGGAGGGGAGGGGAGGGGAGGGGAGGGGAGGGGAGGGGAGGGCAGGGGAGGGGAGTGCTACCATAAATAAAATTGCCAAATACATGACACCTCCGAGTTGACTTTTGCTGAACTACTGAAAAAGAAAAGAAAATCTATAAATAAGAGTGAGAGATGGTGAATACCTAACCATCTCTTAAAAGCAGGATTTTAAGAGAATAAGTAATTGATAAAAGGAGTTAAGATCGGAGGGAAAAAAGTCCACTGTTGCAATCAATAGAGTTAAGAAGTTTTTCAAGTACATTAGGAACAAAAATTAGAGTAATGACACAGATCTGATACGGGATGGGTATTGCTTCAGTGAGAAATGATGGAAAAAAACACAACACAACACATGTGTATGTGTTGTTGGGTATTTGTAAAAAAACAAACAAACAAAATAAAACAAACAGGTTAATGAAAACTGCATGCTCAATTAGATGATGTTTTTGTTGTCATTGGTAGGGAATTGTGTGCTTTACAACACAATATGTGTTATATATATATATTATATATGTTTTTTATATGTTTTATATATGTTTTAATAAAATAAGGAAATGATATTTTTTTTCTACGTTTGTGGTTTCCAAACTGTAGTTAATAAACATTAAACAAGATGCAATAGGATCTCGTTAACTCTTTTGTTTGAAAAAACAGTGGCCCTGATCGAGAGGTGCAAGTGAGAGGAGACAATATTCAATATTTCTCTATGTTGTCATTTATTGGTGAAGATGAAAGTCTGCAGTTCATGTTCATTACACTAGCATGACAACATGACCACAAGGGGGACTGTCTGGTAGTGAAAAGGAACTTCAGCATGGATTAAAAATCTTTGCCTTTCTTTATTCTGAACTGTTTTTCTTATGGCTGCTAGAGAGAGATTCTCTGCCTTAGAAATAAAACTGCCCAGGCTGTTCTGATAAACCTGTAGGGTTAAGGCACTTCTACCAAAACAGATTTCAAAAGGCAAGAAGTCAAAAAGCAACAATTCAGTAATCTGTGTACGCTTCTATATTAAGTTTTAAGATCACCTGGTTTATATTTAGTTCACACAAATTAACCAAACATAGCAGCATACAACCTAAGAAAAGCTTAAGAAATTTATTAGATGCACAGATAAAGTGCTGTAACAGAGAAACTTGTGTAAATCTATTCTAAAATAAATAAGGTACAGTTAAACCACCTTTGACTTGTTTTAACTCGGAAAGAAATAACCTAAGTTTTAATCATTTGAATTTTAAGGTCAAGGTGAAATATACCATAACTATAACAGTGGTTGTGATCTGTATCAACTATTTGAGGCTCCTGTTCCTCTTGAGGTCTCCCAGAAACAGGAAGGCTATTGCAAAATGTGTCCATTAGACATAGTTCCTTTTACAGAAACATTTTTGTAATAAAGTCTGGTTGCTCAAATACATGTTAAAATATTTAACAAGGAAACAATTTTCTCCTGATCCAGTCAATCTTTTAAACAAGACAATGTATTTTTCCTATGACGCAGCCCACAGGAGGGAACAGAAGTAAACATCCTCCTGAACTGAAGACTGTTTTGCTTGAAGAACTAAACTATTGCATTATTATATGAGAGCAAGAAATATCCATTTGGGTTATCCCTTTCTCCAAACATGGTGCCCAGTGATACATGTATTTTTGCCTTAATCTCAAAGGCCCGTTTGTCTCCAGGTAAGGTACGTTAAAAAGAGATTCCCTTTAAGCATCTTATCACAAGATCTCTTACTGCCTTTCCACCCGGGGAAGCTTGTGTGTTAAACTGCCCTTGGAGTTTTGGATGCTACTAGATTTCTGTGCTCTGTTATCCATAATTTCAGGCACTTCGGGGCTAACATGGCTGTTTAAGTCAATGCAATAATATTACCAATATATTCAACACTCAGAAGAGTCACCACAGTTTCCTTCACACACTCAGGATTTCAAATTCTTCTTCCAATTCAAATAGCTTGTCAGTAGATTCAATGAGTTCTGTAAAAAAAGATAAAGAAAAAAATGCTTCTAAAGACATGCCTGATTTTGTTCACTTAAAAAAAAAAACTTTGAAAGACGCATTCCAGAAAAGTACTTTGTAAGAGTGAAAAAAAAAATCTGTGCTAGCAATTGTATGGCTTGTTTGGATACATGCCTGCTATATATTGCTTGACACTCACAAAGGATAGTTATTCTACCTGTGATTATTCTTTTATTTGCTAACGAGGAACATAACATTGCACAATTAGGCTTTTAATCGGTGCCTTACCTGCTCCTGTGGTTGTCACTTCTGGTTTTGTTGGAGGTATGAAAGGAGGCCAGTGTGGCGGGTGCTTCTGGACCAGCTCAAACATCCGTAGACTCTGCTGCTTTAGAATCTCCTGAGGACAGAATGCTTTCATTTTAAAAGCTGGCTTGGGGGACGCTTCAAACACAAAACGTGTCTGCTTAATTGAAAGTGTTTTTTAATTACGCATGTCCATCAGGAAAAAAAAGTCTTTATACAGACATACTGTGAAATCCAAGCACCATGGTCTCTGTAATACATCCCTAGTTAAAACACATCTGGAAGACAGATCTCTTGAACTGTACTACAAATTATCAGTCTTATCATCTTTTGATATCAGCTTTGATATCTGCAAACCTGTAATTTTGTTTACAGGTAGCAAGCACACTAGGAATGTACAATATTTTCTGCTTTTTAAAAGAAAGTTGCTTGCATAGAACTCTCCTCAAGTTTTCTGTTGATCAATAGCACAAAAGACAGATCTATCAGCTCCTCCAAAGGGGAAAAAAAAAAAAAAAAACGCATCAGATTTTGAAGGACAGGTTTTGGTCAGGAAAAAAGGTGTTCCTGAAGCCAAACGCTATTCCTCTTCAAAGAGAAGTTACCTTCTGTCCTGTATTTCAGTTATTTACAAACTGTTTTCCTTAGATGATTTTTTTTTTTTTTTTAAATAAATGCCTTTAGAGGTTGATGGTACTTTACATTCAGACGTCTGGTGCTTAGCTTAACAGCTGCATGCAGAAACATCCTCAAGTCTGTTTCCTGTGGCAGCCAGCACCTTCTGTTCTCCCTAGATCAGCAGGAGCTAGAGGCCTGCAGCACTTACAGAATCAGATCTTTAAGATAGCAGGGACTAACAGTCATAATTAGAACACGCAATCTATTATGTCAAACAATAAAAAAGGATCAGGAAGCAAATCATTGATACATCACTACAATATGGCAGTTAAACCTTAGTCATTTAGTGAGAATTAGAAGTTAAAAGCAAGTGTCACCCAGTAACACCTTCAAGTGTGGATGTTTACACCCATTTTCCAACTGGCAGGGTTTGTGGCTGGTAAAGTGCTGAACAATTTCCAATTAGCAATTCAGTAGTATTGCCTTACCCTGATGCTTTAATGCATTCTTCTCCATGGCTCATACAATTTGTATACAAAGGAAAATGGAAAGGAAAATTTTACAAAAAACAGACAATAAAAACCAGACTTTATAAAGAACAAATCGAGATGCTAAGTTCCCACTCTTACCTTTTGTACAAGACTACACCGGTTATCAAAATCACATTCTTCTTTGCAAAAGAAGCCCTTAGGGGAAAAAACAAACACACAGAGTTTTACCTTTGCAGATGGTAGGTATGTGGTACCAGCAGGTAAGGCGGTTTGACCTCTGATACAGTAATGCCCTGTACGATCAGTAGATATAAGACTCCAAATATGTGGCAGCTCTAGGGAGAGAACCCACGGGGAGAACAAGGCCCTGCAAACCCCTAACGAAATAGTCAAGCAAAAAATAGCAGCAGCTCCTGTGTGCTCCTCCATGGAGCGCCACCCAGTTCCTACAGTCCAGGTATCAGCAGAAGCTGAAAACTTGTAGATGATGGACCACCTAAGGAACATTTCCATTCTGGTATCTATACTGAAAATATTTGCTCTTCATTATGATTTTGTCTGTCTCGTTGCATCATGCCACATTTTGCACAGTTACGTAGTAAAGTATTAAAACAAAACAAAACAAAAAAACTTTCTAAAAAGCAGCAGTATTAAAAAACAGGTATGTGAATGAATGACAGATACCGGTATCTTTACAGATTGTTTAAAGCTTTAGAAACACATCCCACTGGTGACAACTGCCAATCACCCAATCACAGGATACTGGCATGGGATCAGATCCAATTTTTTCAAATACCACAGTACCCCCATGACATTTTGGGTGAATTACAAATAATACATTTGTATTTGTAATTTGGGGTGAAATACAATAATTCCACTTAAACATTTTCAACTTATGATATAAAGTAAGTTTAAGTAACTTGTCTAGAGGTGACCAAACATAAAGTAGTGATAGAATAAAACACGTAAACCTGTTTCAGTTCCTTGCTCTGACCATTATAATGCCTCTTGAAAGAAGTAAAAGCTGCTCAGTAAAGAAAACAAAGCGAGCTCCCTACAGTACAGACAGCTCCCCACTTGCCCTAAGATTCTCCATGTAGTTATGTACAAACTACTATGTGTTGATCACAGAAGACAGCTTTGTGATCTTGGTTCTGTTCAAGGAGATGCATTGCTGCCCTTACCAATGTAGAGAGACATTACTTTGAGATAAAGTACATGCATTCAAGATTTCCTGACACTTACTAAAGCTACTGAAGGGTCCAAATTCATGATCTTCATTCTATGTGGGGCTTCCTGGCAGTGGAAACTCTCATCGTCAACCGTGCCATTTTCTTCTGAATCTACAAAGCTTTGAGTGGTGTGAGGGTCCAGATAGATCAGCTCATTGCCTGGATGGGTAAAAGCCGTATGTTAAAAATAAGCAAGTGACATTAATAAGCACTTGGTCCAGAACTGTAAAATAGAAATTAGATTGCCATCGCAGTCAGTATAATCTAGACTTTCCAGCTAGGGATTCTTTAAGAGAATCGGAAGGTTTAGACACAGCGTTTCCCACAGGGTATTTAGTATAACTTCCTATTGTCACCTATTACTGTAATTTTTTGGTTGGTTATGTTCTATCTTTGTCGCATACTTTTATTTTTCCATGTGAGATCCAGTACTTTTTTTTTTTTTTTTTTTAAATCTCAAGTGTTGTAAACACTAACATTTGACAGATTAAAAGGTACAGGATGTTCACAGATGCAATCTGTAATCCCATTAGGCATTCATTCAGAAATTGGAACAAAAAAGCCTAACTAAAACAGGTTAGGTTTTACAAAAGGACAAAATAGGGTTGCAAAATTTTGGCCCAAAGTGGGGTGAAATCTGAAGGAATGCATTTTAAATTAATTAGAGCAATACTTAATAACAGAAGGTATGCAAAAGGTGAAAAAGATACTGCTATCAGAAACAGTTTTGAAATACAAGAAAATAAAAGTGACATTTGACCAATACACTTGTCAAATGCTATCAGCTATTCTCAGTATGTTGCTCTTGTTGATGTCATCACTTATTTTTACACCTAGCTTTGCTGTTAACTTTCTGCTCCTGTTAAGGATCATCTCATACTGTTTCTAAACTCTTTTAGATATGCTTCTTCATTTATTTTATTCTATTCTCATCTTTCTTTACTTCTAGAGGTTCACGCTTAGACCCCTTACTATTTCCCCTTCAAAAAATGTTCTCTTTTGATCATCTGCACATTTGGAATAAGTTTCTTTTTTCCTTACCTAAAAATCCTATGAAATAATAGGCATTATCTGGTTTCCCTCCTAATGCTCCCAAAGACTGTGGCATCTTAAAGCATTCCTAGGAGTTCAAAAGGAATAAAGGAAATTGTCATTCATTTCTTTACTGACATCACACATACCCAAACTTATTTGACAGTAACGAGCAATGAATTGAAAGAAAACCTTACTTTAAATGCATCAATATATACGGGATTTATGTGATTTATCCCTAGTCGTGGAGGTATAATAAGCAAGAGGGCTTTCCAGCCTGTGCAGAGTCCTCCTGCCTTCTTGCTTCGGCCAAGAGCACTTCTGTGCAAATGTGCACTGCTGTGGGACGCGCTGCTGCTCTGAGGAGGGGACCAGCACATTTTTTCTGCGGGAATAAAACTAGAAATCAGTCAACGCACAGAGGAACACAAAGCAGATCTTCCTCTCAGTAGTGAATTAAGCTAGTTTGCCAGGGATCTTTATAGGGCACCCAAGACAAAACGAGCCGGGCATGGCAATTACAGCTATTTAGTAGAAGTAATTCTAGCAGACAGTATGTGCTGGCACGTCCAAGTGAGACGTTAGATCAATGATTGGGGGATGACAATTTAAGACTGCAGTGACATGTCCTATTAATGTTATTAATAGTGTCAAGCTTTGCCTATAAAACGCCAGAGAAATGAAATGGCAGCAATGATGACAGTAGAAATTCTTCAAGGAGCTCTTCACATCCAGTGATGTGAGCACGAAGTTGGCATCAGGGATCAAAAAAACACAACTGAGTTTGTATGTCCTTCTTCCCTCTTCTTACCCTTGCAAGACAAACCCATGGCCCCCCAAGTATTTGTTCATGTTTAGATACATGCTGGCAAATGGAGTCAAATCAGAAACTGTTACCAGAAAACTGATGAGGTGTCACTTCCTGATGTCGTCAATGACCACCGTATTGCCCATAGATACATAAACTGCTAATGAATTCCATTCATCAAATAAAGCAAGCTTCCTAGAAAACATTAAGGTACTAATTAATATAAACTAGTTGGATCAAAAGGGTAGCTTTACACTCAGAACCATTTATTTATTCTTTTTTTCTTAAGAAAAAACATCCTTTCTGCATTTTTTAAAGTCTCCATGTAAGAAAAAGAAAACTTTAAACATTAAATGTTTAATATCTTTAGAAAAATAGGTACTGAGTGGTACCAGGAAAAACATATGCGCTGCACCATGTGCAAACTGTTTTGTCTTACTGCTAAGTGCAGTGACAGTAACAGTTCAACTACATCAAGTTTATTACTTTTTATTGCACTCGACAGTCTCTGCAATGGGTTCTTGCCCAATTGTGTCTTTTCTCATCTGGAAAAGAAAAAAATTCCTATGCCAGTTTTGCAGATTACTTTTTGCTTAAGAAATTCCACTGAATTCAGTGGAATTACTTCTGCCTGAGCCTGCGTGCACAGCAGAAATGGGGCGTTAAAAGCTAAATCAGCTAAGGGTTTGGGGCACCAAAACTTCAGTGGGAGACAGCAGCACACAGTTTTATGTCCACTTCTGCAAAATCCAAACCTTTGCGGAAGGGAGCTACACTCTTAAGCTGCACTGGCAGAATTAGCTGTTTCAAATAAGCCAGAAAGAAATGGGGGTGAGCGTTTCACCATGAAAAACTTGGCCATGAAAGATCTGGAGTCCAGGGCATGCTTCAGCTCCCCTCCCTCTTCAGATCATGTGCCTGTTCCAGGGTGTCAAAGACTTGCTGCTGAGCTCGCAGGACCTGTAGCCTAGCCCCTGCCTGAGGTAAGACACCTCCACGTACCCCTGGAGAACTGAGCAGCCTCAGTTCCTTTCAGTGTGGCTCCCAGACTATGAGGAGCTGCCCATCTTTATCCAGTAGCCTTGCTGGCAGAACTGCTGCTCAGAAAGGGAGGAATTGCAGCTCAGTTCCCTCCTCAGCCGAGATGGCTTCTCTCTGATGTTTCACACCACCACTCCGACCTACACGGTGGCACTCTCGACCTGCCAGAGCTGTGCCACTGTGCAGAAAGGAATATACATCTGTGGTGTGACTGGTGAGGGCATGCAGACGGCATAGCAGGAGACTTTCCTGCAGTTTCTTCTCCTCAGGCTCTTCCTTTATTAAAATTTAGAGGTCACCCATTCCCAACTCAGTACCTGCACACCGAGCTGTGGCATGACATTCCATGCTGCACTTGTAAATAGATGGCAAGTACATTCCTGACTGTGGGACAGGGGGAGATGCAGCCTTCAAAACTCTGCCTGGGCCTTCTCTTGGCTGCCCCAGGGGAGTACGTTCTGAATGAGACTGGTATGATCTCACTTACTTTAGTACTTGAGCAACTGTATTTGGTCCAAACCATTCTCCAATTGACTTCCCCTCTCCAACACCCACCTGTGCTGTTTTCATAGTGAAAAAAAGACACACGTACACAAAATCAAAGAAAAATGAGACCATAAAGAATGTGGGAACAATATACAGTAAATACTGTGACTGTCAAACATTCTAGAGTAACTGCAATCTGTATTTAGCAATAACAATTATTTTCTCAATCTATGCTCTTTTCAAAACTTAGGGAGTGCCAGTTTCTTTAATAAACAAAAGGCTTCTAAACTACAATGAGAATTACAAGTTAACAAATGTTAGTGCCCTTTATTACAAATTACAGCAATAAGCTACAAGACTGTCTATTCTAACATTACTGACTCTGGTACCCAAGGCTTACAGAGTTTATCAAGAGCTACATTCTAGTACATGGCTTTATTTAGGTCTCAGGGAATGTTTCTGTACTACTAGTCTTTGCGCCCATCTGCATACCTTTTTATTTTTGTATAAGCATACACCTTGTCTTCACATCCACTTTTTAAAATTATGAATTAACATACTGCAAATTAGTGATTCAACACAGTAGAAATTTCAGTGGAAAAAACCTGAAAGTTTATGTTTGTTCTTACCCATCTGGTGGATTGAATAACAGCAAGCCTTCCTGTCGAGAAAGCATCGTAGGATTCTGTGATATTCTTCTGGTTGTTTTTTGTGTTTTTCCCATTGCCAATCTGAAGGGAAAAATTGATATAGAATAAAAAATGGTGACGTTTTCATTACACTGATCAAATGTCTAGACAGCAGAAAGCTTTATAATGAGATGTTAAAAGACATTTCAATTCATCTCGAATATTTACATTTTGTGTAGAGCTCCTAGAATTCCAAGCTTGTTATTTATCATCAAGCTGCCCTTTATCATCATAGGCTAGATTGTAAAAACAGGGAAAATAAAACAAAACAAAAACATCAACTGCAAACATATTCTGACGGATCATGCTGCGTGTTGATAGCCATTCCAGTATCTCTGAGCTTCCAAGATTATTTAAAAGTACAGGCTGTGTTTAGACCTTGTTGGATTTCTAAGCACCCATTAAATAACAACATAAGATCCATACAGAAAGTCCAAACACTCCACTGGCAGCATCCTGGGATGTGACATGCATGCTTAAGAGCTTGCACCAGGGGGGTTTGGACCTCGTGCTGCTGACAAGTGAGGAGTGAAGAGAAGGGTAAGAGCACTGTCCCACGGTGGCAGGTTTTCCCTTGGCCTCAACTTGGGTGTTACACTAAAAGGTTTATAAAATAATGGCGACAGGATTCCCCATTTGTTCTCCTTCTATGCCTATTTCTCTGCTTCAGGCTGGGATGATTTCACCCAGCTGAATATGAATTGATTCATTAGGAACTGTTACCAGGGCATCAAAGAAAGTCTCACTAATAAATTCAGGGTTTGTGCTTTTAATGGAGTACTTACGAAGAAGCGTCTGCAGACAATACCGAAGTTCCCTCAGGACCAGCACTCACCTCTCCCTAAGTGTCTGCAGATCAGTGCTTGGGCCAGCATCATCTGCCCGCATCGCAGCATACATCCCCAGCCAGCGTCCGACGAAGGACCCGTGCCTCCTGTTAGGAAAGTTCATCACAATCAGTGCAGGCTTTCAACTGGGTGCAGCACCACAGAGGACATTTCAGAGTGCTAGAAAACAGATAGGGCTGCTGAAGCCTCCATGAACTGTCCTACAGATAAAAGGCACACAGCAAGACTTCGGTTCCATGCTGTTGGTCTAATTCTAATCTCTGCATTGCACAAATAAACAAAATTCATTTATTCCTTGTGGAGCTGACTTACTCTTTTCATTCTTCAAGCAGCATTCACAAACCATTTACTGCATGCTATACAACATGATCACCTGTTTACATACAGACATAAATAAACACTGATTTTAATAATCTTCATGTTTGCATAAACAGTTAAAATGATGCTCAAAATGCGCTGATACTCTAGAAATATTTTCCCAGCCTACGATGCCATCACTTATCTTGCTATTTAATTTAGAACAATGCAGCAAATCTGCAGTATACTCACCAATAGGCGAAAACTTTCTTCTATACGTAAACCACGTTAAACCACAGTAAACCACACGTGAACACACCTTGGCTTATTGTCTGACTTTGGCTTATGGTGCGTCTGTTGCTGTGTCCAGCACAGTGCAGCCCCTAAATTGCTACCAAAACTTTGCCACAAACCTCAATCCCCCTGTTAAAAGAGACCCTCTTGTTTGTTGCCCTTCTTTCGACACTCTCTAACAGGTTTATGTCTTTTTCTTATACTGTGGAGCCCAAAACTGCACTCAGTACTCAGTACATGGAATACCAACAGAGACCGCCTGGCATTTTCTCTTCTCTGCAGAAGCTCTGTTGCTAACACTGTCCAGAAATCACCACTGTCACAGACAGTAGTAGCATTCCCTCCTCCCACAGTTTGTTCTTCCCCCCAAGACTTAGACACCACCCAGAAAAAGAAGAATAATAATACAAATAAAATAAAATAAAATAAAATAAAATAAAATAAAATAAAAAAATAAAATAAAATAAAATAAAATAAAATAAAATAAAATAAAATAAAATAAAATAAAATAAAATAAAATAAAATAAAATAAAATAGTCAAAAGCCATCAGGAAGGCAGTGGTGCAGACTGTGGAGAGCCTGGGTTCAAATCCTTCTTCTGTGAGGCTCTGAACCTATATCCCACCACAATCTCTCTGCTAATGTATGGCAGGGAAAGGAGGAAGAAAGAACATATCTCCTGCACTTTCCATTTATTGTTGACTGACAATTCTGTAGAGTTATAAAGCCTCAATCAGTGAGATACAGGGTTCTTCTCACACTGTCTCACTGTGCCCTAAGCAGAACAGCTCTCATTTAATAGATGCTTCACCACAAAATCATGAGTCATCTGCAGTTTTGAACTTTTCTGGGATCAAGTCCCTTCAGATGGTTGAGGAATCTGCTCCAGCACCTATGTAAACTGGTGCTCTACTAAGCTAGTGAGTGAACAAGAGAGAAATCCTCTGCTAGATGACTTGACAAATTGGGTCTGAAAATAGTGTTGAGGCAGAATAGTCCACGATTTTTGCCTTGGGTGCACAGAGGGATTGGGTGTTGTAGACTTCTTTTATTCTTCATTAAGATAAACATTTTCAAAAATGTGCTTGTTCAACCTTGCTCCCACTGTGTGCATGGGAGGGAGATAACTGAAAGTGGGGAGCGTTGCTTGGATCCTGCAAGTGGCTGAGGTCCAGTGGGGTTGGAGGCTTTCTTCCTCCTTTTGGAAATGCAAAGCAACCCTGCACCTCCCCTGCACTTGCAGAAGGATCGTGACAGCCCAAAGCACAGCGGCTTTGTAATTGCTGCATACACTTCGATCGGATTTACGTGGCAAGGGTTTGGTAGCAGGGGCCTGCAGGGATGGCGTCTGTGAGAACAATCCAGACAACAGCCAGCTCCAGATAGCTCCAAAAGGGCCCCGGCGCTTGCCAGAGCTGAGCCAATAAGCGATGTTGTTTGCACCTCTGGGAGAGCAGATGTAAGCAGGGGGAAATACTGCTGCACAACAGAAGCTGGAAGAGCAAGGAGTGAGAAGCAGCCCTGCAGCCCCCAAGGTGAGTGCAGCAGGAGGCAGGAGGTGCTCCAGGCTCACAGCAGCAGTTCCCCTGCGGGCTGTGCAGGGAGAGGCCCCTGGTGGAGCAGGCTGTCCCCCTGCACCCATGGGTCCCCCATGGAGCAGATCTCCACGCTGCTGCCCCCCTGTGGGTGGAGGAGCCCCCGGTGGAGCAGGTGGCTGTGGCCTGGAGGAGGCTGCGGCCTGTGGAGAGCCCCCGCAGGAGCAGGCCCCGGGCCGCAGCTGCAGCCATGGAGAGGAGCCCCCACAGGAGCAGGGGGGCTGGGGGGAGCTGCCGCCCAGCCGTGGGGGACCCGTGCTGGAGCAGTTTGCTCCTGGGGGATGGATGGATGGATGGAGCCCGTGGGACGGAGCCGTGTGGGAGCAGTGCTTGAGGAGCTGCTGCCTGTGGGCAGCCCGTGTGGGATCAGCTGGGGAAGGACGGCATCCCATGGGAGGGACCCCACGGGGAGCAGGGGCAGGGAGGGACCCTGAGGGTCACTCTGCTGAGTCTGCTTTGCCCGTCACGATACTTGTTGAGCCATCGCCCTGTCCTTATCTCAGCCCTGGAGCCCTTTGCATCGTATTTTCTCCCCCTTTCCCTTTGAGGAGGGGGAGTGAGAGAGCGGCCGTGGTGGAACTCGGCTGCCCACCCGCTTCGAACCACCGCAGTTGCAAAGTCCTGGGAAAGATTTCTTTCAAGAAATTAAACGAGGTGTTTAACAAAGAAATGCAGAGTTTCCTTTTGAAAGCTTCCTGGAGAATTGGGCTTCTTTCCTATTCCCAGCTCAGAGGAAGGGAATTGTTGATTTCACCTTCTTTTTTCTGACATGGAAATCAAAGGTGAACTGCTCTACAAGGACGGGCAACGTCTCAGAATCAAGCTCTTTTGCTCTGTAGTCCTTTCTCAAGGAAAAGATTGATCACACACCTTCCACAGATGTAGGGGAGCAGGGAATAATTTGGGAACTACTCTAATTCAAGTCAGTTTGGGCATAGTGGTACTTCCCTAGCTGTTTCTGAGACAGACGCATTAGCAACAGAGAGTGTTGTGCCGTCACTGGGAGGCGCCTGCGGTGATGACTTCAGAAACAGAACTGAATTGTGTCACCACAGCACTTTGGCAACAGCTGCCTCTGTGCACGTTTAGCTGGGAGGCACAGAGAAGGGTGCTGGATGCGATGAAACCACGTGAGGATTTGTGGATCTCCCCTTGAGGTGCACAGAGAGGGACCATGCCCTTCTGTAAGTGTTTTGATGCTTGGCTGAGGAAAAAAATGTGGTTTTGTTGTGAATGCTTCATTGTAGTATTCTGTAGTTTGTGTCAAGTCCTTACAGAAGCCTCAAGGTTGGTACTTTGCTCAATGATGGAGCTGCACAGAGTGAGAACAGACCCAATGTACGGGTGAGGGCCTCTGCACGTTCTCTTCTTCCTACAGACGATCAACAAATAAGGGGAGACAGAGAAGAGTGTGCTGTGGTCCTCCCATAGACCGCAAGTACTAAAGCATAAACAAGAGGCTTAAGAGTCCCCCTGTCATGTTAAAATTCAGGCAGCAATGGACTTCCTCACACGGGCTGGCCTGTCGACTAGTGTCTCAGGCTGTGGCGTATGAAGATGCACTCCATCTGCTTTCAGGGTAGCAACGGCAGTGGGCAAGCTGCCTGACCTTAACATTTGTCATTTCATTTCTCACCTGAGTTTTGGTGGTTCTCCACGATTCATTCTTGGTCTAGAAAAAAAAAAAAAAAAAAAAAAAAAAGTGAATTTGGATCAAAATAAAAGGATAAAAGGATTTCCTTTCCATTAATTACATGTTCTTACCTTTGTAACAGATTTGGTTATTGACTTAGAAGGCAAATATCTGGCCAGACTGCAAGACTTGTGCTCGCAGCGTGGGACAGCTCTCGTAAAGGTGATTCAGGGCAGTTTCTGGAAAACAAGACATCAGATCTCCCAAACAGCTTTCTTTGTGCTAATGTAGGAAGGGTGAGTAAGTGTAAAGGTAAGAGCCCAGATACCGTAAGAAGCAGCAAGTGTGAAGGAAACTTCCTTCTGGCTGATACAGCTCCATATCTAGTTGTCAAGTATGAAGAGAGCAGTGCTAAGTTTCTTGGGGAGAGGAAAACAAAGAGGCTGGGAGAGTGTACAAAGAAAAAAATGGGATGAGCTATTTCAGGAAATCCTAGGAACTGGAAATAGAGATTGGAAGAGTGCTTTAAGCCAAGACAGACATGTTTTAAAACTAAAACCTAGGAGTTGAATGAACCAAGAAATGAATCCATTTTGATTATGCAGTTGTGTCCAGTGTTATCTTGGGAAATATGGTTTCCACATAAAACATATCTGGGGCTTGAAGTTCTCCTAAGGCCCTTCTCTGTGTATTCCCTACTGTTTGGTAAGCGCTGAGGTCACACTGCAGACAGCAGCACATCCTCTCCCCACTACTTAGCTGTCTGTTCTCACAACACGTCTAGGAACAGAATGGCTTGGACACAACTGCGCCTAGGACCGAGTTCATTCAAGCTGCTGGACGAGGTAAAAGCTCTGGACAAGCGAAGGGGAGGGAGGGATGGGTGGACATACAATATGATCACTTTAATCTAATTTCTCTAAGAATCCTGGCTGAGAAAACAAAACAAAACAGAATCAAAAAGAACAGAACAGAACAGAACAGAACAAATGAAGCAAGCAGCTAGCTTGCTGGAGACATTGTCTGGGAAGCAGTGAAAACACTTGCAAACAAAAACACGTCAAAGGACTAACTCTTTGAGCTTAATTCTAATCCAACAGCATAACCTCAAAGTCCTGTTTCTGTTCGTAACAGGCTGGTCCAGTAACATGTCCCATTGGATGACTTTGCAGCATAGATGTCAGGAATGCAGCTTGGGATCCCCTCCTTCTACTCAGAGTTCACTTTGAAGGGATGAGCAAGTAATTCTTCCTGGGTTGACGGAAATCTAAAGTCTGTTTTCTAACACTCTTGCAGACGCTTCTCTGTCCATCGGCCTGTCCTGCCAACTCTGGTGTGAGTGTGAAGTTGTGGCAAGAGGGATTTCCCATTCCTATTTGACCTGATGGACACCAGCTTTCCTCGGAAATGGCTGATGTTGCTGAGGAGGCAGCAGTATCAAAGCCCTTGCTGATGAAGGTACAACCAGCTGGGGAGGCTTTGGCATTTCTGCACAACGCTGCTCCCTGACTGTCACTCCAGACTCAGATTCGGAAAGAAGCAAAGCAAGCTAGAGGAAAACTGGATGTCCTGGTAATTTTCTTTTTCTTTTATTTCTTCATTCTTCACTTGTAAGAAAATCTAAATCTTAACCCTTTGTTTGAAAACACGGCTTTACGGAAATGCTTATGGGTGTGCTCCTTCACCTTGTGTGGAACCTGCTTCACCTCGCTTCAGCTATAGGACACCTATGCTCCAATTTATGCTTCCCATGATAAAGCGGTGTTCTTTCGGTGTTCTTTTCTGTGATGCTTGCAGGCGAGGTTGAAAAGAGTTGTCAGTAGGATTCTTCGTTTCCTTTGCAGTATCCAAAGCTCCGTATTACCGTGGATCTTCTCCTCTGATCTGGAAAGCTTCACAGGCCAAAAGAGAATTGAGATGAAGAAGGAAATAGAGAATGCTGACCAATATTGCCAAGTACCACCCGTAAGTTTTGTGAAAGAATCCGGTGCATTTCTGTAGTGGTAGAAAGTTCATAAAATCATCGTCGTGCACTTGAAGGCAAGCAATGCTGTAAAAATGAAGAATGCAAGGCCCTGCTTAAGGACAATCTTCAGGCTGCTTCTAGATCAACAGCTTATTTGCTTCTTCCACAACCTCATCTCCGCTTGCTTAGAAGTTGTGAAGGTCGGAAGCACACTCCGTCTTTTTCATCCCCTCTGTGTATCTTTTCCCTGACAGCAACTTCTGTCTTGGCTCTTCACATCCAGCCAGAGCAGTTGCTTTGCCTCCGCAACCTGCAGGCTGACCTCTCGTGTGTACCTGTGCTGGACTGAGGGTAATGCTTGTAACGCACACAGATGCTGCATTCACTGTGACTTTTAGAAAAGAGAGCAAGAAGCTAACCTGCACAGCAGACTCTTAGGTTTCTGTATCTCTCTCTTTCTCTCTCTCTCTCTCTCTCTCTCTCTCTATCTGCATATATATTTCAGTACTTATTTACTTCTTTAAAGATACCTTAAATAGAATAGATACTTTAAGAAAGCTTACTTGTTCTTCCCCTTTCCTTGTTTTTAACGTTTGCTTTTCTAACCAATCCTTAATGTTACAACATTGGATTGATGCAGTACTCAGTCCTTAGAAGTTCTCAAAGCACATCAGTGATTTCTCTATTTCTCAACCTTTCCATCTTCATTGAGATCTCTCATCTGAATTTAGGTATGAGGTGAAGAAGAACACTGCAAGCAGCTGAAGCCGTATCAGACACATGCTTCTGCTAGGAAGTCATTCCGAGTGATTCCACGGTGTACTTTAGACAGGTTTGCTCTGGTCCTCTGGACTCAGCATCCCCAAGGGATATTTCAAAGCTCTCGGAAGGACCCGTCATTATCTCTGACACTGCAGCCTCCAGTAGGAAGGGGTAGATATTCCTTGCCCTTGTGCGAAGGAACTACTCAGTTAGCTGTTTCTAACCCAAATCTCGTTGTTGTCTTCTATTGACAGACACCACCCGGCTAGCCAAGCTAAACCACTGAAAATGGAAGGAGTGGGACATCTTGCAAAGCCTGCTGCTGCTTCTAAGCAGAAGTGCGCTGTAGGTGGGGACACAGCAAGAGGAAACGTCCAGGCCACGGTGGAACTGCAAGGCACCTGTCTGAGCCACACAACGAAGTCAGCGATTCCCAGTTGGAGACTGTTGCTCGACCAGTGACACAGCAGCTGGAGCGCTTCTGGTTGCTGCTGATGGGTTCCCGTGAATCAGCCAGGGACAGGAGCTATGAGAACGACTGAAGCGATTTGAAGTTACCCGAAAGAAAGAAGAGAGGAGAGAAGAAGACAAGAGGGGAGGGAAGGGGAGGAAATAAAAAGAAGGGAGGGGAGGGGAGGGGAGGGCAGGGCGAGGGTAGGATAGGATAGGATAGGATAGGATAGGATAGGATAGGATAGGATAGGATAGGATAGGATAGGTAGGATAGGATAGGATAGGATAGGATAGGATAGGGTAGGATAGGATAGGATAGGATAGGATAGGGTGGGGTAGGGTAGGGTAGGGTAGGGTAGGGTAGGGTAGGGTAGGGTAGGGTAGGGTAGGGTAGGGTAGGGTAGGGTAGGGTAGGGTAGGGTAGGGTAGCATAGCGTAGTGTAGCGTGTTAGAGGGGAGGGGAGCATAGGAGAGTATAGGGTAGTGTAGGGGATCGGAGTTTAGGGGAGTGTAGGGTAGGATACGGGAGGGGAGTGTAGGAGAGTGTAGGGGAGGGGGGCATAGGGTAATGTAGGGTAGTGTAGCGAACGGGAGTTTAGGGTAGGATAGGGGAGGGGAGTGTAGGAGTGTGTAGGGTAGTATAGGGGAGGGGAGTGTAGCAGAATATAGGGACAGGGAGCATAGGGGAGGGGGTGTAGGGGAGGGGAGGAGACGGGAGGGGAGGGGAGGGGATGGGGGGGAGGGGAGGCAAAAGTGGGGAGAGGAGGCAAAAAAGGGGAGGGGAGGGGAGGGGAGGGGAGGGGAGGGGAGGGGAGGGGAGGGGAGGGGAGGGGAGGGGAGGGGAGGGGAGGGGAGGGGAGGGGAGGGGAGGGGAGGGGAGTGCTACCATAAATAAAATTGCCAAATACATGACATTTTGGATCTGGAGCCAAATCTTTGTGTACATGTCCTCTCCGTAGCCCCACGTGCTGACCACCCACCCGAATCTATCATACTGTTGGTCAGAAAGAACAGGGAGCATAGGGGAGGGCAGGGGAGTGGAGGGAAGGGAAAAGAGGGGATGGGAGGGGTGGGGAGCGCTACCATCAATAAAATTGCCAAATACGATGAAGGAGCAGCAGAGCCTGCAACCTCCAGTCCCCAACATCCTCCAACCACCCCCCACTGCTCCGTGGGAAATAGATAGAAGAATCAAGACTGAGGTTTAGCCTGGGATGGAGGTAGTGTGGCGAGGTGGTTTTCTGTTTGGTTGGTTGGTTGGTTGGTTGGTTGGTTTTAAAGTTTTTAAATTCTCACTGTCCTACTTTGTGATCAGTTGGCAATAAATTCAATTACTCTTCCCCAAGCCAAGTCTGTTTTGTCCATGAAGCCATCTTCCAGTCCTGAAATAAGAAAGGAAACAGACCTGCAAGCAACTGTTACACAAGTGCAGGAAGAGTGACAAAGGAGGGTTTTGAGGCATGAAGTTCCTGCAAGGATGCTCTGCTCTTTCCTCACTTCAGTATGAAAAGCACGGCACTAGTGGGTGGTCTGTGGTGGTAGTTGTTTTTTTGTTGTTTGTTTGTTTGTTTGTTGTTTTGTCAGCTCCACCCCACAGTATTTTGCTTGTTCTACTTGTTTTGGTGTGCCCCCATTCCCTCCCTCAAGGTAAAACATCCCTAGGGGCCATAACTTGCTGTTAGCAAACAAGATCTTGCAAAAGAGTGAAGTTAACATGGCACCACCTGCACTGGTGTATAAATAGTTCAAATATTTTCCCTCACTTTCCTGTAACTTTCCTGTAAATTGCTGGTCAGGAGATAACAAGTGGAGAAATTTAGGATAAGAGAGAGAAAGTTGTGTTTCCTATTGCCCTGGAGTTTCTGTTGGTCTGGCCACGGAAATGGAGTACTCAAAATCCTCAGGACACTCAGTTTATACCAGATTTATCCTAAAACTGCAGTATTTCTAGGCCCTTGGGATTCTTATCAATTAAAACATACTTTTTCACGCACAGAAGATGCAAAAAAGTGCGTCTACTGCAGTATGCAGACAGAGCCAGTCCTGTCTCTTGATTCCTTCTGCCTTCTGCCTGAAGAGCAGCAGACAATCGAGTTCTTGTCTTCAGTAGCTACGGCCTTAACCAACTGTGCAGTCTGTCCATTCATACACAGAGGAGGAAAAATAGCGTGGAATAACTCCTCTCCTTTGTGCTAACAGAGGAGGGTACAGCTTCCTCACTCCAACCCCACCGAGGCAAACCAGTCAGCAGTGCACGCCAGAGCCTCTGTCTCTTCCCCGTCTCATGATGTGCAGCTGGATCACTCTCCCTTCTATCCCCAGGATCGCTTTCAGCACAGTCACAGAAGGGTCAGACTCACAGCTTTAGGAGCCATCAGAAGAGGCTTTCACTCTTCTGCCACCACACCCCCTATACACATGCAATTTCACACATGCAAAGAGACACCATGGATTGGGGAGTTGCACAGAGAGGAGACCACACCCGTTTGCCTGCCTGCAGTTTGACACCAGTAGGGAGGTAATTCCCGTCAGGAGTTTCCATAGAGATGACAGAATATGGCCCTAGGGTCCTGCTGCTTCTTTCAGCCCTAATTCTTCAAATCCATAGGAACGGAAGAAACCTTCCCAGCCAAGTGCTGCATATCTTGAAGGTTGGAGAACCCACAGCCTTCTGCTTCATTTCATTTTAAAGATCAATCCCAATGTCACTCCCATAGAAGTAGTGGAAGCCATCTGGCTGGCTTGGCTTTCTCTCCAAAGAAGACCAAATGAGAGTTGGTCACGGGTGAGGATGAGCCCTGACAGTTCCTGCATTTTGGTTCTCCTGCAGCCCACAAAGCTCTCACTGCCTTGCCTGAATTTGAACCCCTTTGGAACCAAATCTACAGATTATCTCTGTAAATCCAAAACAGCACTTATTCACCATGTGAACAACAAATGCCTGGGATGGTTAACAGCACTTAGGTGCAAAAAAGAGCCCCCGCAGGAGCAGGCCCCGGGCCGCAGCTGCAGCCATGGAGAGGAGCCCACGGGGAGCAGGGGCAGAGAGGGACCTTGGAGGAGGGAACTGTATCCTCTTTTTTCATCGGTGCTGAGATTGAGGATCAGGATTGCGTGGTAGGAATTTGTTTAGATGAACCAATTTACCTCCATATGGGTTTTGTATGTTTGTTTCACCTTGTCTTGCAGGACCATCTTGGCTGGGTCTGCAGTGTTGTGCAAAAGTGAAGTTTTTCACAATAAAGAGCAGCTTTCTTTTCGGGGAAAAGGCTGAGGTGGCCTTCATCAGAGTCTTGTGACCTGAAAATGCAGAAAATGGGTGCATGGCTGGCTGGATGGGTGGGTGGGAGTTGGGAATTCAGCCTTGGGATCAGAACTGGGACGTTGTTGGGATAGGAAATGATCAGTGGGATGGGAAGTGATGATGGGGATAGGAACTCATTGGGATGGGATAAATGGGTTTTATTTTTATTGCATTAAATCCACTTTATTGACTGTGTTGTACAGTATGGCGTTGTTTTATTACTATAAAATTATGATGATTATTATTTAATCTTATTAATTAAACAATTTTTATACGTTATTATATTATAAATTATAAATATTAATATTTATTATATTGTTTTTATTCCTTTTCTACCCTATTAAACTCTCTTTATCCCAGTGCACTGCTTTGGACTTTAGTTTTCCTTCCGAGTCGTTGTGGATTCACTCTGGATGGGGGGACATTAGTGAACGCCTGTGTGCTTCAGATCCAAGGTCACCTTTGCCCTCAACTCAAGATACATGTTTGCATCTATTGTCGTGAAACAATGTTAACAACATCAACAAAAAAGTTCCCTACTTGCTAGCAGCATCCCTACGTTTGCTGGGGTCTGCTCTGTGCATTTTGAAGACCGTTCCATGCTATTCAGCCCCTTCAGGAGGAAATGGATGGTTCTAGGAAAATGCGTCTTGACCTGATGCAAAGCTGTGACTCAGCACCCTGCAGCCCCCGCAACCCCTGGCATTTTACCTGCAGCCCCTCCAACAACTCTGATGTTCCCTGCATCGACTTCAACCACTGCGCTGGGACCTGAGGCCCCTCAAACCCGTGTCACTCGCCCTGCAGCCCCTCCAGCCCCTGGCATGTTCCCTGCAGCACCTCGAGCCCCTGGCATGTTCCCTGCAGCCACTCCAAGCCTGGCACAGGCCCTACAGCTGGCTGCGGGGACTATCCAGAAATCTGCTCCAGAAATACAGTGATGGCAAGGAGCCCTCCACTTCATGCTTCCTTTTTTTTCTAGCTGGAAGCATTCAGAGTTGTCAACGGAATTGGTTTGGAGGAGTAGGAAAGACAGAATTGCTGGGTTTCTGCTTTCTCCCAGAAACTATCAGACCACAACATGACAGTTGTCTTTCTTTTACGTAATTTTACACCTAGATCTTTCTCACTTTTATGAGTGTGGGGTATTCCTTCTTTCTCCCTTTACCTTCCTCCCTCCCTCCCTCCCTCCCTCCCTCCCTCCCTCCCTCCCTGCCTTCCTTCCTTCCTTCCTTCCTTCCTTCCTTCCTTCCTTCCTTCCTTCCTTCCTTCCTTCCTTCCTTCCTTCCCTCCTTTCGTTCTGTCTCTCTGTCTGTCTGTCTCTCTTTCTCTCTTTCTGTCCAGCACTGATTTTATGGCTACGTGTGCATATCCACAGTGTACAGTTTTTCTCCGTTCCGTTTCTTCCCTGAGTCTTGCCCCTCTTCGCTGCAACTGAACAGCATTTGCCTTGATCAAGGAAGTGGCAACATGCGGCTTACACAGTAACCTGCTGAAATTACAGCTATAACCATGGAGCACAGCTGCCGATCAACACAAGACCACCAATCGCTTACATTTCTAAACTGCTCGTCACAATTCTTCCGTATGTAGGCTGTGATGCTGCTCATTTCTTAAGCACCCATCCATTTCTTCTCTTCCCAGACCCTCAAGGTGTCCTGGTCAAACCACCTCCCTTCCTCTTGCCCCATCTGGCTCTCCCACCTTCCTTTTCCCTCAAGGCTCAACTTTTTTTTTTTTTTTTTTTCCAGCATAGGTGCTCCATAGAAGCTGCTGCTGCCCACCTCCGAGTTGACTAGGGCTGAACTACTGAAAAAGAAAAGAAAATCTATAAATAAGAGTGAGAGATGGTGAATACCCAACCATCTCTTAAAAGCAGGATTTTAAGAGAATAAGTAATTGATAAATGGAGTTAAGATCGGAGGGAAAAAAGTCCACTGTTGCAATCAATAGAGTTAAGAAGTTTTTCAAGTACATTAGGAACAAAAATTAGAGTAATGACACAGATCTGATACGGGATGGGTATTGCTTCAGTGAGAAATGATGGAAAAAAACACAACACAACACATGTTTATGTGTTGTTGGGTATTTGTAAAAAAAAAAAAGAAACAAAAAACAGGTTAATGAAAACTGCATGCTCAATTAGATGATTTTTTTGTTGTCATTGGTATGGAATTGTGGGCTTTACAACACAATATGTGTTATATATATATATTATATATGTTTTATATATGTTTTATATATGTTTTAATAAAATAAGGAAATGATATTTTTTTTCTAAGTTTGTGGTTTCCAAACTGTAGTTAATAAACATTAAACAAGATGCAATAGGATCTCGTTAACTCTTTTGTTTGAAAAAACAGTGGCCCTGATCAAGAGGTGCAAGTGAGAGGAGACAATATTCGGTATTTCTCTATGTTGTCATTTATTGGTGAAGATGAAAGTCTGCAGTTCATGTTCATTACACTAGCATGACAACATGACCACAAGGGGGACTGTCTGGTAGTGAAAAGGAACTTCAGCATGGATTAAAAATGTTTGCCTTTCTTTATTCTGAACTGTTTTTCTTATGGCTGCTAGAGAGAGATTCTCTGCCTTAGAAATAAAACTGCCCAGGCTGTTCTGATAAACCTGTAGGGTTAAGGCACTTCTACCAAAACAGATTTCAAAAGGCAAGAAGTCAAAAAGCAACAATTCAGTAATCTGTGTACGCTTCTATATTAAGTTTTAAGATCACCTGGTTTATATTTAGTTCACACAAATTAACCAAACATAGCAGCATACAACCTAAGAAAAGCTTAAGAAATTTATTAGATGCACAGATAAAGTGCTGTAACAGAGAAACTTGTGTAAATCTATTCTAAAATAAATAAGGTACAGTTAAACCACCTTTGACTCGTTTTAACTCGGAAAGAAATAACCTAAGTTTTAATCATTTGAATTTTAAGGTCAAGGTGAAATATACCATAACTATAACAGTGGTTGTGATCTGTATCAACTATTTGAGGCTCCTGTTCCTCTTGAGGTCTCCCAGAAACAGGAAGGCTATTGCAAAATGTGTCCATTAGACATAGTTCCTTTTACAGAAACATTTTTGTAATAAAGTCTGGTTGCTCAAATACATGTTAAAATATTTAACAAGGAAACAATTTTCTCCTGATCCAGTCAATCTTTTAAACAAGACAATGTATTTTTCCTATGACGCAGCCCACAGGAGGGAACAGAAGTAAACATCCTCCTGAACTGAAGACTGTTTTGCTTGAAGAACTAAACTATTGCATTATTATATGAGAGCAAGAAATATCCATTTGGGTTATCCCTTTCTCCAAACATGGTGCCCAGTGATACATGTATTTTTGCCTTAATCTCAAAGGCCCGTTTGTCTCCAGGTAAGGTACGTTGAAAAGAGATTCCCTTTAAGCATCTTATCACAAGATCTCTTACTGCCTTTCCATCCGGGGAAGCTTGTGTGTTAAACTGCCCTTGGAGTTTTGGATGCTACTAGATTTCTGTGCTCTGTTATCCATAATTTCAGGCACTTCGGGGCTAACATGGCTGTTTAAGTCAATGCAATAATATTACCAATATATTCAACACTCAGAAGAGTCACCACAGTTTCCTTCACACACTCAGGATTTCAAATTCTTCTTCCAATTCAAATAGCTTGTCAGTAGATTCAATGAGTTCTGTAAAAAAAGATAAAGAAAAAGACATGCCTGATTTTGTTCACTTAAAAAAAAAAACTTTGAAAGACGCATTCCAGAAAAGTACTTTGTAAGAGTGAAAAAAAAAATCTGTGCTAGCAATTGTATGGCTTGTTTGGATACATGCCTGCTATATATTGCTTGACACTCACAAAGGATAGTTATTCTACCTGTGATTATTCTTTTATTTGCTAACGAGGAACATAACATTGCACAATTAGGCTTTTAATCGGTGCCTTACCTGCTCCTGTGGTTGTCACTTCTGGTTTTGTTGGAGGTATGAAAGGAGGCCAGTGTGGCGGGTGCTTCTGGACCAGCTCAAACACCCGTAGACTCTGCTGCTTTAGAATCTCCTGAGGACAGAATGCTTTCATTTTAAAAGCTGGCTTGGGGGACGCTTCAAACACAAAACGTGTCTGCTTAATTGAAAGTGTTTTTTAATTACGCATGTCCATCAGGAAAAAAAAGTCTTTATACAGACATACTGTGAAATCCAAGCACCATGGTCTCTGTAATACATCCCTAGTTAAAACACATCTGGAAGACAGATCTCTTGAACTGTACTACAAATTATCAGTCTTATCATCTTTTGATATCAGCTTTGATATCTGCAAACCTGTAATTTTGTTTACAGGTAGCAAGCACACTAGGAATGTACAATATTTTCTGCTTTTTAAAAGAAAGTTGCTTGCATAGAACTCTCCTCAAGTTTTCTGTTGATCAATAGCACAAAAGACAGATCTATCAGCTCCTCCAAAGGGGAAAAAAAAAAAAAAAACGCATCAGATTTTGAAGGACAGGTTTTGGTCAGGAAAAAAGGTGTTCCTGAAGCCAAACGCTATTCCTCTTCAAAGAGAAGTTACCTTCTGTCCTGTATTTCAGTTATTTACAAACTGTTTTCCTTAGATGATTTTTTTTTTTTTTAAATAAATGCCCTTAGAGGTTGATGGTACTTTACATTCAGACGTCTGGTGCTTAGCTTAACAGCTGCATGCAGAAACATCCTCAAGTCTGTTTCCTGTGGCAGCCAGCACCTTCTGTTCTCCCTAGATCAGCAGGAGCTAGAGGCCTGCAGCACTTACAGAATCAGATCTTTAAGATAGCAGGGACTAACAGTCATAATTAGAACACGCAATCTATTATGTCAAACAATAAAAAAGGATCAGGAAGCAAATCATTGATACATCACTACAATATGGCAGTTAAACCTTAGTCATTTAGTGAGAATTAGAAGTTAAAAGCAAGTGTAACACCTTCAAGTGTGGATGTTTACACCCATTTTCCAACTGGCAGGGTTTGTGGCTGGTAAAGTGCTGAACAATTTCCAATTAGCAATTCAGTAGTATTGCCTTACCCTGATGCTTTAATGCATTCTTCTCCATGGCTCATACAATTTGTATACAAAGGAAAATGCAAAGGAAAATTTTACAAAAAACAGACAATAAAAACCAGACTTTATAAAGAACAAATCGAGATGCTAAGTTCCCACTCTTACCTTTTGTACAAGACTACACCGGTTATCAAAATCACATTCTTCTTTGCAAAAGAAGCCCTTAGGGGAAAAAACAAACACACAGAGTTTTACCTTTGCAGATGGTAGGTATGTGGTACCAGCAGGTAAGGCGGTTTGACCTCTGATACAGTAATGCCCTGTACGATCAGTAGATATAAGACTCCAAATATGTGGCAGCTCTAGGGAGAGAACCCACGGGGAGAACAAGGCCCTGCAAACCCCTAACGAAATAGTCAAGCAAAAAATAGCAGCAGCTCCTGTGTGCTCCTCCATGGAGCGCCACCCAGTTCCTACAGTCCAGGTATCAGCAGAAGCTGAAAACTTGTAGATGATGGACCACCTAAGGAACATTTCCATTCTGGTATCTATACTGAAAATATTTGCTCTTCATTATGATTTTGTCTGTCTCGTTGCATCATGCCACATTTTGCACAGTTACGTAGTAAAGTATTAAAACAAAACAAAACAAAAAAACTTTCTAAAAAGCAGCAGTATTAAAAAACAGGTATGTGAATGAATGACAGATACCGGTATCTTTACAGATTGTTTAAAGCTTTAGAAACACATCCCACTGGTGACAACTGCCAATCACCCAATCACAGGATACTGGCATGGGATCAGATCCAATTTTTTCAAATACCACAGTACCCCCATGACATTTTGGGTGAATTACAAATAATACATTTGTATTTGTAATTTGGGGTGAAATACAATAATTCCACTTAAACATTTTCAACTTATGATATAAAGTAAGTTTAAGTAACTTGTCTAGAGGTGACCAAACATAAAGTAGTGATAGAATAAAACACGTAAACCTGTTTCAGTTCCTTGCTCTGACCATTATAATGCCTCTTGAAAGAAGTAAAAGCTGCTCAGTAAAGAAAACAAAGCGAGCTCCTACAGTACAGACAGCTCCCCACTTGCCCTAAGATTCTCCATGTAGTTATGTACAAACTACTATGTGTTGATCACAGAAGACAGCTTTGTGATCTTGGTTCTGTTCAAGGAGATGCATTGCTGCCCTTACCAATGTAGAGAGACATTACTTTGAGATAAAGTACATGCATTCCAGATTTCCTGACACTTACTAAAGCTACTGAAGGGTCCAAATTCATGATCTTCATTCTATGTGGGGCTTCCTGGCAGTGGAAACTCTCATCGTCAACCGTGCCATTTTCTTCTGAATCTACAAAGCTTTGAGTGGTGTGAGGGTCCAGATAGATCAGCTCATTGCCTGGATGGGTAAAAGCCGTATGTTAAAAATAAGCAAGTGACATTAATAAGCACTTGGTCCAGAACTGTAAAATAGAAATTAGATTGCCATCGCAGTCAGTATAATCTAGACTTTCCAGCTAGGGATTCTTTAAGAGAATCAGAAGGTTAAACACAGCGTTTCCCACAGGGTATTTAGTATAACTTCCTATTGTCACCTATTACTGTAATTTTTTGGTTGGTTATGTTCTATCTTTGTCACATACTTTTATTTTTCCATGTGAGATCCAGTACTTTTTTTTTTTTTTTTTAAATCTCAAGTGTTGTAAACACTAACATTTGACAGATTAAAAGGTACAGGATGTTCACAGATGCAATCTGTAATCCCATTAGGCATTCATTCAGAAATTGGAACAAAAAAGCCTAACTAAAACAGGTTAGGTTTTACAAAAGGACAAAATAGGGTTGCAAAATTTTGGCCCAAAGTGGGGTGAAATCTGAAGGAATGCATTTTAAATTAATTAGAGCAATACTTAATAACAGAAGGTATGCAAAAGGTGAAAAAGATACTGCTATCAGAAACAGTTTTGAAATACAAGAAAATAAAAGTGACATTTGACCAATACACTTGTCAAATGCTATCAGCTATTCTCAGTATGTTGCTCTTGTTGATGTCATCACTTATTTTTACACCTAGCTTTGCTGTTAACTTTCTGCTCCTGTTAAGGATCATCTCATACTGTTTCTAAACTCTTTTAGATATGCTTCTTCATTTATTTTATTCTATTCTCATCTTTCTTTACTTCTAGAGGTTCACGCTTAGACCCCTTACTATTTCCCCTTCAAAAAATGTTCTCTTTTGATCATCTGCACATTTGGAATAAGTTTCTTTTTTCCTTACCTAAAAATCCTATGAAATAAAAGGCATTATTTGGTTTCCCTCCTAATGCTCCCAAAGACTGTGGCATCTTAAAGCATTCCTAGGAGTTCAAAAGGAATAAAGGAAATTGTCATTCATTTCTTTACTGACATCACAGATACCCAAACTTATTTGACAGTAACGAGCAATGAATTGAAAGAAAACCTTACTTTAAATGCATCAATATATACGGGATTTATGTGATTTATCCCTAGTCGTAGAGGTATAATAAGCAAGAGGGCTTTCCAGCCTGTGCAGAGTCCTCCTGCCTTCTTGCTTCGGCCAAGAGCACTTCTGTGCAAATGTGCACTGCTGTGGGACGCGCTGCTGCTCTGAGGAGGGGACCAGCACATTTTTTCTGCGGGAATAAAACTAGAAATCAGTCAACGCACAGAGGAACACAAAGCAGATCTTCCTCTCAGTAGTGAATTAAGCTAGTTTGCCAGGGATCTTTATAGGGCACCCAAGACAAAACGAGCCGGGCATGGCAATTACAGCTATTTAGTAGAAGTAATTCTAGCAGACAGTATGTGCTGGCACGTCCAAGTGAGACGTTAGATCAATGATTGGGGGATGACAATTTCAGACTGCAGTGACATGTCCTATTAATGTTATTAATAGTGTCAAGCTTTGCCTATAAAACGCCAGAGAAATGAAATGGCAGCAATGATGACAGTAGAAATTCTTCAAGGAGCTCTTCACATCCAGTGATGTGAGCACGAAGTTGGCATCAGGGATCAAAAAAACACAACTGAGTTTGTATGTCCTTCTTCCCTCTTCTTACCCTTGCAAGACAAACCCATGCCCCCCCAAGTATTTGTTCATGTTTAGATACATGCTGGCAAATGGAGTCAAATCAGAAACTGTTACCAGAAAACTGATGAGGTGTCACTTCCTGATGTCTTCAATGACCACCGTATTGCCCATAGATACATAAACTGCTAATGAATTCCATTCATCAAATAAAGCAAGCTTCCTAGAAAACATTAAGGTACTAATTAATATAAACTAGTTGGATCAAAAGGGTAGCTTTACACTCAGAACCATTTATTTATTCTTTTTTTCTTAAGAAAAAACATCCTTTCTGCATTTTTTAAAGTCTCCATGTAAGAAAAAGAAAACTTTAAACATTAAATGTTTAATATCTTTAGAAAAATAGGTACTGAGTGGTACCAGGAAAAACATATGCGCTGCACCATGTGCAAACTGTTTTGTCTTACTGCTAAGTGCAGTGACAGTAACAGTTCAACTACATCAAGTTTATTACTTTTTATTGCACTCGACAGTCTCTGCAATGGGTTCTTGCCCAATTGTGTCTTTTCTCATCTGGAAAAGAAAAAAATTCCTATGCCAGTTTTGCAGATTACTTTTTGCTTAAGAAATTCCACTGAATTCAGTGGAATTACTTCTGCCTGAGCCTGCGTGCACAGCAGAAATGGGGCGTTAAAAGCTAAATCAGCTAAGGGTTTGGGGCACCAAAACTTCAGTGGGAGACAGCAGCACACAGTTTTATGTCCACTTCTGCAAAATCCAAACCTTTGCGGAAGGGAGCTACACTCTTAAGCTGCACTGGCAGAATTAGCTGTTTCAAATAAGCCAGAAAGAAATGGGGGTGAGCGTTTCACCATGAAAAACTTGGCCATGAAAGATCTGGAGTCCAGGGCATGCTTCAGCTCCCCTCCCTCTTCAGATCATGTGCCTGTTCCAGGGTGTCAAAGACTTGCTGCTGAGCTCGCAGGACCTGTAGCCTAGCCCCTGCCTGAGGTAAGACACCTCCACGTACCCCTGGAGAACTGAGCAGCCTCAGTTCCTTTCAGTGTGGCTCCCAGACTATGAGGAGCTGCCCATCTTTATCCAGTAGCCTTGCTGGCAGAACTGCTGCTCAGAAAGGGAGGAATTGCAGCTCAGTTCCCTCCTCAGCCGAGATGGCTTCTCTCTGATGTTTCACACCACCACTCCGACCTACACGGTGGCACTCTCGACCTGCCAGAGCTGTGCCACTGTGCAGAAAGGAATATACATCTGTGGTGTGACTGGTGAGGGCATGCAGACGGCGTAGCAGGAGACTTTCCTGCAGTTTCTTCTCCTCAGGCTCTTCCTTTATTAAAATTTAGAGGTCACCCATTCCCAACTCAGTACCTGCACACCGAGCTGTGGCATGACATTCCATGCTGCACTTGTAAATAGATGGCAAGTACATTCCTGACTGTGGGACAGGGGGAGATGCAGCCTTCAAAACTCTGCCTGGGCCTTCTCTTGGCTGCCCCAGGGGAGTACGTTCTGAATGAGACTGGTATGATCTCACTTACTTTAGTACTTGAGCAACTGTATTTGGTCCAAACCATTCTCCAATTGACTTCCCCTCTCCAACACCCACCTGTGCTGTTTTCATAGTGAAAAAAAGACACACGTACACAAAATCAAAGAAAAATGAGACCATAAAGAATGTGGGAACAATATACAGTAAATACTGTGACTGTCAAACATTCTAGAGTAACTGCAATCTGTATTTAGCAATAACAATTATTTTCTCAATCTATGCTCTTTTCAAAACTTAGGGAGTGCCAGTTTCTTTAATAAACAAAAGGCTTCTAAACTACAATGAGAATTACAAGTTAACAAATGTTAGTGCCCTTTATTACAAATTACAGCAATAAGCTACAAGACTGTCTATTCTAACATTACTGACTCTGGTACCCAAGGCTTACAGAGTTTATCAAGAGCTACATTCTAGTACATGGCTTTATTTAGGTCTCAGGGAATGTTTCTGTACTACTAGTCTTTGCGCCCATCTGCATACCTTTTTATTTTTGTATAAGCATACACCTTGTCTTCACATCCACTTTTTAAAATTATGAATTAACATACTGCAAATTAGTGATTCAACACAGTAGAAATTTCAGTGGAAAAAACCTGAAAGTTTATGTTTGTTCTTACCCATCTGGTGGATTGAATAACAGCAAGCCTTCCTGTCGAGAAAGCATCGTAGGATTCTGTGATATTCTTCTGGTTGTTTTTTGTGTTTTTCCCATTGCCAATCTGAAAGGAAAAATTGATATAGAATAAAAAATGGTGACGTTTTCATTACACTGATCAAATGTCTAGACAGCAGAAAGCTTTATAATGAGATGTTAAAAGACATTTCAATTCATCTCGAATATTTACATTTTGTGTAGAGCTCCTAGAATTCCAAGCTTGTTATTTATCATCAAGCTGCCCTTTATCATCATAGGCTAGATTGTCAAAACAGGGAAAATAAAACAAAACAAAAACATCAACTGCAAACATATTCTGACGGATCATGCTGCGTGTTGATAGCCATTCCAGTATCTCTGAGCTTCCAAGATTATTTAAAAGTACAGGCTGTGTTTAGACCTTGTTGGATTTCTAAGCACCCATTAAATAACAACATAAGATCCATACAGAAAGTCCAAACACTCCACTGGCAGCATCCTGGGATGTGACATGCATGCTTAAGAGCTTGCACCAGGGGGGTTTGGACCTCGTGCTGCTGACAAGTGAGGAGTGAAGAGAAGGGTAAGAGCACTGTCCCACGGTGGCAGGTTTTCCCTTGGCCTCAACTTGGGTGTTACACTAAAAGGTTTATAAAATAATGGCGACAGGATTCCCCATTTGTTCTCCTTCTATGCCTATTTCTCTGCTTCAGGCTGGGATGATTTCACCCAGCTGAATATGAATTGATTCATTAGGAACTGTTACCAGGGCATCAAAGAAAGTCTCACTAATAAATTCAGGGTTTGTGCTTTTAATGGAGTACTTACGAAGAAGCGTCTGCAGACAATACCGAAGTTCCCTCAGGATCAGCACTCACCTCTCCCTAAGTGTCTGCAGATCAGTGCTTGGGCCAGCATCATCTGCCCGCATCGCAGCATACATCCCCAGCCAGCGTCCGACGAAGGACCCGTGCCTCCTGTTAGGAAAGTTCAGCACAATCAGTGCAGGCTTTCAACTGGGTGCAGCACCACAGAGGACATTTCAGACTGCTAGAAAACAGATAGGGCTGCTGAAGCCTCCATGAACTGTCCTACAGATAAAAGGCACACAGCAAGACTTTGGTTCCATGCTGTTGGTCTAATTCTAATCTCTGCATTGCACAAATAAACAAAATTCATTTATTCCTTGTGGAGCTGACTTACTCTTTTCATTCTTCAAGCAGCATTCACAAACCATTTACTGCATGCTATACAACATGATCACCTGTTTACATACAGACATAAATAAACACTGATTTTAATAATCTTCATGTTTGCATAAACAGTTAAAATGATGCTCAAAATGCGCTGATACTCTAGAAATATTTTCCCAGCCTACGATGCCATCACTTATCTTGCTATTTAATTTAGAACAATGCAGCAAATCTGCAGTATACTCACCAATAGGCGAAAACTTTCTTCTATACGTAAACCACGTTAAACCACAGTAAACCACACGTGAACACACCTTGGCTTATTGTCTGACTTTGGCTTATGGTGCGTCTGTTGCTGTGTCCAGCACAGTGCAGCCCCTAAATTGCTACCAAAACTTTGCCACAAACCTCAATCCCCCTGTTAAAAGAGACCCTCTTGTTTGTTGCCCTTCTTTCGACACTCTCTAACAGGTTTATGTCTTTTTCTTATACTGTGGAGCCCAAAACTGCACTCAGTACTCAGTACATGGAATACCAACAGAGACTGCCTGGCATTTTCTCTTCTCTGCAGAAGCTCTGTTGCTAACACTGTCCAGAAATCACCACTGTCACAGACAGTAGTAGCATTCCCTCCTCCCACAGTTTGTTCTTCCCCCCAAGACTTAGACACCACCCAGAAAAAGAAGAATAATAATACAAATAAAATAAAATAAAATAAAATAAAATAAAATAAAATAAAAAATAAAATAAAATAAAATAAAATAAAATAAAATAAAATAAAATAAAATAAAATAAAATAAAATAAAATAAAATAAAATAAAATAGTCAAAAGCCATCAGGAAGGCAGTGGTGCAGACTGTGGAGAGCCTGGGTTCAAATCCTTCTTCTGTGAGGCTCTGAACCTATATCCCACCACAATCTCTCTGCTAATGTATGGCAGGGAAAGGAGGAAGAAAGAACATATCTCCTGCACTTTCCATTTATTGTTGACTGACAATTCTGTAGAGTTATAAAGCCTCAATCAGTGAGATACAGGGTTCTTCTCACACTGTCTCACTGTGCCCTAAGCGGAACAGCTCTCATTTAATAGATGCTACACCACAAAATCATGAGTCATCTGCAGTTTTGAACTTTTCTGGGATCAAGTCCCTTCAGATGGTTGAGGAATCTGCTCCAGCACCTATGTAAACTGGTGCTCTACTAAGCTAGTGAGTGAACAAGAGAGAAATCCTCTGCTAGATGACTTGACAAATTGGGTCTGAAAATAGTGTTGAGGCAGAATAGTCCACGATTTTTGCCTTGGGTGCACAGAGGGATTGGGTGTTGTAGACTTCTTTTATTCTTCATTAAGATAAACATTTTCAAAAATGTGCTTGTTCAACCTTGCTCCCACTGTGTGCATGGGAGGGAGATAACTGAAGGTGGGGAGCGTTGCTTGGATCCTGCAAGTGGCTGAGGTCCAGTGGGGTTGGAGGCTTTCTTCCTCCTTTTGGAAATGCAAAGCAACCCTGCACCTCCCCTGCACTTGCAGAAGGATCGTGACAGCCCAAAGCACAGCGGCTTTGTAATTGCTGCATACACTTCGATCGGATTTACGTGGCAAGGGTTTGGTAGCAGGGGCCTGCAGGGATGGCGTCTGTGAGAACAATCCAGACAACAGCCAGCTCCAGATAGCTCCAAAAGGGCCCCGGCGCTTGCCAGAGCTGAGCCAATAAGCGATGTTGTTTGCACCTCTGGGAGAGCAGATGTAAGAAGGGGGAAATACTGCTGCACAACAGAAGCTGGAAGAGCAAGGAGTGAGAAGCAGCCCTGCAGCCCCCAAGGTGAGTGCAGCAGGAGGCAGGAGGTGCTCCAGGCTCACAGCAGCAGTTCCCCTGCGGGCTGTGCAGGGAGAGGCCCCTGGTGGAGCAGGCTGTCCCCCTGCACCCATGGGTCCCACATGGAGCAGATCTCCACGCTGCTGCCCCCCTGTGGGTGGAGGAGCCCCCGGTGGAGCAGGTGGCTGTGGCCTGGAGGAGGCTGCGGCCTGTGGAGAGCCCCCGCAGGAGCAGGCCCCGGGCCGCAGCTGCAGCCATGGAGAGGAGCCCCCGCAGGAGCAGGGGGGCTGGGGGGAGCTGCCGCCCAGCCGTGGGGGACCCGTGCTGGAGCAGTTTGCTCCTGGGGGATGGATGGATGGATGGAGCCCGTGGGACGGAGCCGTGTGGGAGCAGTGCTTGAGGAGCTGCTGCCTGTGGGCAGCCCGTGTGGGATCAGCTGGGGAAGGGCGGCATCCCATGGGAGGGACCCCACGGGGAGCAGGGGCAGGGAGGGACCCTGAGGGTCACTCTGCTGAGTCTGCTTTGCCCGTCACGATACTTGTTGAGCCATCGCCCTGTCCTTATCTCAGCCCTGGAGCCCTTTGCATCGTATTTTCTCCCCCTTTCCCTTTGAGGAGGGGGAGTGAGAGAGCGGCCGTGGTGGAACTCGGCTGCCCACCCGCTTTGAACCACCGCAGTTGCAAAGTCCTGGGAAAGATTTCTTTCAAGAAATTAAACGAGGTGTTTAACAAAGAAATGCAGAGTTTCCTTTTGAAAGCTTCCTGGAGAATTGGGCTTCTTTCCTATTCCCAGCTCAGAGGAAGGGAATTGTTGATTTCACCTTCTTTTTTCTGACATGGAAATCAAAGGTGAACTGCTCTACAAGGACGGGCAACGTCTCAGAATCAAGCTCTTTTGCTCTGTAGTCCTTTCTCAAGGAAAAGATTGATCACACACCTTCCACAGATGTAGGGGAGCAGGGAATAATTTGGGAACTACTCTAATTCAAGTCAGTTTGGGCATAGTGGTACTTCCCTAGCTGTTTCTGAGACAGACGCATTAGCAACAGAGAGTGTTGTGCCGTCACTGGGAGGCGCCTGCGGTGATGACTTCAGAAACAGAACTGAATTGTGTCACCACAGCACTTTGGCAACAGCTGCCTCTGTGCACGTTTAGCTGGGAGGCACAGAGAAGGGTGCTGGATGCGATGAAACCACGTGAGGATTTGTGGATCTCCCCTTGAGGTGCACAGAGAGGGACCATGCCCTTCTGTAAGTGTTTTGATGCTTGGCTGAGGAAAAAAATGTGGTTTTGTTGTGAATGCTTCATTGTAGTATTCTGTAGTTTGTGTCAAGTCCTTACAGAAGCCTCAAGGTTGGTACTTTGCTCAATGATGGAGCTGCACAGAGTGAGAACAGACCCAATGTACGGGTGAGGGCCTCTGCACGTTCTCTTCTTCCTACAGACGATCAACAAATAAGGGGAGACAGAGAAGAGTGTGCTGTGGTCCTCCCATAGACCGCAAGTACTAAAGCATAAACAAGAGGCTTAAGAGTCCCCCTGTCATGTTAAAATTCAGGCAGCAATGGACTTCCTCACATGGGCTGGCCTGTCGACTAGTGTCTCAGGCTGTGGCGTATGAAGATGCACTCCATCTGCTTTCAGGGTAGCAATGGCAGTGGGCAAGCTGCCTGACCTTAACATTTGTCATTTCATTTCTCACCTGAGTTTTGGTGGTTCTCCACGATTCATTCTTGGTCTAGAAAAAAAAAAAAAAAAAAAAAAAAAAGTGAATTTGGATCAAAATAAAAGGATAAAAGGATTTCCTTTCCATTAATTACATGTTCTTACCTTTGTAACAGATTTGGTTATTGACTTAGAAGGCAAATATCTGGCCAGACTGCAAGACTTGTGCTCGCAGCGTGGGACAGCTCTCGTAAAGGTGATTCAGGGCAGTTTCTGGAAAACAAGACATCAGATCTCCCAAACAGCTTTCTTTGTGCTAATGTAGGAAGGGTGAGTAAGTGTAAAGGTAAGAGCCCAGATACCGTAAGAAGCAGAAAGTGTGAAGGAAACTTCCTTCTGGCTGATACAGCTCCATATCTAGTTGTCAAGTATGAAGAGAGCAGTGCTAAGTTTCTTGGGGAGAGGAAAACAAAGAGGCTGGGAGAGTGTACAAAGAAAAAAATGGGATTCCCTATTTCAGGAAATCCTAGGAACTGGAAATAGAGATTGGAAGAGTGCTTTAAGCCAAGACAGACATGTTTTAAAACTAAAACCTAGGAGTTGAATGAACCAAGAAATGAATCCCTTTTGATTATGCAGTTGCGTCCAGTGTTTCTCTGTAGAGAAACTATTTCTTTCTCCAGAAACTCATCTGAGCCTCTGTTCAGATGCTTTCAGTTAGAGATAGTTTAGATTAACAATGTTGGTTCTGAGTCCTTGATATTACATTTGACTATTCATAACCATCACAAAGGACAGATTATTTTTTACCATAATCCTTTACGAAACTGTGGGGAAACCTGTCATTTCCAAGGGAAACAGAGAATAAATTGGGACCTCTCCCAGAAGCAAGGGAGCATCACATATCTGGCATGTCAGTGAGCAACAGACACATATTTTTTGTGGTCGAAGATAGACTGCTTAAGTAGCTTTGCATGCTATTTGAGCACAGTATCAGCCTACTAAATGTAGCACTGCTTATCAGAGAGGGAGTTTTGAGTGACCCCCATGCAAGTTGTATCAGTGTTCACCTGCTCATGACAGGCAGTGGTGCCATGGGCTCCCAGTGCCTCCCCACGATGTCCCAGCCTACCCCAAACCAGAGCCCCTACATCTCTTCCAGAAACTGCAGAAAGTTCTTTGTAAATTCCTGTGAAACTTTCTTCTTCTCTTGTGAACAAATCATTTTTAATTAATGTACAGTATCAAAAGCTGCAGGACTTCATAAATTAATGCAAATCTTGTGTTTGTACAGTAGTATGAGTAGGCATATTACAGAGAACCAGTCTGAAAAAAAAAAAAAAAAAAAAGAAGAAGAATCTCATGGTTTGAGTTCAGTGCACAGATGTCTACTCAGTAATGGATTTCTGGCAATCAAATATTTTCTTTAATGTTATAAGACAGCTTGGTGGTATTTGATCATGATTACCCAAAGCATCCCACCGTGTTTTGGGGTGTAATTGGATGGAAAAGTATTCTACTAATTTATTCTATAAAGCAATTGTCCCATGAAGTAAATACTTCTGTTTATGAGATGCAGCTCATTGTCAAGGTTTCATTTCATAAGTATTTGTGCAGTCTAGATCTTCTACCCTTAATACTTAACCCTGTATCTATTTTCTCTACCCTTGCTGGAAAAGTATGGGTGAATCTGGCTGCCAGAAGTACATAAAATCAACAGAGGAAGGTCAATTTCTCTGGCGATATGTCTAGAGAGGTCCAGTTAACCTGTGTTATAGAGATACTGCTTATACAGAACCAGAGATTCATTGAACCGCCTATGCACCTATAACAAAGTTAAAAGCCCCTCATTTGAATTGTTCTCCTGCTGCCTTCTTTTCTTTTCTTTTTTTTTTTTTTTTTTAAAGGAAGCTGAGAAATAGCAGCTCAGACAAAACACACAAATCTGAACTACCTAAATTATGTCGTTGGGATACTGCTACTGAAAGCACATCCCAAAACACCAACTTGCGCTCAGGTCTTGGCTTTGGTCACTCCATGCAAATGTGCTGAATTTCCTCCGCCCTCAAGGGGTGTAAAACCAAAGCCCCAGATCTACAAGTCAGGCTGTGAATCACCTCCCTGGCTAGGGCTGCTGAAAGCATCTGGACATGGGAGAGAGAGAAATGCACTCTCTTGCTGAAATTCAGAGAACATTGCTTGCCTGGAGCCTGTGAAGAACCTCCACATGTGTGTTCGGACTGACCACTGCTGGCACTGTTGGGCTGACCACTGCTGACGTTCTTGGACTGACCACTGTTGATATTGTTGCACTGACCTCTGCTGGAGTTGTTGCACTGCCCACTGCTGCCTAAGGACATTCTGAGAAGGGCCTATCCCTGGCCACGTACCTTCATGCCAGTGGTACATCATCTCATGATGTACCCCAAGAAGTCCCAGAAGGCTCAGCAGCTGTCCTGCTTTTGGGGAATGTGAGAGGTGCAGGTTAAGACTGCTGAGGACTGACCAGTGTCTGGGCAAAGGCTCTCACCTGGTTGACTGAGTGCAGTAGGTGACTCCATCTTCAGTTTGGTCAGGGGTAAGGACAGGGACAGGTCCTTTGCTATTTGCAGCTGGAGCCAGGCTGAGATCCTACCTCCACCTCAGATGGCTAGTGGTTGTACCTGGAGCCTTGTTCCTCTAAATAGATGCTGGTAGAAAATTGTGACATGTCAAGAGAACAATGAGTGGAGGAACTATCGTGTCTGTTTTCTGCTTCAGAAACATTTCTCCCTGTTTTCCATGGAAAACTCTGATCCTGCCTTATGCAGAGAGCAGAAGCATGCCTGGCTTTTTGTTCCATTTCTATGCAAGTTTCCAGAGTCAGAAGGACAAACCCAAAAAGAAAATCTGACAACTTCTCTGTATTAGAACAAGAAACAGAGGGCAGAGAGGGCAGAGTCAAGCTATGGATGCCTCTCGAATGCTACAGAAACCTGATTCAGACCAGAGGAAGCACACAGCACCTTACAGGATCAAGATCACCACAAAGGTGAGATGCTACAGCCAAGACATCAGCCTGGTTTAGCTTCTCCTTTAGAAGTCTGTGAGGAGAAGGAAATAAAGTATTTGTATAAGTGCAGGTAGAAAGGAACCTCTGGAAGTCTTCAGTCCACGCTGACTCGCAGAGCAGGGCAATCTCCAATATCTGATCAGATCAGCTGTGGCTTTGTCTAGCTGATCCCAAACACCTATGAGGACAGACTATTCCTCCCAGAGTGAGCTGTTTCAAGTCTGTGCTACACTGAAGATTTTCTATATTAAAAAGAGACAAGACACAGGGGAGAAATATTGGTGCACAGAGGCTTTCCAAATGCTGATTAAATCAGTAGATGAAATAATTTGCCAGATCCTGCTGTTGCTTATCTGTTGCCAGATGTTCCCCATAGCTGTGAAACTGGAAGCTCATCTGCTACTCTTCCAGCATGCCCTAGTCAAACCTTACCCAAGCCTTCAGTATATGCAGTTCATCTGGTGTTTGGTGCTGCACAAATCTAGCATTGAGGGCATATCAGTTTTCTCATCTGCAGTTCTCCATCAGAGAAAATGCAGCAAGTGATGGCTTCCTAATCACAGCCTGAGACAAAGGGACTCATTAAGTATTAGAAGTCCCAGATTTAATTATTCTGATTTCTCTGCACCGTTTTTTATTCTTCATAATATTGTCATTTATATTTATGAGATTACGGAGAGATTTAATGTGTTATAAACTTTCTAAATCCCCCGAGTAAAAAAAAAAAAAAAAAAGCTTTTAAACAAAAGCCAAGTTGAGAGGTTGAGAGGAGGCAGGAAAGAAGAGTGAGTACTGTTGAGCAGGGACATGTGGAAAAGCAAAATAATTCAATCTTTATTGCAATTTGGGAATATATTTCAGTGAACCTTGTCCATACACGGGATGGGGTCAGCCTATAGGAAGCCAATAGTTCCTCAGGAACTTATTCTGACTGTTCAAAGAGGGCCTGTACATAAGGACTAGTGTTTGGGTTTCCACACAGGGATCAGTGCAGCTGGCAGCTCCCCCACGGAACAGCCTTTTCCCACCATTGGTACTGGCTCTGCTTTGCACCTTGTGGTGGATGGTGGGGCACCATGGTCATTCTTCACCTCTGTGACTTCCCGCACCCAGCAGAGCAGGTCAGCCTGCAGTGACCCACCAAGGGACCTCGTTACATGGCTTTACCCCGGGCCCACCATGGAGAGAAGATATTCAAGGGGATCCACTTGTCTCCATACCCGTTACAGCTCTGCTGTTGGGAGGTTTAGAGGGGGAACAGTGTTTCAACACAGCAGGACACCCCTGACTTACAACTAGAGGACATGGTTCTCTTGGAGAGACTGGGTTTGTCCATGCAAGTTAAACTGCTGGAATTAGTCCCAGCTGCAGAGCAATCTCTCTTGGAAGTAATACTTGGAAAGCCTCAGGTGGTAGCCTCCTGATGTGGCAGCTATTTTTTCAGAGAAACAATGTGCATTCTTACCAACTGCATGATATACAGATTTCACCCCCTGTCTCATTTGCCTTCACAAACTCTTGGACGACTTCTTTACCAGAGCTCTCTGCAAAGAAGACTTCCCAGGTCTGCCATGTGCTGCTTCGCTTCTGCCCCTAAATCTGCCCAGGGATTTGGAACAGAACTATGCTAGCCTAGCAGATGATCGGACACTTTGGGATGGGATAGATGACACATAACTTTTTTTTTTTTTTACTCAAAGTACAGGAACGTTTAGGTCCCAGGCTTGATTTTCCCATCTGTAGTTATTCAGGATATCCTACAAAACCATCCAAAGTGTGGCTTTGACCAAAAACATCTCCTGAAATCACAATGCTGGAGATCAAAAGTCATGAGTCAAATCAGCATGAGATTGCCCACCTTCTCTGGGCTGTGTCACAGCACAGCAGCCATGCCTGGGGAGTACAAGGCAGAGGCAGCCCTCCATGCCTTCTGGCAGCTCGAGGACTTGGAACACAGCCATACGAAGGGAGCCAGGGCGCTCTCATTCCCAGGGTAGACTGAGTTGCTTTGAAGACAGGTACTAGACCCGGTGGAAATCCCAGCACTCGCAGAAGTTTTCATGTTGCATCTGTGTCCTGTGGGCATTGATCTTGTTCATCCTTTGCCTTCTGCTGGGGACAGCAGCACTCCTCCCTGCACCTGCTAGCTGCTCAGCCAGCACTCCTTAGTCTGGGCTGAATCAGCCCCTTTATGGCTGTGGCAATATTACGGGCATCTCTACCCGTGCTGCTTCTGGCCTGGCTCTTCTGTCTCCTGCAATGCCTGAAGACTGCAGATCTGTGCTGCCTTGTAAAAATTGCCCAGTTTCTGGCTCAAAGCTTGTGGCAAATAGTACCAACAGTAGCCCTGTTTGAAAGCATGGATCCAGATGGGAGGCAAATGTCCTTTCCAGAGCAGAACTGTGCTTTCTAAACACTGGTGCAGCAACTGCAACCACTTTGTCCACTGCTGAGCCCTCTCACAGAGGCGTCTGTACCAGCTTTTCTCCCTAGCCTTGTTTAATTATTCTCCTTACCTTGAAATAACCACAATATTTGCAGAAATAAAAAGAAAAAAAAAAAAAAAAAAAAAGCCTTGCTGATGAAGGTCCGAAAGGAAACACAGAAGAGTGATGCAGAGAAAGCCACTGCTGGGTCCCTTCTTCAAGGGATGTTTAAGGGAGCAATGAGTCTCCATGTGGCCAGGGAACATTCTCCTGTCTCCATCCACACATGAAAAATCCTACTAGCACCTGTAGTACTTTCATATGACATGTGACTTTGCCGAACTGACAGATAGATTTTGCACACACTCAGAGGTGATTTTCAGCCAAAAAAAAAAAAAAAAAAAAGTTAAGATGCAAGAGCAAGAAAACTGTGTCAATGGTGTTTGGCTGTGGCCCAAGCCCAGTAACACAGCAGGCGTGGGAGCTCCCTTGGATGTTTTTGCTTGACGAACTCCCACTTGAAATGGCTGATGAATTTCAATATTTGGACAGATGGCTGGATTCCCAAATCTGATTCTAAAATACACATTGAATCTCCTCAGAGACTGCAATATCCTCCTTTGCAGGTTGTTATTTGCTTGGAAAAGATATTCTTCCTTTCTTGTTTTGGTGACTATAGTTGGTATCTTCTTCCCACTAGTAACTTCACTAGATCTGCGATCATGTTCTTGCTCAGCGTCTCTCCCCATGATGTTTGGAAGTGTTGTGCTAAGGTTTATTGTGTTTACAATAGATAGATTCCTTCTGCAGTCAAGAAGGGCTCTGGTATTACCAAGGAACAAAGACTTGCCTCCATCTGCAAAGATAGGATGAAAATCATAGAATCACATTATAGTTGGGATGATAAAAGGGAAGTGAGAAAAACAAAACCAAAACATGATAATCTTAATTATAGTCATTTAGCCTTCCTCCAAATCAGTGTCATTCTTCTGAAAATCTTCTGGCATGGTCTAGCCTCTGCTGTACCCTTGCTAAAAGCAAGGCACCCACAGTGGAGAAGACATTCACAGTGGCCTGGGTGAGAGCATAGTGTGGGTCAGAAGAAGAGTCAGCATTAAAAGAGAAATTACTGACATCCAGAAGTCCTCATCTGGCCACTAAGGGAAAAAGGGAAAAAAAAAAAAAAAAAAAAGGAGGAGAAGGAAGTTTGTGACACCAAGTTTAGATCTAACTTAGGGTCAGGAGAGACCTCCATGCTGGTCAAGGGTCCATCTTCACTGTCCAGGTGCTACCAGTCCAGAAAAGACTTCTGTCAATAATCAGGCTAACACTATTTCTGGTTACTTCAGAGAGAAAACAAGGATGCTGAAGTCTCCTTGGTGGTTGGCAACAGTAAAACATCTGCAAAGCCCAGATGGAGGAAGAAAAGGAGAGGATCTCCTGGAAAAGCAGGAAGTCTTCTTAAGTTCGTGCATCACAAAAGGGGCTGGCTCCAAGTGATGAGTCCAGCAGAGGTGACCATGCTCTCCTGATGGGGCTTGACATGGCATAGCCCTGGATCCTACCATGGATGTCAGTGCCACGGTGTCACACATCCCTTGGGACATTGCCAGCATGGAGTATGAGCATTCAAGGCCATAGGCACTGCTCCTTTCTCACAATTTCTGCTTGAGGTGGCAGGCTCCTCACTCAGCTGGGCTGTTCTTGCTTTAGACTTGTCCACGGTTGTGCAAATAGAACTTTTTTTTTTTTTTTTTCCCAGCAACCAGACTAGGTTGTTTTACTGACAGTGATTTATGAAAGGCTCTCTTCTTTGAGGATATGGTGTTAATTAATTGCTTCTGGAGTACTTGGATAAAAAGAATATTTACTTACACAGTACTCACAAACTAAATATTTTGTGCTTTTCACAAACATTTCTAATATGTGTCCACAGAACAATAGATCAGCCAAATGAAGCAGCTGCAGAAGAGACAGATCATACATACTTCTGAAGTAGTCAATTATTTAAATTAATTAATGAGTAATGACTATGCATGCATTTTGCATATAATTTGACTATTACAATGCCAGAGCATTCAGCTGGAGCCGTAGCAGTCTGTTACTACGCCTTCAGCAGAGACAGACTTCACAGCAATCACAGGGGGTGCTGCTTTACAGAAACTTCAAGGTCTCCCTCCTGGTGCTGCTGCCTGCCAGGAGGCCTTGAGAAACTGAAACTGCATCTCTGTGGATTAGCAGAGTCTCCTGTTTAAACTGGTTCCAAGGAAGAAAAATATGTGTAGGTATCTAACAGAGTAGGTAGGCATCTATTGAGATTCATTCTGTAAAAGGCTAGGCACCTAAAGCTAGATTCTTATCTGTATTCAGGTGCCTTCCTCCCACAAAATTGCTAGGGATTATGTGCTTTTAAAATTCCTACTGGGTGCTTATTTGCATCCATATGTGCCCAACTACATTTCAGAAACTAATCCTGGCAGCCAAGCCTGAATGAATCCGGGGGGAATCCCCTCCCTGCTTTGGGCTCGCTCTGCAGTGCGGGGCATGTTCACATACCCTGCAACAAACACTCTGCTACCCATCGCTCATCTGCCCAGCCTTCCAGAGGTCCGTTGTTGTCTGTGTAGGACCCTTTCCTGCTAACAACCACCAATGCCCATTTTTTTGTGTCCTTTCACCCTTTTTTCTGGAAATTTTCATGAGCTGCACAGCTGTAATAAAATTTGTATGGAAAACTCTCATGTCACCTAAATAACGTAAATAGTGGTTGACATACGAAGACCCATTTTAATGAAACTGTGCCCGGGGTGGTGGGGGAGTCTAGTATATATATAGATTTATTTATTTATTCATTTATTCATTTATTTGTATATAAATGTAAGTTACATGTATAGACATTAATATATAGAGTCATTTTTAATAAAACAAATGCTAAAAGTGGAGAAACAGTACTCTACAGTTTGTTTAAAATAATAATAATAATAATTTAATTTATCTTGTATACAGACCATGCTGACAGCAGTCAAAATACAAAGGACATATTGCATGGAGCTATGCAATAACCCTGTTGGCTTTGTTTTGCATTACATCGTTGAGATCTTGTTTTTTTTTTTGTTGTTTTTGTTTTTGTTGTTGTGTTTTGTTTGTTTGTTTGTTTGTTTTTGTTTTGTTTTGTTTTGGCATGTAATTGGGTTAGGAATTTGGAAGATCTGATGCTGCAGCACACTCTCCCTGTGTATTTACAGTGGTGGATTTCTTAGGTCCCTGTATACCTCCCCCATAATAGTGGGAGGACACCTAATGACTAACACTTCAACCGTTCAGAACTGCTACTCTCAGAGGTAACCATGGTCTGAGTGTTTCAGACTAAACACCCCAAGGATTCTTTCCAGTCCTGACTTTGGTGCGAGATAGCTAGTACAGCCATACAGCCAAACTCTGCAAAAAGGTAGCTGTTTCCCCAGAACTCCATGAAAATGGTCCCTGGTCCACGCTAACCCCCGAGGCATTCTGGTTAGTACAGCTCTAAACTGTGCCATGAAGCATGCTTCTGATCAGACACTTTGGGCTGCCATGCCCCCCTGACTTTGCTGAGCTTCTTAGTCTGGATGTAGACCCAGGCTCCCCAAGGCAGGCTGCTGTTATCAGCTTTCAGTGTACTGAAGCCCATCAAGCAGCCCAACTGAGACAGAGAGATGCAGGGAGACTGCTTAAGCCTTATCTTTGCTAAATATCATTCTGGTTTAAAATGTTTAAGAAGCAGAACTGTACCTGAAGGAAATCTCCAGAAAGATTTGCAAAGGGCTAGGGAGCAGCGAGACCAGACAAAAGCTGTTTCTTGTAAGCCTGTAAGCCCTGCCTTGACATTGAGTGTCATTCAAGAGGAAACCATGGAGCTGAACGCCAAGGGCTCCTCAATTATTTTGCAGAGTCTGAGTGGGAGGGTGGCATAACCTTCCAGACCCTCAATAATAACTTCTGTCCCCTGCAGGCAGGGAGGAGTTTTATAAATGATGCAGGTGTCATGGAGACATGATAGTGTCAGAGGAATTAAATCAACTGGAAAAGCATACTGAAAGTGTCTTCCTGGACTGAAGTGGGGCATTAGCCCTTCTGAGTCCTGAGCCAAGGATGGCAAGCACAAATATAAGGGTGCCAACAAATTGGCCATGCTCCTGGGGCTACAGAACCCCCCAAAGAAGCCCTTTGTCCCCATACCCTCTATACAGAGAACCTGGTGACCTGCCATGAAGGCTCAGAGGACTGAGTGGCCTGTTTTTTTCTCCATCCTGGTTGTTGGCTGAGCATCACATGTCCCTTGGTTGCTCCACAACCTGGTCTCAGCTCTCTGCAATGACTCTGGGGATTTGTCTGTCTGTTCATTACAAGAAGTTGAGCCTTGGGGCAATCTTGGGCAAAATCCTCTCTTTCACTGTGAAGAAAGGACCTTCTGTAGTGTGGAGAGGTGTAGATGGAGCCACTGCCAAAAAAAGCAGCTATACTGGAGATGCTCAGCTCCTGAGATTCATCTCTACAAGAGCAAGAGCACCAGCAGAGCAGCAGGTACAAAGGCCTTCCTGGTGGGCAGATGCCTATGTCAAGTGTCCATGAAGAGCTGGGGACACCAAGGTGAGTGAGAAGCCAAAGGGCTAATGGATGGCCTCCAGACTGCCATTATTTATCATAGAATAGAATGACTCGGGTTGGAAGGGACTTCAAAGGTCATCCAGTTCCAGCCTTCTGTCACGTTCAGGGCCACCACCCACTAGATCAGGTTGCCCAGGGCCTCATCTAACCTGGCCTTGAACACCTCCAGGGATGTGGCATCCACAACCCCTGGGCAACCTGTTCCAGTGCCTCACCACTGAATTTCCCCTCTTGCTTGTTTCCCAAGCTGTGTGCATTGGTGTAGAGGCACTTCAGTTGGGCAATCCGTCATATCATGTTTCCAGAACAGTTCCTGATTACATTGGGACAGTTCACAGGTATTTCCCTGTTGCTGCTTAGAGTGATAGTGTTCTCAGATATGCTTTCTTCACTCAGAGAATTAGAACAAAACCAAGAACCCACCAGGTATGTCTCAGTGGCTGGACACAGGGGATTACAAGAAATCAAAGCTGATAGAAGTGGAAAAGGCTAAAGATTTGGAAGACTAATTCTGTATAGCCTGTAGGCAACCATGTTTATGTGGCAAGGAAGAAGCACTGCCTTCTCAAGAGATCACCTCACAAGATACTAAAAGGTTAAATTTTGAAGTGTAAGCCTATGATAAATAAAATACAACTGAAACTTGATGACTGCACAAAGAGCTATGGGTTAGCATAGCTTGGAGTGAAATGCGAGTCTGTGGGAGTGTGGGGAGAATGTTATGCACAGTATGCTTGGCAAATACTTTGGATTGTGGAAGCAGTTAGAAAAGGCTTATGGAGAGTCTTAAAGACTCAGTAAATTTCTCCCAGCTGGACATGCATGGGACACTGAATTCAGGAGCATTCAGGACCGTACGTATTGGTATGGTTTCAAGGCTGAAAGCAAGATGTAGCCCTGCTAACAGTTGGCACAAGTGTTAACTCTGAAGGTGCATTTCTATGAGGAAGAGCCTTTGAGACTGACAGCCCAGCTGGCCTAGGCCACAGGAGTGGTGCTAACGTAATCCCTTTCCTAGGCAGTCATGCCAGTATCAGCTCAGGGGCATGTTGCAGCAGAAGCAGTCAGCTGGCATGCACATTTCATCCTGTCCCAAAGCAGGGTAGCACGTGCTGGCACCCCCACCGCAGGGCTTCACAGTCACATCTTCAGCAGCATCCTCTGCCACATCCCCACCACATCGCCATCGATGGCCTTGAGCAAAAAGCAGTGTGACAGGGCAAAGTGTGTGGGCAGAGCTCTGGAGTCTGGTTCCTAATGGGATCTCCTCATGGGCACTGCAGTGTGCTGGTGGGATTGGTACCCCTTGAAGGGGCAGCTCTAGTAAGATGGAACATCTGCTTTCATAAGGAAACCCACATTGTAAATACTTTTAAGCTCATTTTACTTTGCTTATAGGATGAACCAAGAGCTGAAACACTGTCTGCAACCCTAACACTGTGAAGGAGAAGTAACTCATTAGAGGAGATTACAACAGGTGAATTTTAAGGTAATTCATTAAAGCAAGATCATTTTTTCTTTGCTGCTTGCACCTCTACAAACCTCCACTGCAGATCACTGTGTTTCTCCTGCAGAGCTGCATGGTATTGCCAACATCACAGAGGAGCTCCGTCCCTTTCAAACTGCTCAGGGAGGAGATGTTTTTAGTGATTGCTTCTTCTTCTTTATTTTGTTTTCCTTTGTTTTCCCCACAGATGAATGACAAGACAGCCCAGCCTCCGCAACTTGAAAGAATTTTTTTGTCTTTCTTATTTTTTGCATTCAGAAATAATGAGTGTCACATGGCTGGAGAAACAGCGAGTGTGAAGGGCAGCAGAGGACAGTCCAGAGATGTAGGCAAAAAAGATATGTGGCTGAAGTAGAGATCCACAGATACTGTGAAGTGAAAGATCTCCTTGAAAAGTTCTTTGCCATACGGGAAAGTTCTCTTTCAATTTGCTGGAAAGAAGGGAAGATCTAGAAGGAAACACAGAGAGAAAACAGAGATCAAAGTCCAGAAAGTACATCATTCCATCTGTCATGTGCGTGAAAACGGGAAGGACTGAGCTGGTGCTTCAGGAGCTGGGGTTTCAGGACATCCTCTTGAACAAGTCACCAAACCCCTCAGCCCTGGGGAGTGGGAAGACCTGTGATGTGCACACACCCAGCCATGAGATGACAGCAGGGTTGGTGGCATGGTGTGAGGGGATGTATCATTTATATTAGCAGCATGCCACCCTGAGCACTACTGATAGGTTATGAGCATGATGGGGTCTTCTAGCTGCAAAATGGCATTTGGTTGGAACCATGAGCCACAGGGTGAGTTTGACCTCGTGGTACTCAGTGTGAAACCTGTTGTTTTGGAGCATCACTTGCAGAGTATTGCTGAGCTTAGGAGTAAGAAGAACTGTGGCCTGATTAAACTCAAGGCACTTGGGACACTTTCACGTGCCAGGAGCTCTCTAAGAATCACTCCTGTGTGATTCTGAGTGATTGCAAGAGGTGCTTGGAAGCACTGCAGCAGAAAAGGAAGTAATACAGTGTACCAGGTCTGGCTGGAATGTTAACTTTCCCGGCAGCAGCCCATACAGTGCTGTACTCTGCACTTGTAGCTGGAACAGCAGTGTTATCACACCAGGGTTGTGTCTACTGCTGAGCAGTGCTGGCACAGCATTGGGCCTCTCTCTAACCCTCCTAGGGGGTGGGCAAAAAGTGAGGAGAGAAACATCACTAGGGCAGCTGATCTAAACCAATCAAAGGGATATTCCATACCATGTGATGTCACACTCAGCAATAAAAGGTGGAAACAGGAAGAGGAGGGGAGGGGTGGGCTCTTGTTGTGAAAACATCGTTCCTCCTCCCAAACACTGGCTATGTGCATCTAGGCCCTGCTTCAAGGACATGGTCAATCATCGCTCATTTGTGGGAAGTAGAGAGTAATTTCTTTCCTCTGCACTTCCACATAGCCTTCATTTGTTTTATTTGTTTGTTTTCCTCCTTTTTTTTTTTATTTTCCCTTTCCCCCTCCCTTTTCCCCTTCCCCTTTTTATTTCCCTTTAGTTAAATTGTTTAGTTTATAATAATCTTTATTTATTTATTATTATTATTTCCCTTTAATTAAATTATCCTTATCTCAACCTGTGAATTGTTCTTTGCTTTACTTCTTCCCCTCGTCATCTAAAGAGGGGGAGTGAGAGAGCGATTGTGGGGTTTAGCTGCCCAACACAGTAAAACCACCACATACAGGAAGGGAGTTTTCAGTCCCTGATGACTGAAGGAACCCACGGAGACACGGACTCTCTAAGGCAAGATCATTTCACTTCATTCCCACTACTCTAAGAGTCCTGCCCAAGGAACTGCCAACTTGACCAACAGGAAGAAGAAAAAATCAACCTCTGTACTCATTTTGCTGGAGCCTGTGTCATCTCCTGCTTGCTTCCCACAGCAAAATAGGGAACAGTTGCCAAGTGGACTTGCTGGGGTTGGTCCAAGCTGTCACTGTGCAGTTTGCAAGGGGAGCTGAAAAAATGCAGTTGTCTGCAAGCCAGGAAACTTTCAGCTCTTTTATGATCTTCTTGAAGGTTTGGAGCTTTGTGCTAGTTGAGGAATGCAGGTGCTATAGCAATTAGGAGTCAACACATTTTCATGAAGCCATTGAACATCGCAATTATACTGCGTTGACAAAGGCTATATTCACGACCACATCTGTTATTTTGACTTACAGGAGCTCTTTTGTAAGCCTAGATATGTATTACTCTTGGCTAGCTCCTCTGGGAAATCTGCTCGTCTCACTACCAGCCTTATGATTGCCCAATTACTTTTATTCCCACCTTTGCCCTATCCCATCCTATTGATTTATCCCCTGCTTTAAGGGTGGTTTTATCCAGTCCCCCAAAGTGGAATAGGCTGCCAGTGCTGTTAGCAATTTGTCAAAGACTAAAGGTTCTTGGATCATGGGAAGAAGATCAATCCTGCAGAAAAAGAGTCTGGAACAGGTCTTAAGCCCCAGCTTGGAGAGCACTATTAAGGAGAGCACCATGCAACAAGGCTCCTTCATGCACGAGGTTCTGTAAGCACCAGACCCCACTGACAGCAAAGCCAACAGGGGTATGTGTCAGACCTGCTGGTCACCAAGACAGCCTGTCCCACTGACTCCCAGACAGGCAACCCAGGTTCCAGCACTGCCTTGCAAATGAGGGAGATCCAGGAAGGGCTGCAAAGGGACATCAGCCACTGTTCTGTTCACTCCTACAGTTCACTGCTCTTTGAGTCAGGCTTGACCTGTTGGATGAGAATAGGAGTAGTTATCTGAGTAAGAGGAGTGAGGAATATGCTTCAGTGAGGTTTCTTAATAACCTCAAGCTCTACATTGGCTTTCTGAATTTTCTGGCAAGTGACAGTTGGGATGATAAAGGAGCAGTGCCACTTAAAACACAATTTTTTATTGCTCCACGGAATAATGCAAATGATGAAAGAAATCATGAGACTAAATTCTGTCAAAGATGTCTGTTTCTTTCCTACCCATCATTGCAACAGCGTGAGTCTTCAAGAGGCATCTCTTGCCCAGATAAGAGTCAGCAGTGCTACCACCCACCTTATATGGGATGACTCCAGTGAACTGAGGGCAGAGGATTGGTGGATGATAGAAAAAAAATATGAAAAATGGATATTGAGTACCCATCTAAACACAATCACAGCATGGACAAAAGCAAAATAAATTTATTCATATTCCCATCCTCTCCTGGGCTGCAAGTGCTTATATCTGAGACCATTTTTGTGCTTTTCATGGAGATCTGGTCTGTCATTTTGCAGAAATATTAGGTACTCACTTCATCATCTTTGTGGCAAAATGTTCTTGTGTTGTCTTTGTTCTCCTCTTCTTTTTTTTTTTTTTTTTTTTTTTTTTTTTTTCCTCATTTATTTCCTCACTAATTGCTTTCTTTCCTTTCCCCTCCAAGCAGAGCTGGCTGGTATGAATGCTGAGCTAGTTCATCTGGGTGTGGAAGAGTGATCTTCCAGACTTCTCCTAGCAGCAGACATGTTGTCCTTGCTTGCTTTAGCGATCTTTCCCGGATTCTTGGCTGGTTCTGTGGACTGACTCTGGGATGGGATTTCCCTAAGCAGATGTCACAGAGCTGCCCCACTTGGAGGCATGAGAGTGCAACCATAGAACCATGGGTTACAAGTTGTTCTTTATACTATGCAGACCTCAAATGCGGCTCAGTTTTCAATTAGATTAAGCATCTTCTTGCCTGTAAGCCTTGGAGTCTGAGAGTTCCTGTAGTTTCCCTTCTCATGCATTGTTATAAGAGGCCTGAAAGCCTGAAAAAGGGACCCAAACACCAAACAGCACTGTTGGACTCCTTTGAACTTTCAAGTCATGTGATACCCATAGCTCCAGCATTATCAAGGAATTTAGGCAGGTTTCAATGGCACCAAGAAGAGTAGCCAGCATTGCCTTCTCTGCTAGCAGTGTGCCCTGACACACTCATTTATGGCTTTATAGAAAGCCATAAAATGTTCTTCTTTTCACCCCAGGAAACTAGTAGGGCTTAGAGGACAGGGAGGTGGGTCCATGGAGCTGATCAGGTCCATTTCTCCAGGTGTTTTGAAGAAAAGTTATGCACTTTGATTTCCTTCAACGATCATCACAGTAGAGATAATCTGTCATCAGGCTGATGTAGTTTGGTTCAATACCATCAGTGGAAGGCCCAGAAAGGAGTACAAACTCACATCAGAAATTACTGTTTCCCTTGTCTCATTGCTGCCTTGCACCAGCTGCCTTTCTGGGGCTGATCTGATAACTTTCACCATATCCTGCATCACCTAGGCTGTTTGGCTCTGACACAGAGCTGTCCCAGAGTCACCCCAGCAGACATCAGACCTTGGTTTGCCTCTTGGAGTTACTGAGAGCACTCTGAAGTTAAAATACATGAAGGATGCAATTGTCCATCGTTTTCTATCCCAACAGAGCACAGCTACATCCAGACAGGGAAAAGATAAATGTGGGAACTGTGTTGGAAGCACCCTATAGAAACAGATCCAAATGGTTCATCAGGAAGTGACTCCCACAGGGGCCTTCATAAGATGGGACCCATGGGGACATCCCTGTCAGCGCTGACCTGCAGAGGGACTGTGCGAGGAGGGTAGCACAGGAGTGCAAAGGTGGGGTTGAAAGAACATCTGCTCCACCACACAGGCTGTGGTGCTGGTGCCCTCACAAACGCAGCACAATGCATCAGGGCAGCAGCAGTGCAAAGGTGCAGAGCCTGTTGAACAGGGGTAACCAAACTCAGGCAGTTACTGAAAGGCTCCCCAAATCCATATGTTGGACCCTGACCTGTCAGGAAGCAACAGCTAGAAATAAATCCCATGTGCAAATCTGTGTTATGGTAGTAGTAGAGGTGCTGTTTGTGCTGGGTTTGGGTCACCTATTTAGGGGTAAAGAGCTGTATTCTGCGCTGAGTATTCCCTGCTGCTTTTCACTACATGGTTGCATAGACTGAGGCCTTATCATCTAAGACCTGTCTTAAACCTAGTTTTCATACAGTGTGGCTTCTGCTGTGTCATTTATTAAAATGTTGGTCCAACCTCTACAGGGGAAGAATTCAGGAGGAATGAGACAATCTGGAAAAGCTCCCTTTTAGAAGTTGCTAAAGGCACCGTCAGATCTGGGTTTGGTATTTTTAGTGTTTCTCCTGGTGGGTGGGGTTGAGTGGTGGGAAACAAAAAAGCTGCTCTTCAGGATAATAGGTAGGGCAAATGCATCTTTTCCTTGTACCCCTTGCCAGGTTTGCTGGATGAATGCAGTGCAAGTACGTATTTTTAGGTGAGAGGGCTTATCAGCTCTAGAAAAATATTACCCAAGCTGATGTTCAAATGAAGATTAAAGCATGAAACCTAGCCAGAAAGGTATCACACACACAATTCTTCCTTGCAAAGCACTGGTTATCTTTCTTAGTGCCCACGGTCTCTTCTGAGAACCATCATCCAAAGTTATACCAGTTAGTCCAGTTGGCACTAGTAACGTTTTTAGGAATACATGAGATGAAGAATCCTGAAGGTAAACAGTTAAAATATTGCCAGACCATGTCCTTAACCTACCAAGATTTTCTAAAGTAGATAGAAAAATAGATGTTTCTTTATGCTCCTTTTATCTATTACCTAAAAGACCCATGACGAACAGTGTAGTCCTTGATGTTGCATTGATTTAAAGCTTGTGGGACCACAGAAAATGCTTTGGGATATATCAGTTAATTAATAGTGAGTTTTGGAAAGACATTTCTTCTCTGCAAAAGAATGGATGCTGGACAGAAATTAAAAGAATTTGTGAAGACCCCAAGGCAGAATCCAATGAGTGATGGATCTGGTTTATGTATTCTTTGCAGAGGACCAGTTCCCTTGTCACTATTCCCGTAATGCTCTGTTAACTCAAATTCAGCTTTATACTTCATGCATAAGCTCTAAAGGAATTAGTTCGTGAAGGAGAAAGACACTTTTGTTTATACACTACACTCATGTCTGAATGATTTTTCTCAGGTTTCTGCCAGTGGCATCAGCAGCCTTCGTCGACACAAATGCAAGGGACAGGACTGTGTGATGGGACTGCTGAGGTGCTCATTAGATCTTGTTTGTTTCTACCATAAAGATCAGATTTAATTTAGCTGTTAAGTTTCATCTCTCGGTCTCACCTCAATGACTGGGCAGGATGTGAAAACTTTCCCTAGTGCCAAGCAGTTTTCACAGCAGTTTCAGTTGGTATGTCAAGATCAAGCAGAAGGAAGTGGAAACAGAATCCAAACAGGACTACAGGAAACCAAGTGTGGGACTCCTCAAATTTATTTGTACATCAGTTGCTGATTCAAAGTTGGTCTTCAAGGTGAAGATAAAGGCAGATTGAATCAGCCCAAGGAAATTCGTTTAGTTTATCAACTAAAGCTATGCACTGCAAGCAGTTCTGTGAGAAGACCCTGATATACCAAGGTGCTGAGAGACTCCTGGAGAAAACTGACAGTCCATTCTCTGCTTGGGTTGCATAGACAGTCTCTTCACTAAAAACTGCCATCTAGTTTTCTATCATTGTGTCTGAGTCAGTTGTGACATAGGGTATGTCTGTGATTCCCTGGTTTCTGAGACATGTCTCAATGGGGCCATGGAATTCAGGGGGTGTAAAAAGGAACAGATATGGGCATTTTTCTCAGAGCAAGATCTATGAATTAGACAGGCAAAGGAAGAAGTAAGAGATGAAAGTGGGGAAACAAAGCATAGGAAGGGGTCAAAGGGAATGCAAAGGCCCTTAGAAGTAGAACTTAATGAAGGAATTGGACTTGATTATCTTTCTGGGTCCCTTCCAACTTGGGATAGTTTTTTGATTCTGTGATTGTATGGTTAGAAATATCTCTCAAAGAACAAATGCATGATGGGAAAGCATTGCTACATAAGAAGCAGAGAAAGTAAGTGGTGGGTAAGAATCTGTCTTCCTCCTTGGAAGCTTTTGAGAAGGAATCCAAATCGTCCATAAAGAAGAAGATGAAGAAATGACAAGTGCAAGGAAGGAAGTGAAAGGGAGAGAGGAGGACTTGGGCAAGCACCCTGCCTGCAGATGGGCTGGTTGATGAACTGATGGTGTTTGTAACACTTTGCTGCAAAATACATGGACAGCTGAAGGAAGGCAACTATGTCTCTGCCTCCCAGCAAGATATGAGATTTCTACACCCAGAGGCTGATAGATGCCAAGAAGATGGAGTGAGTTCTTAGAGGAACCCCTGTTTGATGCAAAGATTGCTTGGATAGAAATGTCAACCATGGATAACAGAGGTCACTCACAAGGGCATCATTCACTAACTTTGCAGTCCCTTCACGCATAGCCAGGTGGGTCAGCTCAGTACAAGCTTACCCAGAACCAAGGAATGGACAGGCATGGGATGCAGGAGTTCTTGAAGTGCTATCAGGGGTCCCAGCTAGCTCCACCTGCTGCACCAGAGAAATATGGGGTGACCCCAGCCTCCAGTGTCACATCTTCCTGCCCCAGAAAGCTGTCTGGGACATGCTGGCCTTAAAGCCAGGTCCTGCCCTTGCCTTCTGAGTGCCCTTCACTCACCCCGTGGGGTCTGAACCAGGACCTCCCAGGACAAAGTGAATCCTGGTTTGGGGACCTGTGTGGGGAAGAATGCCAAGAATGTGCACGTCTCTGTCATATAGCCTTTGGTCCTGTGTCCTGAAAAGAGGGAACTAACAGACACTCCTACCTGGGCTAAAATTATCTGTCAAGCCATAAGTAAATTGTTCCAAGTAGGTTTTACCTTAACACCACCAACAGTCACAGCAATCCCATGACCTGCTCACACTTGTAATAGCTGTCTGGCTCAGAGGGACCTGCCCACCACATTCTGTGACATGTTTCGGGTAAGACAAAACAGCACACGAGTTTCTTCTCTGTTTTCATTCTGGTTTTCATAAATTTCACATTTCCAGCACTTTGTTCTAGACATATAGATTTACTTCTCTGGTGACAAAAATATTTTTCAATTTATAGAAATGCCAGTTCAATACATCTCTATAGAATATGATGAGACTGGAATTGAATTTCCTGCTTGTTCAGTTTTTTATTAGTGTTTCTTTATCAAGCAGTCTGGCAAAACTAAACACATTTACTTTATATATTCAGTGTCACCATATCTCCATTTACCTTCTGCCTTTGAAATTGAGAACAATAATGCTATTTAGTTCTTTCTGAAGTGGACCCAGACTTTCCGGGTGTGCTTGCCTGAATGTCAGGTGGGCAGATGGGCTCTGGGGTATGAATTCAACATCTTCACCTGCACTCAGAGGGAAGGAGGAAGGAATACGGCATACAGCACTGTAAGCTGGCATGAGTGATGCCAGAAACAGAGTTACCATTGGCAGGACAGGAGGCATCACAGCAAAAAGCTGGGCCATAGTAACCAGAGGGGATTTCTGATAGCACAGTTTTCAAACACCACGATCTGCAATGCTAGAGGTAAACGAAAGAGATGTCATGGAAGGACAAGTACTGTGCTTTGCTACTAGCACAGTTTTCTTTGGTCATCTTAGAGGCAATATGCATAGCAGAACCAAGAGAAGGAGGTGGCAGTGGGAGGAACAAGAACACTTTTGTGATGCCAGGTCCCAGAGCAGACTGGCAGCTGGGGAGACCAGCAGAGTGGGGACAAGTCACCTCAGGGAGGACAGTCTCCAGGATTATTTCTCATCTTCCTGTTTGTTTGCTTGTTTTGCTTGTCCCTGCTATCACACCCTGGTTCATGCATTCACTGGAGCTGGGCTGTCATGACTGGCTGTGTGGGGGCAGCTGTGAGGAGCCACCGACCTGCGAGAGGTGAATGTGAAACTCAGCGACTGGGGTGTTGGGGTGTGATGTGCACCTTGCCAGACCCTAGAGGGGAAGGCTGCCATTGAGATGATAAAGGAAGACATATGAAATAGTTCTTCAGGCTCCTCTGGCTTTTTACATCACAAGAGCAAGTGTCTCTTGCAGCACTGGGGTTCCTCAGTCACCCTAATGAAAGCAAAATGTTGAAGTGTTGACAGTTGCTTTTGATTTATTTCATTCTTTTTTTTTTTTTTTTTTTTTTTCTCATCTGTTTTTTCTTGTCTGGTAAGCAGAGCAGGGAGCATTAAACAGACATCCCTGGCACTGCAAGTATGGAGCAGAAGACTCCTTACAGCTGGTTTACACACCTACTTCTCAATACCTCTCAAGGCTTCCTTGTGCAGTGATGTTTGTGTGTCTAACTGGAGCCACCTAGCACAGAGCAAGGCTGTTCACCCAAAAGCAGGTTGCATGGGTTTAGACTGACACACTTTCTGCTGGACTGTGATTAAAAGCCTGTCCTGCAAGAACTAAAGAGTGTGTGTGTGCACGTGTGTGTTCTGTATGGAGCAGCATGGCAGGTTCTCACCCATGGAGGAACAACCAGAGTATGGACCTGTTCTTATGGGGAAGGAGTCCTTGTCCCCAGCCCTACCTACCTGTTCTCTTGTATTCCCAACAAGCTGGCCCAGGACTGGAAGTGCCAGGAAGCCTTGGCTTCTGTCTCACTGTCAGGTGCCCTTTATAACAAGTTCAAGACGTATGGGATGCAGCTGGAGAGCTGAGTGCCAACCCAACCACTTCATCCCTCAAAGACCCAGCTCTGGTCTGTTGTGTACAAGCATTTTCTTCTTCTCAGTTGACTCATTTCCCTGGGTGCGTGGCCTAAGCACCAGAAACACCCTGACTGCATTGTTAGGTCAGTATCTTCCAAATTATTGCTTTCTTTTTACATCTGACACTTTACATGAACACCTGGAGCTGCCAGAAGGCTTGTCAAACTGACAGTGGCACAGAGCAGCATGCGGTGGGTGCCACAACGCTGCCAGGGAATTCAGCCCCAGCACTGGCCAGGGCTCCTGCTAGACTCCTGCCCAAAAGGCTGTCTTTGACCTGGGTTTCTCTGGCAACAGCTAAATAATAAGCAGGCAGACCCTTTTGCAAGGAACAAGTACAGAGAGTTCAGATGTGTCTGGATCTGTTCGGAGCTACAGGAGTCCTGGAGAATTTGGCATGCTGCTGCTGATTAGCCTTTAATTTGCAATGCTGTAATTAAGGCCAAGTGTAGGGAATTCCCAACAATGCTGTAATTCTCTAAAACCAGGAGATGTGAGCAAGCCATCTCTTTCTGTGCCAGGGCCGTAGTTTCCCAGTTTAGTGGCAATTCAGACTTACTGGTTCTGGATCAAAGGGGAAGCTACTGATGCTGAAAGATAAAATAAGCTTTGGTTATTTTCCTGCTCAGAACAGAGAAGAGCTGCTGCTGTCTCCTGCAAGACTTGCATGCCCAGGGTGTGCTGTAAGCTTTGAGCCAAGATTCCTCCCTAAGTGTGGTACATGACTTGTGTGCTTCATATAAAGGGGGCCACTGATGGAGCACTTCCAGCATGGTTACCATTGAGGCCACTTGTGTGGAAAACAGAGCAAGGGCTGATGATCATCTGCATTCACTGGAGAAGGCTGTGATACATGCAGTGATTGTCTTTTCCAGAGCTGTTTTGTGTCTGCAGAGTATGTGGCTGGTGATCCCAGTAAAGTTGGGTTTGTTGTTGTCTCCATCCATCGTTCCCAATCTCTATGCACAGTGACATCCTGAGAGGTGACAGGATATCTCAGGGAGGAGAAGGAATTACCCCTGCAAAGATCAGTTACCTGTGTTTGTAGGCAGTGTGTATTTAATATTTAAAGTATTATTAAAGTATTAATATTAAAGTATTTAATAATTAAATATTAAAACCATTGCTCCAACTGCGGCTATTTAATTCCCACCAACTATTCCATTCACAATATCCAAAACTGCCATTTAATGTTTTTTCTAACATCAATATATTGACAATACACATAATGCACAAGAAAATTTACAAATTACAAGCGAAGACTCCATATACTGAAGTTATAATTGCACAGGACTTTAAAAACAAGCATTTCTGTAGGTTGCATTTCACCTGTCCACATTTTGGCACTGACGGGAACAATTCAGCAAAATGTAATAAGCCAAAACACACTCTCCATCCAGCAAACGTGATGTGCTCCACTTCAGTTTGCCAGAAGTATCATTTACAGGACATCAGAGTTACCGTGGGCAGAGTTACCGTGACACATTCGTTGTGGCTCAGCACCCGTCCTGCCGGGCACCATCGGGCTCCGAGCCCCGCAGGGACGGGTGCTGAGCCCTCCTTGCTGGTCCCGGCTTCGAGGGCTTTGCGTTTTGTTTCAGTTTAGGCTGTGGAGAACGCGGCGGGGTGGGCGCGGAGAGCGCGGTCCGTGAAGGAACGGCGAGGGGAAGGAAGGGGGGCGCTGAGGGGAGGAAGGGCTGCAGAGGTTTTAAGTTTATTGTTTGGTGGTTTTTTGTTTTTTTTTTTGCTTTTTTTCCGCGTCAAGCGTCCCCATTCGATGCGAATGGTGCAGGAATGCATCGCCTAACACGAGTCGGAGAACCTCAAAGCCTTCGCTGAGGGAACTGCAGCCGCAGAGCAGGCAGCAGAGCTCAGCTGCTGAGCACAACGAGGCTCGCTCATCTCGGCGGCTGTGTGGCCTCAGCCGCTCCCGGTGCCTAAAAATAAAGCCAAAATAAAAATAAAAGTAAAAAAAAAAAAAGCCGTACGGGAGCTCAGCGGCCCCGGCCGGGGCTACGCACACGGTCCCGGGGCTGCCTCAGCTGCCCACCCGCGCACCAGCCATCAGGAGGGGAAATCGTGGGAGGAAAAAAAGCCACAATGTTTTGAAATTAACACGTGTGTTTTGTTTCTCTGTCGCAGGGTGCTCTCTCCTCCCTTTCTGCCTTCCCCCCCCCCCCGAGGAGCACGTCTCCGCAGCACTGGAGGCAGGAGCTTGCTACACGCAGGTACGGTGGAGGTAAACGCCTTGGTAATGCACCTGTGTGTAAAAACTTACACGGTCGGTGTGTAAACCGACTCAAAAGCCCCTTTCCAGTCTTCTGGAGTTGTCAAGTGGTATTACCGCATCATGCCATGAAAATGAGCGAGGTGCATTTACGGTTCCTTAACGGTGAACAGATTCTCCAAACTAATCTGTGATAAAAGAGCATTTCCTATAAGGAAAAATAAAACTTTCACCTATCTATTTCACAACAATGAAAGGTCCGGGAATCTAGTATTTCCACAGCTCAAAGCCAAAATAGATTACTTAATTATTCATTTCTCCAGATCTTTTTGGTGTAAAATCTGAAAGTAACTCAAACAACAAAATCTTCAGAATAAATTAGGGCATGTGTTAGAACTGAGAGAAAAAATCACAAGAACAGACTTTCACATGTTTTTCAGAACACCTACAAGTAAGTATCAGTTGGGTGTGGTGGCATCCTGTAAAATACCTTTTGTTAAACAGATGGAAATGAAACTTGTGTGCCATCAGCCTCTTGTGGTGGCATGTTGAGAAGTAGCAAAGCTAGTTAGAAAATAATACACATGTACAGATTTAAGAAATGGACAACGTTTCACTGTAGATGTTTATTCTAGTAACAAAAACCTGTGAAGTCCCATATTTTAATGTACAGTGATATATTTTGTCCTATAAAATACAACTTACAGAAATTTCTATCAAGTAAACCTAAACAAACACACTTGCTTTTTGCATACTTTTACGTGTATCTTTAAATTAAAAACATCTCATTAAGAAAAATCTTACACCATAGTAGATGTTTGCATTTAATACCGCCTCTTTGCATTTTAACATTTTGTCTACGGGTTCAGAATACAGACCAATATTACTAATAATTAATATTACTAAATAATTAATAATTATTAAAATTACTCAATAATTAATAATTAATATTACTAATACTTAATAATTAATATTACCAATCTTCTTTTCAAACTTAATGCAGTTTTATACCTTTTTCAGTGGACAGTCTTATATACGCTACCAGCATAAGCAGGGTCTGACAACAGTGACACTTTTTTTTTTTCTTTTTTTTTTTTCAGGAGCAAAACACTTTTAGAGTGGAAAGTACAGGACAATGGAGACATTTCTTAAATTTCCAGCAAAGTTCTGCCAAAAGAAAACCCAAGAAATGTCCCACATAATTAATTTAAATCGAAGAAATAAATTCCATGGCCCATTTAATAAACTTCTTTTATTTAACAAACTTCTTTTTCTTTCCTTTGGTATACCAATTCATTTGTAGTCTTAGCTCTTTGCCAATAGATGTCTGATTTTTTTAATTTTTTTGCTGGTTATAAAGGTGCTACTTTTATATACTCTTTAATTGCAGGTTTGTAAAAATGTGAAATTAAAAACCCCTCATCCACATGAAAAACTAGGTACGTTTTTTTTCGTTGTTGTACACTTAACAGATGGATTTCAAAACACAAAATACCTGTATATAAAAAGGAAGATAGTGCACTTTAAGCTTATAACATTCCATTTTCAAATCCTCCGTCCAATAATCAGTAACACCGTTCTTCTGCAGCCTTCTCCTAAATACGCATGACCCTTCCATCGTAAAATAAACAAGACAGCAATATTTGACTCCTTGTTTAAAGCGTGTGCTGTAGGAACAACTTTGACACCAAAATATCACATACATGAGATGTAAAGGTATGGCTCCTAAGGTCTTGATTAAATTCTTTTACAAAATTACAATTCAAGTTACTGGAAAACACAACTTTATAATTTTAAAAAGCAATATGGGCTCTTCTTAGACTTTTTCCATTTCTGTACTGTAAATGGAAATTTTAAGATAAAGATGCAAGTAGGAAAAACAAAATCTCAGAACAGGTAACGCTGTGAATTTTTATAAGAAAAACATTATGCACAAAATGCAGCAAGTGAAAGTCCAGTATGTTCTTGCCTTTTACCTATTTGAATATTGTCATTCACAGTTGTTCAAAAATTGCTAATTTGTCAGTACATTTTGTAAGGCTAGATTTACAACAGCATTTTTGCAAAAGTGAGAATATACAGTATATACAGAAGACATTGACTCAGTCCTTGCAGTGGTGTATATTATCTATGGGCAATATAACAGCAGTTATAGTTCTATGACTGATTAGTGGAAGATGAAGCTTCTGCTTCTGTTGGTTTCTGACCTTCCTTAGGTGTTTCTGGCTTCATCTCTTTACCGATCTCCCTACTTTTACTCCGATCTTTCCGATCTTTTCCTCTTTCACGATCTTGATCTCTGTCTTGATCTTGCTCTTTTTCCCTGCTTCGATCCCGGTCTCGGTCTCTGTCACGATCTCTGTCTCTGCTTCTTGATCGTTCTCTGTCACGTTGGTTTCTGTCTCTGTTTTTATCCCATTCTTTGTCTCTGTGTCTCTCCCAGTCCCTGTCTCTGTTCCAGTTTCTGCCACGGTCTCTTTCCCAAGGTCTGCCATGTTCTCGATCCCTTCGTCTTTCCTCAAAGGGTCTGCTTTGTCGATTATCTGCTTGCTGAGGCTCTGGCTGATCTAAAACCTTGTCTTTACTTCCTCCTTCGTATCTCTCTCTCTGTCTCCCTTCAAATGTCTGGCCTCTAAATTCAAGATTTTTGCCTTCTCGGAAGTCAGATCCTGACCACTGTCCTTCTGACTCGGGCCCTTGCCCAGGAATACCAGAAAGAGGTGCAGACGGCCCAGCTTCCTCCCACATCTCCTTTCTGTGGCCTGGTGGATGACTGGGAAGGTCCAGGAGTGGTCTTGGGGTTGGCTTCATATTTTGTGGCGACTGTGGTCCATGCTGTGTAGAAAATAAGGAAGGAATGGGACTCTTTTGACTTCCAAATCTTCCAGGGGCAGATCCTCTTTGTCCATCGTTATTTGGAGAAACATGCTCTTCTGAGAACTGTGGCGCTGGGCCTCTAAAATTAGGTCCATGAGGTCCTCCGTGTGCATTGAGCATCAGTGGTGCTGGAGGTCCTCCTTTCTGCCCAGACAAAGAAAACGGACCTCCAGCTCGGTTCTCCTCAAAGTGCTGTGGGAGAGGTCCACCCTCACCCTGAACTGGTGGAGATTCAGTTTGTTCTACAAATTGATGAGGCTGAGGGTTTCTTTGTTCTTCGTATTGCACCGCAGAAAGACCCCTGTCTGGTTCAAAGTGACCAGGTCCCTTTTCCTGAGAAGTAAACATTGGATTTGCCTCGTTTGACCAGGATACTTTGTGCATATCTTGCAAAGACTGACTGTCATTAGATGTGGAGAAATTAGGCTGAAAAGACGTACTTGGAGGTGTCGGAAGCAGCACTTTACGTAAAGGCCTGGATGTAGAAGGTTCTGCAGAAACTGCTTGACTCACATTTTCCAAAGTAACTTGAACAGTATTTTCAAATTTGCTATTAGGTGCCTCTTTTTGGAGCACTGCAGGAGGCTTTTCACTGGAAACCCAGTTATCACCACCGTAACTAAGCTGAGTAGCAGGAATTAAAGTTTTATCTTCCTGACCAAGTGAAGTCTGCAAAGTGTTTGGAAAACTCGCTTGAGGGTCACAGCTCTGGTTTAAAACTTGTGCTTGCTGATTGGAAGATGAAGGTAAATCTACTTTTTGCGCAGCCTGTTGGTCCTGATGGAACAATTCAGTCTCTATTAGGGAAGATTTTGGTGGAGGTGACATTAAAGCATCAGACACCGAGAAGTGAGCCACTGAAACACCAACAGCTGCTCGTTGTTGTCTGAGGGCTTCTTCTTGCTCCTCAGTTTGTCGTTTCTGCTCTTCTAATTGTTTGTTTAATTCTTCTAACATTTTTTGCAGTTCCACCAAGGATGAAGACGCAGATAAATCTGGCACATACGAGGCAGGTGTTTCCACGGAAGTGTTTTTAGTGTCTGTATACATTTTGTTAGGTAAATCATCAACCGTAACTTTTGCTTCCTCCAAGATAGTTTTGTCTTCCAGATCATAGGCCTCATCCTTTAGTTCTGCTGTGTTACTGGGCTTCTCCACACTATACAGTTTTTTGCTTTCACCGGTCTGCATTTCAAAAGCTTTCTCTGGATCATATTCTTCTTCGGTATCGTATGGCCTGTCATCCTCCTCATCTTCTGTAGCTTTGTCTTTTGACATCTGTCCAAACTGTTGTGCAATGGGATCTAGCAAAGGAACAGCTGACACACCTCCATCCACAGCTGCTTTAGCTTCCTGATTTGAAGACTGGACAATTTCAGTCTCCTTAGCAAGAGGTTCAAAAGTCTTCTTTTTACCAAAAAGTGTCTGGAGGATGTACTCAAGAGGTGTGGTAGTTTTTGAGGATGAAGAATGCGTAGCAGTAGCACTTGTAGAAGCGGTAGCTGAAACTGGTGGTGGTACAGTACTTGTGGTTCCACTCTTAATCGAGGACGGTATTTTTAATACTGAAGGTGTAACTGATGAGGTTTCTGGAACGGGAAGTGGGGGTGGAGGTGGAGGAGATCCAGGTAGTGTTGTACTTACAGCTGAGTCTCCCGAATACAGTGTGTATTTCGGAGTTTTCTTTTCTTGTGAAGAAGCTACTGGCCCCTTAGAGTACAGCGATGTTTCTGTTTCCTCTTGCACCTGAATTCGGCTGCGCTTTGTCTCTATTTTGTCTGTATCCATGGTAGTAGCAGGACGCTTCCCTTTCTGACAGATAACCAATCCAAGAATTAAATTCGGACGTGAAGACTCGAGACCTGAAAGGAAACACAAAGATTGCATATGTAAAAAAACTACTATTTTTTATCTGTGTTCTCAATAGGAACTTATCATTTTATATAATGGCAGCTATGAGTCATAACAGTAACAGTTCTTCTAAATTTCATGCAGTGACATTATCCCATAAGCCTATGTGTCTATATTTAATTACTATTTATATAAATTTGTATACAGTAACTAAAAATGTTTTAATTCTTTCCCTGATATTTTTTAATATTGCAGTAACAGGTGAATCTTACTGAAAGATGTCCTTGTAAATGTCTCTGCTGTTCAAAAATTAAAGAAAGTTTTCCTATTTTTGTATTATTACTTTCTACTTATTATTGTCCACTTCCTCCCCCAATCAAATATTTCCTTTCTAAATACTTTGCAAATACCTTATATACACAGAGATACTGATAAGTGAGAAAACCTGGACAAGCAATCTAACTTTCTGTAGGGCTACGTTGGAATTGAAGAACTAGAAATAAAGAGAAAAAAACTAATGCTATTAAAACAAACAAACAGACAAACAACAACAACAAACACTTCACTTTCTGTTACAAAGAAAGCACGAGGCATTGTTAAACTTAATAATTACATTTCTGTTCTAATCTGTGCTAAAATACCGGACTGACATTTACACCATTCCATCAAGGTGACTTTTAACACTGTTGTAGAATTGAGTTTGATGCCACAGACCCTTCCCTAAGTAAGAAATGTGAGCAGAATTACTCCATTGTGAAAGCTTCAGGCTTGAATCCCTGGAGAAGCATTTCCAGAAATGACCAGAAAGTTTCCCATAAAGAGGAAAAATGCAAACAGCTGAAGGTCCGTTTCACATTATCGTATTCCTTCCTTGTACATTCACATTTCCCACAGGCACTCGTGGAAGACAAATACAACCAGAATAAAGAGCAGGGAATAAATCCTTTAACATACAGTCAGTGGCAAATGTAGAAAAAACATATAAAGAGAGGATTTTAACTTCTGGATTTAGTGACTTGAGATCCTCATTTGGGAGCCATATTAATATTTGCATCCAGCTAGGAATCAGGAATATAGAAACGAAACTAACAGCAAAGAGATTTACTGTGGTTATACGATGAGGACTCTAAAACCTACACTGTCCCTTATATTCATGACCCTTAAGTAAGAGTTTAAAAGAGGTGTAATATATGAATTTATGTATATCTTTAGTCTCTTACTAAACAAAACCAACTGCTCACTAAGGAACAACTTATAAATAACTAATTATTGCCACTGAAAACTTCTTGATACCAGCAAAACCCCAAACTTCCCATAGTTGCAGATAAATTCTATTTGCCATTACCAGTCATAAGTATGAACCTTTGCTGAAACAACTGAATTCAAAGTTTTAAGGGGGCTCCTAAATTTACTATCTTATGAGAAAATTACATCAGCTGTTTTTATTTGTATAGCTGAAATTATATTCACGTACGCTAAGAAAGAATTAAATGAGGTAAGCCTATTTCTTAAGTTCAATGTGAGGTTTCCTCAGCAAGAGGATTATAACCAGGTAAGTCAAGACGATGACTTCTTCAACACAGCTTCATTAAGCATAAATATTTCATTAAGCAGTAACCTGCCTAAATTCTGAAATTCTGTGTTCTTCTGACTGTGACTGGTAATAGTACAGCACGCCTGTTTTAGCCACATAATGGAGAGACCAGCAAAATCTGGTTACTCACTAGAAGGTCTTTGCAAAAAGACAGAAAAAATTGAGGCCAATGCAAAATCTACTTGAAGTTTCCTATCAGAAGCAGCTCTCATCTTAAGTATTTTGAAAAAAAATAACACTGAAATTTGATTGAATGCATTCTAGTTCCACAGCTGATTTCAGATTACTTCAAAGTTCAGTGTTTGAGTTTTACATAGTTCTGTGGTTGAGAGGATGTTGGCCATGTTGGTTTAAATAAACTTCTATACTATTTCCTACTTGTACATTTAAAACTCAGTGCCAAGTTTTTTCCTCCAGATATAGTATTTCAGTATTTTGTGTTGCCAATTTTCACTTTCTTCCATGGTTAGAAATATATATATATATATATACACACGAATCATAAATGCATCAAGAAAATGACCTAGCTATACTAACCAAAACTAAGACTTGCTTATAATTTAGTTTGCTTATAATTCTATACAGATTGCCCTTGTGAGAGGGCAGGGACGGCAAGATGTACAACGAAAGGAGGCAGGACAGGAACTAAACAAGTAATTATCTTTGGTGAATCTAAGATTATTTGGAAAGGATCACAAATCCTTGATTCACCCAGTTAAAAACTCCTTTCAACCCACTGCCTAAAAGCAATCCTAGAAATTCTGATCACTATAGTTTACTACCCCAGATGAAGTTACATTAATGCATAACATCAGGGCATAGCTCAAAAGACAGCTTACTTGGGAAGACTGTGTACACTCTGAAGAGACTCAATAGTTAGGTATGATTCACTCTGAGTGACTGCTTTACATTTTTTCTTTATCAGCATGTGAGTAATGACTCCACATTTGGTCAGCATCGACCCGTGCAGAGTATCTCTCAAATCTGTGTTCACCCTAAAACTCCTCGTAAGCATTCACTGTTCTTCTGTCATTAACGTATTGGTTATCTGCTCTTCTGCAGAGACCTGTGATTTGTCCAACTAGTCACAACATGCATCTCAAACATTGACTAATTGAAACGAACAGGTTTCAAAAATCTATTGGACTGTGTATCTAAAATTAACAGCAAAAAGTTAAAAAAAACAGTTCTGAATCCCTGTAAGAGACAGAGATCATCGCTAATAAAAACAGAGTAAAACTTAAACACACGTTCAAGATAAATTCCAGATGAAAGTGTAGAGATGAAAGTGCTAAATAGTGTTGTGTGTATGTGAAACGAGACAAACAAATTCACATACAGTAAACTACCAGAAAAAAAAAAAAAAAAAAAAAAAAAACAATGCTGAACATCCCACCAACACATAATATCTGGTAATAAATATCTGAGGTGGTTGAAGTGAATAGATGTGAATATCCTTCCATGTTCCTCTATATTTCTATCACCCATGACAAAGTTTTGTAGATCTTCTAGGCACTACAGCAGGTCAGAGGTCCCCAGTTGTGTTCCAAATCCAGTCCATCAGAAAACAGGAGAGATTCATAATCCGTATACACCTGATGGAGTTGGTTGAGACAGCTGGAATATCTTCCAACTAGGACTTCTGGAGTGATGGGATTATTGTCCTCTCCCTCCTCCCGCCCCCAGTCATATTTATCAAAGTATCTTACACTGTCATGTTTTTTGAGTACTTGCTAAACACTATTTGAAGGTACACAAATTTAAGGAGATAATGGCCACTTACCAAAAAATATCTTTATTGGGTATAAAAAACAGTAAATTCCATCAGATGTCAGTAACAAGTATGTATTACAAGTCTTTTACGCTGCGGTATTAATACATGCCTGCAAGTGTTTATACCTATGTTTCTTCTGGGCAATTACCTCCAGTTTTGAAAGAACTTTTCCTATTTACATTTTGTAAAAACCAGCCTGACGTGCCTCATTTCTATGCTAACAAGTCTGTCTACTTTTGCCAGGCCTCCACTTTAAAAGCTTCATTTGAAATGAAATCTACAACAGAAATATAAAAGATAGTGTACAAGGACAGCCTATGTTTGCTCAAGAATGCAAGGAGGGGAAGATCATTTAAATGCTTCCCTAGAGCAGGTTAAAAGCACAGCGGAAGACTGCAGATGTAGCCAATTCAATGGCAAACTCATTCTTATATGTTACTGTCCAGAAAGGAATGTATTTCAGTTATTCGGGCTGGAAAATCTAGCCCACAGTTTAGGACTCTGTCTGCCTCCCTGTGCCAAGTGTTAACACTTACATGTTCTTGTTTTTTGGTTATGAAACAGGAATAATAGTTTTTGCCTACTTTTCAAGAACTGGGTAAATTAAAGACTACCAGGTGCTTACATTCAGCTTATAGAGACTACATGATGACTTAAGGTAGCAACAAGCCTGCCTTTTTAGCTGTAGCCTGAAAACAATGACGTAGACTGTGCACTGTTCAGGGATGGATAAGACAGGCTCAGAGTGTATGAGAAAAATCTTGTCCAAGAACACAAAGCAAGCGCCCTTTGCAATTTCATGCAGGAAAGAAGAGTATTTTCCTAGCATTACATTACTTGTTGGTGGTGTTTTTCTGTTATTGTTTTTTAAGTTGTATGCCATTAACATGTGAAAACCTGGCCAGGCAGAAGACACCTCTGTTTATGAATATAAGCCCTGAGAATGCTTTATTGAGTTTAGTCCTAAACTTGTATTTGGGTAGCAGAGGACAGTCAGCTTGTCAGAAAGGTCAGCTCCTTACATGTTTTAATGTGTAATTATTTTGCGGTGTTTAGTATTTTGCAAACCATCCTTACAACAATGAAGTATTGCCTTCATTGTAACCTGTAGCTCTTAAGCTCCTCAACCTGTTACTCTATATGAAAAAAGGTACTTATTTGGAAACTAAGCATATGCACCGCCTCCATCCTCAGATGAAGATGACTTCAAATTTTGTAATATAAAGGTGTTTCACATCTGAACTCATTCTCATTTCATTCTGTTTCCATGTTCAATGCACAAAGATGGAGCAAATTCAAGCCATACATTACTGCTGATAACTCTAACTAAAAATAGAAGAGCGTAATATATACCAACCTATACCACCTACTGTCTGCCACCTACGCAAAAGGAATTTGCCTGCTCCCAGGCAAACCAATGTTCTGAAGTCAGTGATTTGTCTGGAACTTGATCCAGGTAGCACAGAATATTTCAGACCCCGTGTACATGCATATTGCATGCACAGCGTAATACATACCATGAGATAACAACAATGTAGTGAAACCATAAACGTTACCTTTGTCTTCAGAGATTTCTTGACTGCTCTGTGGGATAAGAGTCTCCTATGTGATTTAGGGGACAGCACATGGCTTGTAGGGCCCTAAAACTTGGTGGATTTATGGGTTGTTGAAAGTAGGGTCGGTTGAATGTTCTGATAATGTTTGCTTGTTTGTCTCAATATAGTGGCTGTTCTATGTACTCCATTTTATGGGTAAACAAATCCTCCTAACAGCAGAGATTTATCTTGTTGGAAAGGCTATGTGAGTTTCAGACCATGTCACCTTGAGATGATTGACTTTGCAATTTTTTCCTATATGCACACTTTTAAAATGTTTTTATAAAATTATATATTTTTTAATTATGCTTACATTAAACATTCAAAACCAATTGGTCTCTGATTTACTCGTTTTGTAATTTGACCTAGCAGTTAACCTCCCCTAAATTTTGTGCTTACCTGGTCCCTCAAAGGGCAAGAGGTTGGAAGGAATTGGGTCCTTAGAACTCAGTGGGATCAGGTAGAGATTCTTGACATGTCTGTTGTTATTAGTTACAACACCAAAACAACCACGTCTGATAAAATAGGAGTAGAGAGAGATATAGGCAACTTCTTCTTCTTCTGTGGCAGGATGGAAACGAATCAAACGAATCAAAAACAATTCCTGAAATACAAAATCAAAGTGGAAAAATTCAACCTGTAACACATCAGCAAATAAAATTGTTTTCCACTTTCATCCAATATAGGATGAAAGTCTGGAGCAGCTTTAAACCAAGATTTAAGAAAATACTGTCATTCAATTGGTAATATTAAACCAGAATCAATTTTGTCATTTTCAGAAATACCAACTATTTACGTATCTCACATCAAGCTACACCTCTTTAGGTTCAGAATATTCAAATAATTATGAAAGAAATGGAAAATTCTTAGATTATATTTGCATACTGTGCTTCATTTTTACTAAATCCATAAGGGTTTTAGTAGTAAAATTTATTACATACACTTACTAATAATTTCCTAGTCTTTTAAAATTGAATTTCTATCTTCAGTAACTGAATAAATAGATTGTTTATATTCAATCATTAAAAAACAATAGGTTGTATGAATGTTTAACTACTACACAGGGGAAAGACGATTGGCAGCTCAACAGGCAAACCTGTTTCTTCAATAAATCAAAAATTTCAATGGAATAAGTGGTAGCAGTAGTTTTCTAGGTATGATCGACATCAATATAAATTAGTAACAAGGAAATTCTATCAAAAGCTGCTGTATATTTCTTCCTGGTTTTCCAAAGGATTTTAAGTAAATACCTTACAAAGTGAAGATTTGAGTTTGCCAACATAATCCCAGACTGCCTTCGGTGAGATCTTCCCACCAATATGAATCGTGTCTGGTAAATCCTAAACAAGAAGCATTACATGGTCGTATAAGAAAAGGAAAGAGAGGCTACAGTTTTGAACCAGCACAGATTGCCCCATCCCAGTAGCTTAGGCGATAATACAGTACTATGTTTTACTAAACTTGCACATATACATTCCTAATTTCAGACAGGCTGTTTCCAAAATGCAAGGAGTTCATTATGGCATATTACTGGAAGGCTGGCAGTACACACAAAACAGAAAAAGCACTGCCTGACGAAGATAGCAGTGGAAGGTCAAATACTTTTGTATGCCTATCAGCCGATTCTATTTGTTAGCTTTGCTTTTACAGGGAACCTGTTATATGTAGTATAGCTTTTATCTACGCTTTCAATTTATCTGAAATTTTTGCACCCATATGAATTCTAGTTAGCTTCCTGTCATGATGACAGTGAAACCTGTTTTAGCAAAAACAACAAGAGAGCCACCAACCCTCCTAAGAAAAGACCTAAACTACATGCCTGAAACCCTCAATCACAACAAATACACTTCTTCAGAGAAGTTAAATAACTGCTCAGTTGTTTCATCACAAGCTGTCATACTACCTAATTAGTTGAATGTACACCCTCCCAAAATATAAAAGCAGTTGCATCAAAGTTAATCAAAGGATGATATTTTTAATAAATGGCCAAACTTTTCTAATAGATCACATCAGTGATCCATCCATCTGTTTGTGAGCAGAACAAGGCATCTCTTTCAAAACACATGCTGATGATGCTTCTCGTCAAAAACTGATCTTGCTATTATCAAGCTATTATTCTATGTTAGATACTAACATATATATAAACATATTAACAGACATGAGAATTCTTCACAAATACGTGAGGAATTTTTTTTAAAAGGCTTTCTCTCCTCCCCCCTGTCTCAGGCTACTGTTCCTATTACTAAAGGAGATTACTAAAGGGATGCAATTTTTTTTTTTTGTTACACGTCCAATATAACAACATACACAGTGACCCCAGCCTTTCTAACAACAGGAACTGCAATACATTCTAAACGCATAAACATGTCAGTGCTAACCTCACTAAGATAATCAAAGCACCCGGAGACAGGATATGCTTTAGTGATAAATTTGGCCACACTCTGCAGATTAATAAATCCTTTCCAAATGGTGTTGAGGCGAGAGAGGAAGAGAGAAGTATCGCTGCCTTGAGGTGAGCGTGGCTCAGCAACACTGCAAAACAAATCCAAAAGAGAAACGTTATAGAGCACAGTAAGAATGCTTCCTTCTTCTTCTTTTCTTCCCTCCTCTTATTGATCAATTACTTTATTTTAAAAAAGCAAGTAACAGAAGCCTTAGTAAATGCTTTGTTAATGTTTTCCACTTTCATCCAATATAGGATGAAAGTCTGGAGCAGCTTTAAACCAACCCTCACAAACACTTAATATATTTGAATGCACATGCAGATTTAAAGTCAAATATCTTATAAGTTTTATTTATCTGTTAAAACACATTGAAGAATTTTTACTGTCAATATATAACGATGCTCAGAAAATTTTACCAACTAGAGAAGTTAAACAAGGAGATGACGAATTAAAAATTTAAAGTTCAGGTGATCGCATTTAAAGTTGAACATGCCTTTTGATTATTGGCAGGGGAGGGTAAGAAGCAAAGGGGGACAAACAAACTGACCATAGCGAGACCAGAGATTCAGTGGCTTAGCTTACTATTAAATATACACACCTGATATTGGGTGACTGATGAACAGCTAAGTATCTTGGATCTGGTGAGGACGATGGCTTTGTTAATATTGATTTGGGAACAGTCATAACTGGTTTTGACATTTCCTGCTTTGTCTCCCCTGTTAAAACTTCACCAGATGCAGTACCAGAACGCAGGGCTGTCGTCGTAGTACCAGAGGAGCCGCTCATTGGTGTTCTAGGCTCTCGGCCAGAAACTGTTACAGTTGTGACAACTGCACCAGTGCAAGAGGCAGGAAAAGTCGAAGGTTCTTCAGATGAAGAATCTGTGTTGTTATGGCCTTGGGTTGTAGGAATGTAAGTTCTTTCTAAGCTTGACTGGGAAACTGCTTCTGCTGCAGGTGCAACTTCGGTTTCCTCTGTGTTTTCAGAGGCTGCCTCTTTAGCAGGCTCCGCTGCTGCTGATGGTGCAGAACTTTCATATTTTCTCTGAACTTCTGGTTTAGATTTTGACACTGCTTTTTTAGCAGAAGCCATTAATTTTATCTTCTTCGGTGGTAATTCATCTTCAGATGCTGAAATCTGACCTACAAAATTAATTTTAAAGTGTTTTTGATTACTGTTTAACAATGAAAAGGTCTGAAGAGAAAAACAAGTAAGCAAGCAATGCTCTTAATAATTCTTTTACTTCAGACAAAGTCAACACTGTAGATACCTGTACAGATTTTGCAGTTCAGGTCAAAAAGATGGGCTCGATGTTCATTTGTTGTATCCTTCAACATACTGCTAAAAACGTCTAGAGAAGGAGCACTATTTACATTTTGTACAGTTTGGGTTGACTTCTGCTGCTCCTGGAAATGAACAAACACAGAAAACATTCTGGTTGATTGCTAAATTCAATCATAAAAAAATACTTTTGAAACCGTTAATTCCAGTTCTTTAAAAAGATATTAAGGGCTGTGCAGAACTACTGCTCTGAGCAGCACTTACAAAAAGATGGAATTTTGAAATATTCTTCCCCTTTTATCATTTGTTTAAGAATATCATGTCAAACAGAGTTCTCAAATAGTATTTGTCCTCATTTCATTTCATGTAATTCCGAAGTAGATACTATCACATTAACTGCTTCCTGAGAATACAGAATTGTAATACTGATCACATTTTTGGGGGGGAAAACAATTGGCTAAGATTTTGCTGTAAACTGAGGCAAAGGTCTGAAAAACACGCATCATCTGATATTTTAGAAGCACATGTGATATATGCCCGATATTAGGTTGTTGCATTCCTTCAAACCAAAAGGAAAATGCTCAAAGCACACCTACTAGGTGATATTCTTACAGTTCATTGAAACAACCTGCATTTCTGATACAAAATTTGAGGCCCTAGTTAGCATTTATCTCCCTTGGCACCTCCATGCTAAAGCAATAGCTAATACTTATATCAGAATCAGACACCGGGGGAGAATCTTCCATATTTACATCTGGCACTTGTTCCCGTTTTACAGCTGCTTTCTTGATCTCGTGTGATTTGTTTCTTGACTCTAACATCTGAGAGAAACAAAAACACTTTAGTAACAAGTCTGCATACTGATTTTATAATTTTATTTTGTATTTTCTTATCAGTTGGCTAGTGGAAGAGAAAAAGCTTACGTTATTCATATTTCATTAGGAAGAAAACAATATATTAATTATGGGTGGTAAGGGCTGGTGAAGTTACTGGTAGTTCATATCTAAGGACACGCTGGAGAATCGTATTGCTTACCGCTTTGGCTGGTTTCTCCTTCCATACAGACAATTCTTTAGATAAAAGTTCTTCGGGTTTCATTCTCACTAGTTTTGACACTGAGATTTCTCCACGAAGAACACGATGAAAAAGTCCCTAAAAAAAAAAAAAAAAAAAACACACTTTGTTGCCATGCTGAATAACTTAAGCAACTAACATGATTTGCAGTGCTGGACTGTCAAAACCCTTTCAGGTTTCTTAATTCCCTATTAAAAATGCCAGTTAATCTTAAGAAAACTTAGCACGGTGCAGCAACCAGAAACTAATGATGAAATCATCATGAAGTATGAATTTTCCACATTACCATAAAATAGACTATCAATTCTACTGAACAGGAATTTTGAGAGATGAACTGCCACTCCTGTTTCATATCTATAGTAGAATTTTTTTTTAAAAAATTACGTTGTCTAGTCACTATTCCCATCTGCACCAGCTTCTTTTTCCTTTAAAAGATAAATTATCATGTACACAAGTGGTCTCCCATACAAACCACAGAACGTCACAGAAGAAAAACATTTATTTTTTTTCTAAGAATGCCATTCAATAAACAAATATTTCACTACAAAGGCCAATCTTAATAAATACACGCGATCCAACTGGACTTCCATTCCAACTGGATTATTTAATATTTGAATGGCTTTAAAACAATTTTTAGAGCATAATTCATAAGTCTCTCTCTTGAAACTACATATTGATGTATTATTTAAAAAACAGAATATATTTCAGTACGTTTACTGTTTAAGTAAATTCCAAACCTGGTTTTTTGGGTCCTTGAGATTGAACATGATGCTGCGGTATTTACTCTTGTATCGGTTGTCCATAACTTGAAACAAATTAAACATCTCCTTTTCAATATTGAGTGCTACTTTCCCTACTTCACTCTCTGTCATGACCAGATCATCACTATCATTGACTCTGTCAAAAACAAGAAAGGGTATGCGCATTTACGTTAGGCACAAATTCTTCAGGCAGCATTCATAAAAACTAAATTTTCAGAGGAAGGAGTTAACCACGCTTTTATTCACTCAGTGAGGACTTCCTTAAAACACATTTCAAAGCCAAAGTCTATCTCAGGACCTCAAAATGTCAACAATGGCAACCTTTTGCTACTGTCTACAGAAGAGCACGGAAGACAGCCTTAACGAACTGAAGCCAGGTCAGTCCTTACAAATACTCCTACTCATGACACTGCAATTAGTTTTTTGTTGTTGTTTTTTGTCATGAGCTACTGAGGGAGCTAAAACACTTCAGTTTTAATCTTAGGCCCTCCACTGTGAACAGCATTTCTATTTCAGAGACACTACCAGAGCACAGTGGCCTAAGTCTTGACAGCTGACAAGAGCTTTAATATTTGTGGGACAATGTTTCAGCTTTTTTTTTTTTTTTTTTTTTTTTTTTTTTTTTTTTAAAAAAATAGTAATACAGTTGCTAACTTTGGGAGAAGAAGGAACCTCTGCCTCAGCAAGCCCTTCCAACCTTTCACTGTGATATTCCCTACACTATGCTTCGTACAACCCCTACATCTCCAAACACCACCATTGCCAGATATCAGCTTCAGGTCACCTGCATTATAAACATCTCTATGCTGTGATTTAATTCTTCAACTGTAATTGTCTCTCACTACAAATGGGATAGTGACTTTTTTTTAAAGGCTTTTTCACATGCCCAATTATTTGGCATCAGATTTTTTATTTTTAATAAAGCTCTAATGCTAAAAATACTTGTAGTAATTTCTAGCACAAATTAAATCCCTTAGTATCACTTAGCAAGAAAGAAACAAAACTCTGCAGGCTAACCCTTTACTTCTAGTTGTAGTTTCCTATATAAAATAAGTGCTTTGAATTCTCACCCACCTCTTCCATAACATTTCTTTTAGGGACTGACGAATATGTTGTCGAATCTGTGAGTTGGGCTGCGACTGGATAGGGCTAGCTTGTGTTTTTGCTTGTCTACTTCCAGATGCAGTAGAAACGGAAGACAGCGAAGGCCTTTTGAGTCCTCCAGCCAAACTGGATGCAGCTAGTTTTTTGGAAACTGGCGAGTCATGAGAAGAAGCTGCTTGTTTTGAAGGAACGCCACCTGTTGAAGGCCATGGTTTCTTGGGAATTTCACCTTTGAAACTCCCAGCAGGTTTAAGCGTCTGCTTCATTAGCGATGTGCTAGACATGGAAGGGGACTTCTTTGGAGAAAAATTTTTAGTGAGGGAAGATGCATGTTTCTCCACCATAGATGCTGAAGCAATAGCTTTCTTTGATGCCCCTATAAACTCTGTCGCTTTATCTTTTTTTCTCTTCTCTTCCTTTTGAGCTGTTAAAACAAAGAAGAAAATGCAGTATTAAATGCTTAACATTATAACTTCCTGTTTATGAAGACCAGCTGCCAACCTATAAGGAAGTCTGTGAAATACCTCTGGAGAACTACCAAGTATATAATTTAAGCCATTCATTTTTAAAGCCTTTTTAAAGCCTTTTTAAAAAATGTGTAAAAGTTGACTTTTTTAAGAAGAAGTTTGCCTTTGATCCTGCAGAGAGCACTTCTCAGAGACTGTCCGAAGAGTTTAAAAGAGTTGCATTTTGGTTGTAAAGGTTGAAAATCTCAGTCACAAGCTATGCAAGAAAATTAAAAAAAAAAAAAAAAGACACCACCTTCAAAGATTCCTGAGTTGGACTTCATGATTAAGCTTCAAAACAAACAAACAAACAAACAAACAAACAAACAAACATTTTCACAAAGTCTTTAAAAAAAAAAAAAAAAGCAACACAACCCATATCTCACATTTAAGCAGAAATCCTCGCTCCAAACTTTCTACTTTAAGGAGCAAACAAAGAGAGTCAAGTTAAACAACAAATCAATTGCTTAAAATTTTAAATATACGTTCAAGCCATTTGGTTGCTAGTATGAGTATCACACTGTCGCTATAAACTATCAGATCTTCTCATTTACTTTCCAGTTAAACTCTAGATTTAATACTATAATATTTAATAATTAAATATTAAAACCATTGCTCAAACTGCGGCTATTTAATTCCCACCAACTATTCCATTCACAATATCCAAAACTGCCATTTAATGTTTTTTCTAACATCAATATATTGACAATACACATAATGCACAAGAAAATTTACAAATTACAAGCGAAGACTCCATATACTGAAGTTATAATTGCACAGGACTTTAAAAACAAGCATTTCTGTAGGTTGCATTTCACCTGTCCACATTTTGGCACTGACGGGAACAATTCAGCAAAACGTAATAAGCCAAAACACACTCTCCATCCAGCAAACGTGATGTGCTCCACTTCAGTTTGCCAGAAGTCTCGTTTACAGGACATCAGAGTTACCATGGGCAGAGTTACCGTGACACATTCGTTGTGACAGCACAAAGGTTCCGAGGGAAACCAAGAAACAACTCCTGAGATGAAGTTGTTCTGATTAGAAAAGCTAAAGTTACTTCCCCAAAAGTCTTTTTTCTCCTCATAAATCTGCATTTGACTACTGACCAGTTTGTGATTTCTTAATTTTTTCATTATTATCTGATGTTTTTAGCTAGCAAGGTTTTGTAATCAGAATTAGTCCCACAGCCCCATCTGCAGAGAGCTATGTGCTTCCCGGGAAGGATGCAGAAATTTAACTTTGGTTAATTTCACCACAAACCAAATGGACCCTTTTGGTCTTCCATACCTGCTACAGTGAGAGCAGACATTATCAGGAAGGGTCTAACAACCGATTTTTCTCAGACTTGAGGGGGACAAAGGTAGGGAGCACCCTTCTGAAGCCCAGTTCGCCCAGTTCAAAAAATCCTATAACAGCATACTGTTTGAATAGAAATACACCTCAGAAAGGGGAAGATTTGGATTACCTGAGAAACAATGTCACTACTCATTTCTGAGTGAAACAGCCTTCCCACCTTTGCCGGTCGTTAAATTCTGTTAGACGCTGAGCGTTTGTAGTAGGCACCTCCAGCAGAACGCAAGCTTGTAACGAGCTGCACTACACTGCCTCTTACTGCCAGCACGTTTCACCACCAATACACAAGCTGGTGGTTAAGATGAACCATAAAACCGATGCTGTACCTGAATTTTCATAAGGCTAGGCAGAGAAGCAGGTGCTAAATGTTGCCTGGAATACAAAGTGAAGAGGAGGATGCAGAAGCACTAGCTATGTGGATCCACTGTGAGTGGATGCCTTGCTAAAGGTTTCTGAGTGAAAGTTATCTGAAGTGTAAGATGAAACACACTACATTAAATCATTCCAAAGAGCGTGAAGATCTTACTAGAGATTAAACTTCTTGTTCACCCACTGTTCCCGTACTTTTCCCTAGGGACTGGTCTCAAGTACTGACAAACTGAACACAAACCCAGGGGGATGTTGAGCTGGACTCACACGGACTTCTCTTCTGTTTCTATTATCTCCCAAAGCCTACCCCACTAACCTTACACTATCCGTCAGGAGGCATTGAGCTATCCCAGGAAGGAGAACAGGGATCAGAAACTATCAGTGACATTTTCAGTTTGGTCTAATGAGGCACCTGGAACTTAATACACTGAGGTAAAAAGCTGAACTACTTTGAATGAACAGTCTTGAAAAGCTAGAAGATGAATATCCAAAATATGTGTACAATAAGGTTGTGAGAATTTCTCTACTTCTGGTTCCTGGTTTATCTTCTGCCCAGACTTGTCTCTTCAGGCCGGTGGGACAGCGCACCTCTGTCTCACTACGGAGCGGCAGGACAGCACAGCTCAGGGTTCAAAATGACCACAGTACAATTCGGTCCTCGGTGCTATGATTTTAGTTCTTTTGGGTTGCAGCAGAAGTACAAAACATGAAATACTAAGCTTACATTCCATACTTACAGTTTTATCATCTGTTCAAATTAGTTAACAAGCACGCTGATAGAACTAAGAACAGCAGTTAAGATATTGTGTATATAAAAAATATATCCGTGCCCCAAACCTTCCTGTGTTCCAACGGCTATATCATGGTAAAACTATATACATGTAAAATAAATAAATAAATGGCACTAGCACAAAGGTAGATTGAAGTTCCCAGGGTTGATAGGCAGCAGCATCAGTATGGGTTCAAGAAGAAAGATGCACAAGCATCCTTTATTCTGCCAGTTCACGTCATGGCTATTTTGAAATGTTTCTACAGTAGAGCACAGAACTCAATGCTTCTTTAGCCAACAGAAAATGAGCAGATATTTCAGCCTCATGGAAGTCTAACAGTCTCACAAACTAAAATACTACTTTATAATTACAACTGTCTACCTAACTACTTGCTGGCAGGGATTCTGCATGTAGTAAAAGATACCTACACTACATAGGCTATTCGGTGTTTCAGAACACCTGTGAAGTACTTTCTCAAATCTGCAGGACACCTCACTACATTTGAAGGATAGTGAAGTGGTGTGTGTGTTTTGACAAAGTATTGAAGGTACTTACATCCTACATATGTTAACAACCTCATCTTAAAAAAAAAAAAAGAAAACACCCTCATATCCCATTTTGACTATGACAAAATGGATAGGCCCTGACAGATTTTTTTGGTTTACTGACAGGATTAGTGTTCTGCCAGACAATCCAGCTGCACCAACTCACGCTGTCCTTGCACAGCTCTTGTATCCAATGCACAGGAGGGCAGGAGCACACAGCTGAGCGCGGGGAAGGAGCAGGACTGTTGGCGTTAGGTCAGAGGTTGGACTCGATGATCTTGAGGTCTCTTCCAACCTAGATATTCTGTGATTCTGTGATTCTGGCAGCAGCTCACCAGTCCATTGCCTCAGCTGCAAGGCGAGCATGCCCCCCAGCCAGCACCATCTTCTGATGGGCGCTGTTTCTGGTGCGCGTTTGGAAAAGTTACCAGAAGTGAGTACTCTTTTCAGAGAGCAGTATGCCAACACAGGAGGGTCCCCGCCGCCCCTTCAGCCCACCCTAGCGCTGAGGGGACCGAAGGCTCCCCCCGGGCAGCTCCAACCCCGCAAGGCCTACCGAGGAGCCGCCTCCAACAGCCGCTCCACCGCCCCCCTCCCTGCGCCCTGAGGGCGGCTTCGCCAACCGCCATGAGGGGGCGGCTCGGCCCCTCGCCGTCCTGCCGGGCACCATCGGGCTCCGAGCCCCGCAGGGACGGGTGCTGAGCCCTCCTTGCTGGTCCCGGCTTCGAGGGCTTTGCGTTTTGTTTCAGTTTAGGCTGTGGAGAACGCGGCGGGGTGGGCGCGGAGAGCGCGGTCCGTGAAGGAACGGCGAGGGGAAGGAAGGGGGGCGCTGAGGGGAGGAAGGGCTGCAGAGGTTTTAAGTTTATTGTTTGGTGGTTTTTTGTTTTTTTTTTTTGCTTTTTTTCCGCGTCAAGCGTCCCCATTCGATGCGAATGGTGCAGGAATGCATCGCCTAACACGAGTCGGAGAACCTCAAAGCCTTCGCTGAGGGAACTGCAGCCGCAGAGCAGGCAGCAGAGCTCAGCTGCTGAGCACAACGAGGCTCGCTCATCTCGGCGGCTGTGTGGCCTCAGCCGCTCCCGGTGCCTAAAAATAAAGCCAAAATAAAAATAAAAGTAAAAAAAAAAAAGCCGTATGGGAGCTCAGCGGCCCCGGCCGGGGCTACGCACATGGTCCCGGGGCTGCCTCAGCTGCCCACCCGCGCACCAGCCATCAGGAGGGGAAATCGTGGGAGGAAAAAAAGCCACGATGTTTTGAAATTAACACGTGTGTTTTGTTTCTCTGTCGCAGGGTGCTCTCTCCTCCCTTTCTGCCTTCCCCCCCCCCCCCGAGGAGCACGTCTCCGCAGCACTGGAGGCAGGAGCTTGCTACACGCAGGTACGGTGGAGGTAAACGCCTTGGTAATGCACCTGTGTGTAAAAACTTACACGGTCGGTGTGTAAACCGACTCAAAAGCCCCTTTCCAGTCTTCTGGAGTTGTCAAGTGGTATTACCGCATCATGCCATGAAAATGAGCGAGGTGCATTTACGGTTCCTTAACGGTGAACAGATTCTCCAAACTAATCTGTGATAAAAGAGCATTTCCTATAAGGAAAAATAAAACTATATATTGCTTGACACTCACAAAGGATAGTTATTCTACCTGTGATTATTCTTTTATTTGCTAACGAGGAACATAACATTGCACAATTAGGCTTTTAATCGGTGCCTTACCTGCTCCTGTGGTTGTCACTTCTGGTTTTGTTGGAGGTATGAAAGGAGGCCAGTGTGGCGGGTGCTTCTGGACCAGCTCAAACATCTGTAGACTCTGCTGCTTTAGAATCTCCTGAGGACAGAATGCTTTCATTTTAAAAGCTGGCTCGGGAGACGCTTCAAACACAGAACGTGTCTGCTTAATTGAAAGTGTTTTTTAATTACGCATGTCCATCAGGAAAAAAAAGTCTTTATACAGACATACTGTGAAATCCAAGCACCATGGTCTCTGTAATACATCCCTAGTTAAAACACATCTGGAAGACAGATCTCTTGAACTGTACTACAAATTATCAGTCTTATCATCTTTTGATATCAGCTTTGATATCTGCAAACCTGTAATTTTGTTTACATGTAGGAAGCACACTAGGAATGTACAATATTTTCTGCTTTTTAAAAGGAAGTTGCTTGCATAGAACTCTCCTCAAGTTTTCTGTTGATCAATAGCACAAAAGACAGATCTATCAGCTCCTCCAAAGGGGAAAAAAAAAAAAAAAAACGCATCAGATTTTGAAGGACAGGTTTTGGTCAGGAAAAAAGGTGTTCCTGAAGCCAAACGCTATTCCTCTTCAAAGAGAAGTTACCTTCTGTCCTGTATTTCAGTTATTTACAAACTGTTTTCCTTAGATGATTTTTTTTTTTTTAAATAAATGCCCTTAGAGGTTGATGGTACTTTACATTCAGACGTCTGATGCTTAGCTTAACAGCTGCATGCAGAAACATCCTCAAGTCTGTTTCCTGTGGCAGCCAGCACTTTCTGTTCTCCCTAGATCAGCAGGAGCTAGAGGCCTGCAGCACTTACAGAATCAGATCTTTAAGATAGCAGGGACTAACAGTCATAATTAGAACACGCAATCTATTATGTCAAACAATAAAAAAGGATCAGGAAGCAAATCATTGATACATCACTACAATATGGCAGTTAAACCTTAGTCATTTAGTGAGAATTAGAAGTTAAAAGCAAGTGTCACCCAGTAACACCTTCAAGTGTGGATGTTTACACCCATTTTCCAACTGGCAGGGTTTGTGGCTGGTAAAGTGCTGAACAATTTCCAATTAGCAATTCAGTAGTATTGCCTTACCCTGATGCTTTAATGCATTCTTCTCCATGGCTCATACAATTTGTATACAAAGGAAAATGCAAAGGAAAATTTTACAAAAAACAGACAATAAAAACCAGACTTTATAAAGAACAAATCGAGATGCTAAGTTCCCACTCTTACCTTTTGTACAAGACTACACCGGTTATCAAAATCACATTCTTCTTTGCAAAAGAAGCCCTTAGGGGAAAAAACAAACACACAGAGTTTTACCTTTGCAGATGGTAGGTATGTGGTACCAGCAGGTAAGGCGGTTTGACCTCTGATACAGTAATGCCCTGTACGATCAGTAGATATAAGACTCCAAATATGTGGCAGCTCTAGGGAGAGAACCCACGGGGAGAACAAGGCCCTGCAAACCCCTAACGAAATAGTCAAGCAAAAAATAGCAGCAGCTCCTGTGTGCTCCTCCATGGAGCGCCACCCAGTTCCTACAGTCCAGGTATCAGCAGAAGCTGAAAACTTGTAGATGATGGACCACCTAAGGAACATTTCCATTCTGGTATCTATACTGAAAATATTTGCTCTTCATTATGATTTTGTCTGTCTCGTTGCATCATGCCACATTTTGCACAGTTACGTAGTTAAGTATTAAAACAAAACAAAACAAAACAAAACAAAACAAAAAAAACTTTCTAAAAAGCAGCAGTATTAAAAAACAGGTATGTGAATGAATGACAGATACCGGTATCTTTACAGATTGTTTAAAGCTTTAGAAACACATCCCACTGGTGACAACTGCCAATCACCCAATCACAGGATACTGGCATGGGATCAGATCCAATTTTTTCAAATACCACAGTACCCCCATGACATTTTGGGTGAATTACAAATAACACATTTGTATTTGTAATTTGGGGTGAAATACAATAATTCCACTTAAACATTTTCAACTTATGATATAAAGTAAGTTTAAGTAACTTGTCTAGAGGTGACCAAACATAAAGTAGTGATAGAATAAAACACGTAAACCTGTTTCAGTTCCTTGCTCTGACCATTATAATGCCTCTTGAAAGAAGTAAAAGCTGCTCAGTAAAGAAAACAAAGCGAGCTCCTACAGTACAGACAGCTCCCCACTTGCCCTAAGATTCTCCATGTAGTTATGTACAAACTACTATGTGTTGATCACAGAAGACAGCTTTGTGATCTTGGTTCTATTCAAGGAGATGCATTGCTGCCCTTACCAATGTAGAGAGACATTACTTTGAGATAAAGTACATGCATTCAAGATTTCCTGACACTTACTAAAGCTACTGAAGGGTCCAAATTCATGATCTTCATTCTATGTGGGGCTTCCTGGCAGTGGAAACTCTCATCGTCAACCGTGCCATTTTCTTCTGAATCTACAAAGCTTTGAGTGGTGTGAGGGTCCAGATAGATCAGCTCATTGCCTGGATGGGTAAAAGCCGTATGTTAAAAATAAGCAAGTGACATTAATAAGCACTTGGTCCAGAACTGTAAAATAGAAATTAGATTGCCATCGCAGTCAGTATAATCTAGACTTTCCAGCTAGGGATTCTTTAAGAGAATCGGAAGGTTTAGACACAGCGTTTCCCACAGGGTATTTAGTATAACTTCCTATTGTCACCTATTACTGTAATTTTTTGGTTGGTTATGTTCTATCTTTGTCACATACTTTTATTTTTCCATGTGAGATCCAGTACTTTTTTTTTTTTTTTTTAAATCTCAAGTGTTGTAAACACTAACATTTGACAGATTAAAAGGTACAGGATGTTCACAGATGCAATCTGTAATCCCATTAGGCATTCATTCAGAAATTGGAACAAAAAAGCCTAACTAAAACAGGTTAGGTTTTACAAAAGGACAAAATAGGGTTGCAAAATTTTGGCCCAAAGTGGGGTGAAATCTGAAGGAATGCATTTTAAATTAATTAGAGCAATACTTAATAACAGAAGGTATGCAAAAGGTGAAAAAGATACTGCTATCAGAAACAGTTTTGAAATACAAGAAAATAAAAGTGACATTTGACCAATACACTTGTCAAATGCTATCAGCTATTCTCAGTATGTTGCTCTTGTTGATGTCATCACTTATTTTTACACCTAGCTTTGCTGTTAACTTTCTGCTCCTGTTAAGGATCATCTCATACTGTTTCTAAACTCTTTTAGATATGCTTCTTCATTTATTTTATTCTATTCTCATCTTTCTTTACTTCTAGAGGTTCACGCTTAGACCCCTTACTATTTCCCCTTCAAAAAATGTTCTCTTTTGATCATCTGCACATTTGGAATAAGTTTCTTTTTTCCTTACCTAAAAATCCTATGAAATAATAGGCATTATTTGGTTTCCCTCCTAATGCTCCCAAAGACTGTGGCATCTTAAAGCATTCCTAGGAGTTCAAAAGGAATAAAGGAAATTGTCATTCATTTCTTTACTGACATCACAGATACCCAAACTTATTTGACAGTAACGAGCAATGAATTGAAAGAAAACCTTACTTTAAATGCATCAATATATACGGGATTTATGTGATTTATCCCTAGTCGTAGAGGTATAATAAGCAAGAGGGCTTTCCAGCCTGTGCAGAGTCCTCCTGCCTTCTTGCTTCGGCCAAGAGCACTTCTGTGCAAATGTGCACTGCTGTGGGACGCGCTGCTGCTCTGAGGAGGGCACCAGCACATTTTTTCTGCGGGAATAAAACTAGAAATCAGTCAACGCACAGAGGAACACAAAGCAGATCTTCCTCTCAGTAGTGAATTAAGCTAGTTTGCCAGGGATCTTTATAGGGCACCCAAGACAAAACGAGCCGGGCATGGCAATTACAGCTATTTAGTAGAAGTAATTCTAGCAGACAGTATGTGCTGGCACGTCCAAGTGAGACGTTAGATCAATGATTGGGGGATGACAATTTAAGACTGCAGTGACATGTCCTATTAATGTTATTAATAGTGTCAAGCTTTGCCTATAAAACGCCAGAGAAATGAAATGGCAGCAATGATGACAGTAGAAATTCTTCAAGGAGCTCTTCACATCCAGTGATGTGAGCACGAAGTTGGCATCAGGGATCAAAAAAACACAACTGAGTTTGTATGTCCTTCTTCCCTCTTCTTACCCTTGCTAGACAAACCCATGGCCCCCCAAGTATTTGTTCATGTTTAGATACATGCTGGCAAATGGAGTCAAATCAGAAACTGTTACCAGAAAACTGATGAGGTGTCACTTCCTGATGTCGTCAATGACCACCGTATTGCCCATAGATACATAAACTGCTAATGAATTCCATTCATCAAATAAAGCAAGCTTCCTAGAAAACATTAAGGTACTAATTAATATAAACTAGTTGGATCAAAAGGGTAGCTTTACACTCAGAACCATTTATTTATTTTTTTTTTCTTAAGAAAAAACATCCTTTCTGCATTTTTTAAAGTCTCCATGTAAGAAAAAGAAAACTTTAAACATTAAATGTTTAATATCTTTAGAAAAATAGGTACTGAGTGGTACCAGGAAAAACATATGCGCTGCACCATGTGCAAACTGTTTTGTCTTACTGCTAAGTGCAGTGACAGTAACAGTTCAACTACATCAAGTTTATTACTTTTTATTGCACTCGACAGTCTCTGCACTGGGTTCTTGCCCAATTGTGTCTTTTCTCATCTGGAAAAGAAAAAAATTCCTATGCCGGTTTTGCAGATTACTTTTTGCTTAAGAAATTCCACTGAATTCAGTGGAATTACTTCTGCCTGAGCCTGCGTGCACAGCAGAAATGGGGCGTTAAAAGCTAAATCAGCTAAGGGTTTGGGGCACCAAAACTTCAGTGGGAGACAGCAGCACACAGTTTTATGTCCACTTCTGCAAAATCCAAACCTTTGCGGAAGGGAGCTACACTCTTAAGCTGCACTGGCAGAATTAGCTGTTTCAAATAAGCCAGAAAGAAATGGGGGTGAGCGTTTCACCATGAAAAACTTGGCCATGAAAGATCTGGAGTCCAGGGCATGCTTCAGCTCCCCTCCCTCTTCAGATCATGTGCCTGTTCCAGGGTGTCAAAGACTTGCTGCTGAGCTCGCAGGACCTGTAGCCTAGCCCCTGCCTGAGGTAAGACACCTCCACGTACCCCTGGAGAACTGAGCAGCCTCAGTTCCTTTCAGTGTGGCTCCCAGACTATGAGGAGCTGCCCATCTTTATCCAGTAGCCTTGCTGGCAGAACTGCTGCTCAGAAAGGGAGGAATTGCAGCTCAGTTCCCTCCTCAGCCGAGACGGCTTCTCTCTGATGTTTCACACCACCACTCCGACCTACACGGTGGCACTCTCGACCTGCCAGAGCTGTGCCACTGTGCAGAAAGGAATATACATCTGTGGTGTGACTGGTGAGGGCATGCAGACGGCGTAGCAGGAGACTTTCCTGCAGTTTCTTCTCCTCAGGCTCTTCCTTTATTAAAATTTAGAGGTCACCCATTCCCAACTCAGTACCTGCACACCGAGCTGTGGCATGACATTCCATGCTGCACTTGTAAATAGATGGCAAGTACATTCCTGACTGTGGGACAGGGGGAGATGCAGCCTTCAAAACTCTGCCTGGGCCTTCTCTTGGCTGCCCCAGGGGAGTACGTTCTGAATGAGACTGGTATGATCTCACTTACTTTAGTACTTGAGCAACTGTATTTGGTCCAAACCATTCTCCAATTGACTTCCCCTCTCCAACACCCACCTGTGCTGTTTTCATAGTGAAAAAAAGACACACGTACACAAAATCAAAGAAAAATGAGACCATAAAGAATGTGGGAACAATATACAGTAAATACTGTGACTGTCAAACATTCTAGAGTAACTGCAATCTGTATTTAGCAATAACAATTATTTTCTCAATCTATGCTCTTTTCAAAACTTAGGGAGTGCCAGTTTCTTTAATAAACAAAAGGCTTCTAAACTACAATGAGAATTACAAGTTAACAAATGTTAGTGCCCTTTATTACAAATTACAGCAATAAGCTACAAGACTGTCTATTCTAACATTACTGACTCTGGTACCCAAGGCTTACAGAGTTTATCAAGAGCTACATTCTAGTACATGGCTTTATTTAGGTCTCAGGGAATGTTTCTGTACTACTAGTCTTTGCGCCCATCTGCATACCTTTTTATTTTTGTATAAGCATACACCTTGTCTTCACATCCACTTTTTAAAATTATGAATTAACATACTGCAAATTAGTGATTCAACACAGTAGAAATTTCAGTGGAAAAAACCTGAAAGTTTATGTTTGTTCTTACCCATCTGGTGGATTGAATAACAGCAAGCCTTCCTGTCGAGAAAGCATCGTAGGATTCTGTGATATTCTTCTGGTTGTTTTTTGTGTTTTTCCCATTGCCAATCTGAAAGGAAAAATTGATATAGAATAAAAAATGGTGACGTTTTCATTACACTGATCAAATGTCTAGACAGCAGAAAGCTTTATAATGAGATGTTAAAAGACATTTCAATTCATCTTGAATATTTACATTTTGTGTAGAGCTCCTAGAATTCCAAGCTTGTTATTTATCATCAAGCTGCCCTTTATCATCATAGGCTAGATTGTAAAAACAGGGAAAATAAAACAAAACAAAAACATCAACTGCAAACATATTCTGACGGATCATGCTGCGTGTTGATAGCCATTCCAGTATCTCTGAGCTTCCAAGATTATTTAAAAGTACAGGCTGTGTTTAGACCTTGTTGGATTTCTAAGCACCCATTAAATAACAACATAAGATCCATACAGAAAGTCCAAACACTCCACTGGCAGCATCCTGGGATGTGACATGCATGCTTAAGAGCTTGCACCAGGGGGGTTTGGACCTCGTGCTGCTGACAAGTGAGTAGTGAAGAGAAGGGTAAGAGCACTGTCCCACGGTGGCAGGTTTTCCCTTGGCCTCAACTTGGGTGTTACACTAAAAGGTTTATAAAATAATGGCGACAGGATTCCCCATTTGTTCTCCTTCTATGCCTATTTCTCTGCTTCAGGCTGGGATGATTTCACCCAGCTGAATATGAATTGATTCATTAGGAACTGTTACCAGGGCATCAAAGAAAGTCTCACTAATAAATTCAGGGTTTGTGCTTTTAATGGAGTACTTACGAAGAAGCGTCTGCAGACAATACCGAAGTTCCCTCAGGACCAGCACTCACCTCTCCCTAAGTGTCTGCAGATCAGTGCTTGGGCCAGCATCATCTGCCCGCATCGCAGCATACATCCCCAGCCAGCGTCCGACGAAGGACCCGTGCCTCCTGTTAGGAAAGTTCATCACAATCAGTGCAGGCTTTCAACTGGGTGCAGCACCACAGAGGACATTTCAGAGTGCTAGAAAACAGATAGGGCTGCTGAAGCCTCCATGAACTGTCCTACAGATAAAAGGCACACAGCAAGACTTTGGTTCCATGCTGTTGGTCTAATTCTAATCTCTGCATTGCACAAATAAACAAAATTCATTTATTCCTTGTGGAGCTGACTTACTCTTTTCATTCTTCAAGCAGCATTCACAAACCATTTACTGCATGCTATACAACATGATCACCTGTTTACATACAGACATAAATAAACACTGATTTTAATAATCTTCATGTTTGCATAAACAGTTAAAATGATGCTCAAAATGCGCTGATACTCTAGAAATATTTTCCCAGCCTACGATGCCATCACTTATCTTGCTATTTAATTTAGAACAATGCAGCAAATCTGCAGTATACTCACCACTAGGCAAAAACTTTCTTCTATACGTAAACCATACGTAAACCACAGTAAACCACGCGTGAACACACCTTGGCTTATTGTCTGACTTTGGCTTATGGTGCGTCTGTTGCTGTGTCCAGCACAGTGCAGCCCCTAAATTGCTACCAAAACCTTGCATCAAACCTCAATCCCCCTGTTAAAAGAGACCCTCTTGTTTGTTGCCCTTCTTTCGACACTCTCTAACAGGTTTATGTCTTTTTCTTATACTGTGGAGCCCAAAACTGCACTCAGTACTCAGTACATGGAATACCAACAGAGACTGCCTGGCATTTTCTCTTCTCTGCAGAAGCTCTGTTGCTAACACTGTCCAGAAATCACCACTGTCACAGACAGTAGTAGCATTCCCTCCTCCCACAGTTTGTTCTGCCCCCCAAGACTTAGACACCACCCAGAAAAAGAAGAATAATAATACTAATAAAATAAAATAAAATAAAATAAAATAAAATAAAATAAAATAAAATAAAATAAAATAAAATAAAATAAAATAAAATAAAATAAAATAAAATAGTCAAAAGCTGTCAGAAAGGCAGTAGTGCAGACTGTGGAGAGCCTGGGTTCAAATCCTTCTTCTGTGAGGCTCTGAACCTATATCCCACCACAATCTCTCTGCTAATGTATGGCAGGGAAAGGAGGAAGAAAGAACATATCTCCTGCACTTTCCATTTATTGTTGACTGACAATTCTGTAGAGTTATAAAGCCTCAATCAGTGAGATACAGGGTTCTTCTCACACTGTCTCACTGTGCCCTAAGCAGAACAGCTCTCATTTAATAGATGCTTCACCACAAAATCATGAGTCATCTGCAGTTTTGAACTTTTCTGGGATCAAGTCCCTTCAGATGGTTGAGGAATCTGCTCCAGCACCTATGTAAACTGGTGCTCTACTAAGCTAGTGAGTGAACAAGAGAGAAATCCTCTGCTAGATGACTTGACAAATTGGGTCTGAAAATAGTGTTGAGGCAGAATAGTCCACGATTTTTGCCTTGGGTGCACAGAGGGATTGGGTGTTGTAGACTTCTTTTATTCTTCATTAAGATAAACATTTTCAAAAATGTGCTTGTTCAACCTTGCTCCCACTGTGTGCATGGGAGGGAGATAACTGAAAGTGGGGAGCGTTGCTTGGATCCTGCAAGTGGCTGAGGTCCAGTGGGGTTGGAGGCTTTCTTCCTCCTTTTGGAAATGCAAAGCAACCCTGCACCTCCCCTGCACTTGCAGAAGGATCGTGACAGCCCAAAGCACAGCGGCTTTGTAATTGCTGCATACACTTCGATCGGATTTACGTGGCAAGGGTTTGGTAGCAGGGGCCTGCAGGGATGGCGTCTGTGAGAACAATCCAGACAACAGCCAGCTCCAGATAGCTCCAAAAGGGCCCCGGCGCTTGCCAGAGCTGAGCCAATAAGCGATGTTGTTTGCACCTCTGGGAGAGCAGATGTAAGCAGGGGGAAATACTGCTGCACAACAGAAGCTGGAAGAGCAAGGAGTGAGAAGCAGCCCTGCAGCCCCCAAGGTGAGTGCAGCAGGAGGCAGGAGGTGCTCCAGGCTCACAGCAGCAGTTCCCCTGCGGGCTGTGCAGGGAGAGGCCCCTGGTGGAGCAGGCTGTCCCCCTGCACCCATGGGTCCCCCATGGAGCAGATCTCCACGCTGCTGCCCCCCTGTGGGTGGAGGAGCCCCCGGTGGAGCAGGTGGCTGTGGCCTGGAGGAGGCTGCGGCCTGTGGAGAGCCCCCGCAGGAGCAGGTCCCGGGCCGCAGCTGCAGCCATGGAGAGGAGCCCCCGCAGGAGCAGGGGGGCTGGGGGGAGCTGCCGCCCAGCCGTGGGGGACCCGTGCTGGAGCAGTTTGCTCCTGGGGGATGGATGGATGGATGGAGCCCGTGGGACGGAGCCGTGTGGGAGCAGTGCTTGAGGAGCTGCTGCCTGTGGGCAGCCCGTGTGGGATCAGCTGGGGAAGGACGGCATCCCATGGGAGGGACCCCACGGGGAGCAGGGGCAGGGAGGGACCCTGAGGGTCACTGTGCTGAGTCTGCTTTGCCCGTCACGATACTTGTTGAGCCATCGCCCTGTCCTTATCTCAGCCCTGGAGCCCTTTGCATCGTATTTTCTCCCCCTTTCCCTTTGAGGAGGGGGAGTGAGAGAGCGGCCGTGGTGGAACTCGGCTGCCCACCCGCTTCGAACCACCGCAGTTGCAAAGTCCTGGGAAAGATTTCTTTCAAGAAATTAAACAAGGTGTTTAACAAAGAAATGCAGAGTTTCCTTTTGAAGGCTTCCTGGAGAATTGGGCTTCTTTCCTATTCCCAGCTCAGAGGAAGGGAATTGTTGATTTCACCTTCTTTTTTCTGACATGGAAATCAAAGGTGAACTGCTCTACAAGGACGAGGAATGTCTCAGAATCAAGCTCTTTTGCTCTGTAGTCCTTTCTCAAGGAAAAGATTGATCACCCACCTTCCACAGATGTAGGGGAGCGGGGAATAATTTGGGAACTACTCTAATTCAAGTCAGTTTGGGCATAGTGGTACTTCCCTAGCTGTTTCTGAGACAGACGCATTAGCAACAGAGAGTGTTGTGCCGTCACTGGGAGGCGCCTGCGGTGATGACTTCAGAAACAGAACTGAATTGTGTCACCACAGCACTTTGGCAACAGCTGCCTCTGTGCACATTTAGCTGGGAGGCACAGAGAAGGGTGCTGGATGCGATGAAACCACGTGAGGATTTGTGGATCTCCCCTTGAGGTGCACAGAGAGGGACCATGCCCTTCTGTAAGTGTTTTGATGCTTGGCTGCGGAAAAAAATGTGGTTTTGTTGTGAATGCTTCATTGTAGTATTCTGTAGTTTGTGTCAAGTCCTTACAGAAGCCTCAAGGTTGGTACTTTGCTCAATGATGGAGCTGCACAGAGTGAGAACAGACCCAATGTACGGGTGAGGGCCTCTGCACGTTCTCTTCTTCCTACAGACGATCAACAAATAAGGGGAGACAGAGAAGAGTGTGCTGTGGTCCTCCCATAGACCGCAAGTACTAAAGCATAAACAAGAGGCTTAAGAGTCCCCCTGTCATGTTAAAATTCAGGCAGCAATGGACTTCCTCACACGGGCTGGCCTGTCGACTAGTGTCTCAGGCTGTGGCGTATGAAGATGCACTCCATCTGCTTTCAGGGTAGCAATGGCAGTGGGCAAGCTTCCTGACCTTAACATTTGTCATTTCATTTCTCACCTGAGTTTTGGTGGTTCTCCACGATTCATTCTTGGTCTAGAAAAAAAAAAAAAAAAAAAAAAAAAGTGAATTTGGATCAAAATAAAAGGATAAAAGGATTTCCTTTCCATTAATTACATGTTCTTACCTTTGTAACAGATTTGGTTATTGACTTAGAAGGCAAATATCTGGCCAGACTGCAAGACTTGTGCTCGCAGCGTGGGACAGCTCTCGTAAAGGTGATTCAGGGCAGTTTCTGGAAAACAAGACATCAGATCTCCCAAACAGCTTTCTTTGTGCTAATGTAGGAAGGGTGAGTAAGTGTAAAGGTAAGAGCCCAGATACCGTAAGAAGCAGAAAGTGTGAAGGAAACTTCCTTCTGGCTGATACAGCTCCATATCTAGTTGTCAAGTATGAAGAGAGCAGTGCTAAGTTTCTTGGGGAGAGGAAAACAAAGAGGCTGGGAGAGTGTACAAAGAAAAAAAATGGGATGAGCTATTTCAGGAAATCCTAGGAACTGGAAATAGAGATTGGAAGAGTGCTTTAAGCCAAGACAGACATGTTTTAAAACTAAAACCTAGGAGTTGAATGAACCAAGAAATGAATCCCTTTTGATTATGCAGTTGTGTCCAGTGTTATCTTGGGAAATATGGTTTCCACATAAAACGTATCTGGGGCTTGAAGTTCTCCTAAGGCCCTTCTCTGTGTATTCCCTACTGTTTGGTAAGCGCTGAGGTCACACTGCAGACAGCAGCACGTCCCCTCCCCACTACTTAGCTGTCTGTTCTCACAACACGTCTAGGAACAGAATGGCTTGGACACAACTGCGCCTAGGACCGAGTTCATTCAAGCTGCTGGACGAGGTAAAAGCTCTGGACAAGCGAAGGGGAGGGAGGGATGGGTGGACATACGATATGATCACTTTAATCTCATTTCTCTAAGAATCCTGGCTGAGAAAACAAAACAAAACAGAATCAAAAAGAACAGAACAGAACAGAACAGAACAAATGAAGCAAGCAGCTAGCTTGCTGGAGACATTGTCTGGGAAGCAGTGAAAACACTTGCGAACAAAAACACGTCAAAGGACTAACTCTTTGAGCTTAATTCTAATCCAACAGCATAACCTCAAAGTCCTGTTTCTGTTCGTAACAGGCTGGTCCAGTAACATGTCCCATTGGATGACTTTGCAGCATAGATGTCAGGAATGCAGCTTGGGATCCCCTCCTTCTACTCAGAGTTCACTTTGAAGGGATGAGCAAGTAATTCTTCCTGGGTTGACGGAAATCTAAAGTCTGTTTTCTAACACTCTTGCAGACGCTTCTCTGTCCATCGGCCTGTCCTGCCAACTCTGGTGTGAGTGTGAAGTTGTGGCAAGAGGGATTTCCCATTCCTATTTGACCTGATGGACACCAGCTTTCCTCGGAAATGGCTGATGTTGCTGAGGAGGCAGCAGTATCAAAGCCCTTGCTGATGAAGGTACAACCAGCTGGGGAGGCTTTGGCATTTCTGCACAATGCTGCTCCCTGACTGTCACTCCAGACTCAGATTCGGAAAGAAGCAAAGCAAGCTAGAGGAAAACTGGATGTCCTGGTAATTTTCTTTTTCTTTTATTTCTTCATTCTTCACTTGTAAGAAAATCTAAATCTTAACCCTTTGTTTGAAAACACGGCTTTATGGAAATGCTTATGGGTGTGCTCCTTCACCTTGTGTGGAACCTGCTTCACCTCGCTTCAGCTATAGGACACCTATGCTCCAATTTATGCTTCCCATGATAAAGCGGTGTTCTTTCGGTGTTCTTTTCTGTGATGCTTGCAGGCGAGGTTGAAAAGAGTTGTCAGTAGGATTCTTCGTTTCCTTTGCAGTATCCAAAGCTCCGTATTACCGTGGATCTTCTCCTCTGATCTGGAAAGCTTCACAGGCCAAAAGAGAATTGAGATGAAGAAGGAAATAGAGAATGCTGACCAATATTGCCAAGTACCACCCGTAAGTTTTGTGAAAGAATCCGGTGCATTTCTGTAGTGGTAGAAAGTTCATAAAATCATCGTCGTGCACTTGAAGGCAAGCAATGCTGTAAAAATGAAGAATGCAAGGCCCTGCTTAAGGACAATCTTCAGGCTGCTTCTAGATCAACAGCTTATTTGCTTCTTCCACAACCTCATCTCCGCTTGCTTAGAAGTTGTGAAGGTCGGAAGCACACTCCGTCTTTTTCATCCCCTCTGTGTATCTTTTCCCTGACAGCAACTTCTGTCTTGGCTCTTCACATCCAGCCAGAGCAGTTGCTTTGCCTCCGCAACCTGCAGGCTGACCTCTCGTGTGTACCTGTGCTGGACTGAGGGTAATGCTTGTAACGCACACAGATGCTGCATTCACTGTGACTTTTAGAAAAGAGAGCAAGAAGCTAACCTGCACAGCAGACTCTTAGGTTTCTGTATCTCTCTCTCTCTCTCTCTCTCTCTCTATCTGCATATATATTTCAGTACTTATTTACTTCTTTAAAGATACCTTAAATAGAATAGATACTTTAAGAAAGCTTACTTGTTCTTCCCCTTTCCTTGTTTTTAACGTTTGCTTTTCTAACCAATCCTTAATGTTACAACATGGGATTGATGCAGTACTCAGTCCTTAGAAGTTCTCAAAGCACATCAGTGATTTCTCTATTTCTCAACCTTTCCATCTTCATTGAGATCTCTCATCTGAATTTAGGTACGAGGTGAAGAAGAACACTGCAAGCAGCTGAAGCCGTATCAGACACATGCTTCTGCTAGGAAGTCATTCCGAGTGATTCCACGGTGTACTTTAGACAGGTTTGCTCTGGTCCTCTGGACTCAGCATCCCCAAGGGATATTTCAAAGCTCTCGGAAGGACCCGTCATTATCTCTGACACTGCAGCCTCCAGTAGGAAGGGGTAGATATTCCTGGCCCTTGTGCAAAGGAACTACTCAGTTAGCTGTTTCTAACCCAAATCTCGTTGTTGTCTTCTATTGACAGACACCACCCGGCTAGCCAAGCTAAACCACGGAAAATGGAAGGAGTGGGACATCTTGCAAAGCCTGCTGCTGCTTCTAAGCAGAAGTGCGCTGTAGGTGGGGACACAGCAAGAGGAAACGTCCAGGCCACGGTGGAACTGCAAGGCACCTGTCTGAGCCACACAACGAAGTCAGCGATTCCCAGTTGGAGACTGTTGCTCGACCAGTGACACAGCAGCTGGAGCGCTTCTGGTTGCTGCTGATGGGTTCCCGTGAATCAGCCAGGGACAGGAGCTATGAGAACGACTGAAGCGATTTGAAGTTACCCGAAAGAAAGAAGAGAGGAGAGAAGAAGACAAGAGGGGAGGGAAGGGGAGGGAATAAAAGGAAGGGAGGGCAGGGGAGGGGAGGGCAGGGGGAGGGTAGGATAGGATAGGATAGGATAGGATAGGATAGGATAGGATAGGATAGGATAGGATAGGATAGGATAGGATAGGATAGGATAGGATAGGATAATATAGGGTAGGGTAGGGTAGGGTAGGGTAGGGTAGGGTAGGGTAGGGTAGGGTAGGGTAGGGTAGGGTAGGGTAGGGTAGCATAGCGTAGTGTAGCGTGTTAGAGGGGAGGGGAGCATAGGAGAGTATAGGGTAGTGTAGGGGATCGGAGTTTAGGGGAGTGTAGGGTAGGATACGGGAGGGGAGTGTAGGAGAGTGTAGGGGAGGGGGGCATAGGGTATTGTAGGGTAGTGTAGCGAACGGGAGTTTAGGGTAGGATAGGGGAGGGGAGTGTAGGAGTGTGTAGGGTAGTATAGGGGAGGGGAGTGTACAGAGTGTAGGGACAGGGAGCATAGGGGAGGGGGTGTAGGGGAGGGGAGGAGACGGGAGGGGAGGGGAGAGGATGGGGGGGAGGGGAGGGGAGGCAAAAGTGGGGAGAGGAGGCAAAAGAGGGGAGGGGAGGGGAGGGGAGGGGAGGGGAGGGGAGGGGAGGGGAGGGGAGGGGAGGGGAGGGGAGGGGAGGGGAGGGGAGGGGAGGGGAGGGGAGGGGAGGGGAGGGGAGGGGAGGGGAGGGGAGGGGAGGGGAGGGGAGGGGAGGGGAGTGCTACCATAAATAAAATTGCCAAATACATGACATTTTGGATCTGGAGCCAAATCTTTGTGTACATGTCCTCTCCGTAGCCCCACGTGCTGACCACCCACCCGAATCTATCATACTGTTGGTCAGAAAGAACAGGGAGCATAGGGGAGGGCAGGGGAGTGGAGGGAAGGGAAAAGAGGGGATGGGAGGGGTGGGGAGCGCTACCATCAATAAAATTGCCAAATACGATGAAGGAGCAGCAGAGCCTGCAACCTCCAGTCCCCAACATCCTCCAACCACCCCCCACTGCTCCGTGGGAAATAGATAGAGGAATCAAGACTGAGGTTTAGCCTGGGATGGAGGTAGTGTGGCGAGGTGGTTTTCTGTTTGGTTGGTTGGTTGGTTGGTTGGTTTTAAAGTTTTTAAATTCTCACTGTCCTACTTTGTGATCAGTTGGCAATAAATTCAATTACTCTTCCCCAAGCCAAGTCTGTTTTGTCCATGAAGCCATCTTCCAGTCCTGAAATAAGAAAGGAAACAGACCTGCAAGCAACTGTTACACAAGTGCAGGAAGAGTGACAAAGGAGGGTTTTGAGGCATGAAGTTCCTGCAAGGATGCTCTGCTCTTTCCTCACTTCAGTATGAAAAGCACGGCACTAGTGGGTGGTCTGTGGTGGTAGTTGTTTTTTTGTTGTTTGTTTGTTTGTTTGTTGTTTTGTCAGCTCCACCCCACAGTATTTTGCTTGTTCTACTTGTTTTGGTGTGCCCCCATTCCCTCCCTCAAGGTAAAACATCCCTAGGGGCCATAACTTGCTGTTAGCAAACAAGATCTTGCAAAAGAGTGAAGTTAACATGGCACCACCTGCACTGGTGTATAAATAGTTCAAATATTTTCCCTCACTTTCCTGTAACTTTCCTGTAAATTGCTGGTCAGGAGATAACAAGTGGAGAAATTTAGGATAAGAGAGAGAAAGTTGTGTTTCCTATTGCCCTGGAGTTTCTGTTGGTCTGGCCACGGAAATGGAGTACTCAAAATCCTCAGGACACTCAGTTTATACCAGATTTATCCTAAAACTGCAGTATTTCTAGGCCCTTGGGATTCTTATCAATTAAAACATACTTTTTCACGCACAGAAGATGCAAAAAAGTGCGTCTACTGCAGTATGCAGACAGAGCCAGTCCTGTCTCTTGATTCCTTCTGCCTTCTGCCTGAAGAGCAGCAGACAATCGAGTTCTTGTCTTCAGTAGCTACGGCCTTAACCAACTGTGCAGTCTGTCCATTCATACACAGAGGAGGAAAAATAGCGTGGAATAACTCCTCTCCTTTGTGCTAACAGAGGAGGGTACAGCTTCCTCACTCCAACCCCACCGAGGCAAACCAGTCAGCAGTGCACGCCAGAGCCTCTGTCTCTTCCCCGTCTCATGATGTGCAGCTGGATCACTCTCCCTTCTATCCCCAGGATCGCTTTCAGCACAGTCACAGAAGGGTCAGACTCACAGCTTTAGGAGCCATCAGAAGAGGCTTTCACTCTTCTGCCACCACACCCCCTATACACATGCAATTTCACACATGCAAAGAGACACCATGGATTGGGGAGTTGCACAGAGAGGAGACCACACCCGTTTGCCTGCCTGCAGTTTGACACCAGTAGGGAGGTAATTCCCGTCAGGAGTTTCCATAGAGATGACAGAATATGGCCCTAGGGTCCTGCTGCTTCTTTCAGCCCTAATTCTTCAAATCCATAGGAACGGAAGAAACCTTCCCAGCCAAGTGCTGCATATCTTGAAGGTTGGAGAACCCACAGCCTTCTGCTTCATTTCATTTTAAAGATCAATCCCAATGTCACTCCCATAGAAGTAGTGGAAGCCATCTGGCTGGCTTGGCTTTCTCTCCAAAGAAGACCAAATGAGAGTTGGTCACGGGTGAGGATGAGCCCTGACAGTTCCTGCATTTTGGTTCTCCTGCAGCCCACAAAGCTCTCACTGCCTTGCCTGAATTTGAACCCCTTTGGAACCAAATCTACAGATTATCTCTGTAAATCCAAAACAGCACTTATTCACCATGTGAACAACAAATGCCTGGGATGGTTAACAGCACTTAGGTGCAAAAAAGAGCCCCCGCAGGAGCAGGCCCCGGGCCGCAGCTGCAGCCATGGAGAGGAGCCCACGGGGAGCAGGGGCAGAGAGGGACCTTGGAGGAGGGAACTGTATCCTCTTTTTTCATCGGTGCTGAGATTGAGGATCAGGATTGCGTGGTAGGAATTTGTTTAGATGAACCAATTTACCTCCATATGGGTTTTGTATGTTTGTTTCACCTTGTCTTGCAGGACCATCTTGGCTGGGTCTGCAGTGTTGTGCAAAAGTGAAGTTTTTCACAATAAAGAGCAGCTTTTTTTTGGGGGGAAAAGGCTGAGGTGGCCTTCATCAGAGTCTTGTGACCTGAAAATGCAGAAATTGGGTGCATGGCTGGCTGGATGGGTGGGTGGGAGTTGGGAATTCAGCCTTGGGATCAGAACTGGGACGTTGTTGGGATAGGAAATGATCAGTGGGATGGGAAGTGATGATGGGGATAGGAACTCATTGGGATGGGATAAATGGGTTTTATTTTTATTGCATTAAATCCACTTTATTGACTGTGTTGTACAGTATGGCGTTGTTTTATTACTATAAAATTATGATGATTATTATTTAATCTTATTAATTAAACAATTTTTATACGTTATTATATTATAAATTATAAATATTAATATTTATTATATTGTTTTTATTCCTTTTCTACCCTATTAAACTCTCTTTATCCCAGTGCACTGCTTTGGACTTTAGTTTTCCTTCCGAGTCGTTGTGGATTCACTCCGGATGGGGGGACATTAGTGAACGCCTGTGTGCTTCAGATCCAAGGTCACCTTTGCCCTCAACTCAAGATACATGTTTGCATCTATTGTCGTGAAACAATGTTAACAACATCAACAAAAAAGTTCCCTACTTGCTAGCAGCATCCCTACGTTTGCTGGGGTCTGCTCTGTGCATTTTGAAGACCGTTCCATGCTATTCAGCCCCTTCAGGAGGAAATGGATGGTTCTAGGAAAATGCGTCTTGACCTGATGCAAAGCTGTGACTCAGCACCCTGCAGCCCCCGCAACCCCTGGCATTTTACCTGCAGCCCCTCCAACAACTCTGATGTTCCCTGCATCGACTTCAACCACTGCGCTGGGACCTGAGGCCCCTCAAACCCGTGTCACTCGCCCTGCAGCCCCTCCAGCCCCTGGCATGTTCCCTGCAGCACCTCGAGCCCCTGGCATGTTCCCTGCAGCCACTCCAAGCCTGGCACAGGCCCTACAGCTGGCTGCGGGGACTATCCAGAAATCTGCTCCAGAAATACAGTGATGGCAAGGAGCCCTCCACTTCATGCTTCCTTTTTTTTCTAGCTGGAAGCATTCAGAGTTGTCAACGGAATTGGTTTGGAGGAGTAGGAAAGACAGAATTGCTGGGTTTCTGCTTTCTCCCAGAAACTATCAGACCACAACATGACAGTTGTCTTTCTTTTACGTTCTTTTACACCTGGATCTTTCTCACTTTTATGAGTGTGGGGTAGTCCTTCTTTCTCCCTTTACCTTCCTCCCTCCCTCCCTCCCTCCCTCCCTCCCTCCCTCCCTCCCTCCCTCCCTCCCTCCCTCCCTCCATGCCTTCCTTCCTTCCTTCCTTCCTTCCTTCCTTCCTTCCTTCCTTCCTTCCTTCCTTCCCTCCTTTCGTTCTGTCTGTCTGTCTGTCTGTCTCTCTTTCTCTCTTTCTGTCCAGCACTGATTTTATGGCTACGTGTGCATATCCACAGTGTACAGTTTTCTCCGTTCCGTTTCTTCCCTGAGTCTTGCCCCTCTTCCCTGCAACTGAACAGCATTTGCCTTGATCAAGGAAGTGGCAACATGCGGCTTACACAGTAACCTGCTGAAATTACAGCTATAACCATGGAGCACAGCTGCCGATCAACACAAGACCACCAATCGCTCACATTTCTAAACTGCTCGTCACAATTCTTCCGTATGTAGGCTGTGATGCTGCTCATTTCTTAAGCACCCATCCATTTCTTCTCTTCCCAGACCCTCAAGGTGTCCTGGTCAAACCACCTCCCTTCCTCTTGCCCCATCTGGCTCTCCCACCTTCCTTTTCCCTCAAGGCTCAACTTTTTTTTTTTTTTTTTCCAGCATAGCTGCTCCATAGAAGCTGCTGCTGCCCACCTCCGAGTTGACTAGGGCTGAACTACTGAAAAAGAAAAGAAAATCTATAAATAAGAGTGAGAGATGGTGAATACCTAACCATCTCTTAAAAGCAGGATTTTAAGAGAATAAGTAATTGATAAATGGAGTTAAGATCGGAGGGAAAAAAGTCCACTGTTGCAATCAATAGAGTTAAGAATTTTTTCAAGTACATTAGGAACAAAAATTAGAGTAACGACACAGATCTGATACGGGATGGGTATTGCTTCAGTGAGAAATGATGGAAAAAAACACAACACAACACATGTGTATGTGTTGTTGGGTATTTGTAAAAAAACAAACAAACAAAAAAAAAACAAACAGGTTAATGAAAACTGCATGCTCAATTAGATGATGTTTATGTTGTCATTGGTAGGGAATTGTGTGCTTTACAACACAATATGTGTTATATATATATATTATATATGTTTTTTATATGTTTTATATATGTTTTAATAAAATAAGGAAATGATATTTTTTTTCTACGTTTGTTGTTTCCAAACTGTAGTTAATAAACATTAAACAAGATGCAATAGGATCTCGTTAACTCTTTTGTTTGAAAAAACAGTGGCCCTGATCGAGAGGTGCAAGTGAGAGGAGACAATATTCAGTATTTCTCTATGTTGTCATTTATTGGTGAAGATGAAAGTCTGCAGTTCATGTTCATTACACTAGCATGACAACATGACCACAAGGGGGACTGTCTGGTAGTGAAAAGGAACTTCAGCATGGATTAAAAATGTTTGCCTTTCTTTATTCTGAACTGTTTTTCTTATGGCTGCTAGAGAGAGATTCTCTGCCTTAGAAATAAAACTGCCCAGGCTGTTCTGATAAACCTGTAGGGTTAAGGCACTTCTACCAAAACAGATTTCAAAAGGCAAGAAGTCAAAAAGCAACAATTCAGTAATCTGTGTACGCTTCTATATTAAGTTTTAAGATCACCTGGTTTATATTTAGTTCACACAAATTAACCAAACATAGCAGCATACAACCTAAGAAAAGCTTAAGAAATTTATTAGATGCACAGATAAAGTGCTGTAACAGAGAAACTTGTGTAAATCTATTCTAAAATAAATAAGGTACAGTTAAACCACCTTTGACTCGTTTTAACTCGGAAAGAAATAACCTAAGTTTTAATCATTTGAATTTTAAGGTCAAGGTGAAATATACCATAACTATAACAGTGGTTGTGATCTGTATCAACTATTTGAGGCTCCTGTTCCTCTTGAGGTCTCCCAGAAACAGGAAGGCTATTGCAAAATGTGTCCATTAGACATAGTTCCTTTTACAGAAACATTTTTGTAATAAAGTCTGGTTGCTCAAATACATGTTAAAATATTTAACAAGGAAACAATTTTCTCCTGATCCAGTCAATCTTTTAAACAAGACAATGTATTTTTCCTATGACGCAGCCCACAGGAGGGAACAGAAGTAAACATCCTCCTGAACTGAAGACTGTTTTGCTTGAAGAACTAAACTATTGCATTATTATATGAGAGCAAGAAATATCCATTTGGGTTATCCCTTTCTCCAAACATGGTGCCCAGTGATACATGTATTTTTGCCTTAATCTCAAAGGCCCGTTTGTCTCCAGCTAAGGTACGTTAAAAAGAGATTCCCTTTAAGCATCTTATCACAAGATCTCTTACTGCCTTTCCATCCGGGGAAGCTTGTGTGTTAAACTGCCCTTGGAGTTTTGGATGCTACTAGATTTCTGTGCTCTGTTATCCATAATTTCAGGCACTTCGGGGCTAACATGGCTGTTTAAGTCAATGCAATAATATTACCAATATATTCAACACTCAGAAGAGTCACCACAGTTTCCTTCACACACTCAGGATTTCAAATTCTTCTTCCAATTCAAATAGCTTGTCAGTAGATTCAATGAGTTCTGTAAAAAAAGATAAAGAAAAAAATGCTTCTAAAGACATGCCTGATTTTGTTCACTTAAAAAAAAAAACTTTGAAAGACGCATTCCAGAAAAGTACTTTGTAAGAGTGAAAAAAAAAATCTGTGCTAGCAATTGTATGGCTTGTTTGGATACATGCCTGCTATATATTGCTTGACACTCACAAAGGATAGTTATTCTACCTGTGATTATTCTTTTATTTGCTAACGAGGAACATAACATTGCACAATTAGGCTTTTAATCGGTGCCTTACCTGCTCCTGTGGTTGTCACTTCTGGTTTTGTTGGAGGTATGAAAGGAGGCCAGTGTGGCGGGTGCTTCTGGACCAGCTCAAACATCCGTAGACTCTGCTGCTTTAGAATCTCCTGAGGACAGAATGCTTTCATTTTAAAAGCTGGCTCGGGAGACGCTTCAAACACAAAACGTGTCTGCTTAATTGAAAGTGTTTTTTAATTACGCATGTCCATCAGGAAAAAAAAGTCTTTATACAGACATACTGTGAAATCCAAGCACCATGGTCTCTGTAATACATCCCTAGTTAAAACACATCTGGAAGACAGATCTCTTGAACTGTACTACAAATTATCAGTCTTATCATCTTTTGATATCAGCTTTGATATCTGCAAACCTGTAATTTTGTTTACAGGTAGCAAGCACACTAGGAATGTACAATATTTTCTGCTTTTTAAAAGAAAGTTGCTTGCATAGAACTCTCCTCAAGTTTTCTGTTGATCAATAGCACAAAAGACAGATCTATCAGCTCCTCCAAAGGGGGAAAAAAAAAAAAAAAAAACGCATCAGATTTTGAAGGACAGGTTTTGGTCAGGAAAAAAGGTGTTCCTGAAGCCAAACGCTATTCCTCTTCAAAGAGAAGTTACCTTCTGTCCTGTATTTCAGTTATTTACAAACTGTTTTCCTTAGATGATTTTTTTTTTTAAAATAAATGCCCTTAGAGGTTGATGGTACTTTACATTCAGACGTCTGGTGCTTAGCCTAACAGCTGCATGCAGAAACATCCTCAAGTCTGTTTCCTGTGGCAGCCAGCACCTTCTGTTCTCCCTAGATCAGCAGGAGCTAGAGGCCTGCAGCACTTACAGAATCAGATCTTTAAGATAGCAGGGACTAACAGTCATAATTAGAACACGCAATCTATTATGTCAAACAATAAAAAAGGATCAGGAAGCAAATCATTGATACATCACTACAATATGGCAGTTAAACCTTAGTCATTTAGTGAGAATTAGAAGTTAAAAGCAAGTGTCACCCAGTAACACCTTCAAGTGTGGATGTTTACACCCATTTTCCAACTGGCAGGGTTTGTGGCTGGTAAAGTGCTGAACAATTTCCAATTAGCAATTCAGTAGTATTGCCTTACCCTGATGCTTTAATGCATTCTTCTCCATGGCTCATACAATTTGTATACAAAGGAAAATGCAAAGGAAAATTTTACAAAAAACAGACAATAAAAACCAGACTTTATAAAGAACAAATCGAGATGCTAAGTTCCCACTCTTACCTTTTGTACAAGACTACACCGGTTATCAAAATCACATTCTTCTTTGCAAAAGAAGCCCTTAGGGGAAAAAACAAACACACAGAGTTTTACCTTTGCAGATGGTAGGTATGTGGTACCAGCAGGTAAGGCGGTTTGACCTCTGATACAGTAATGCCCTGTACGATCAGTAGATATAAGACTCCAAATATGTGGCAGCTCTAGGGAGAGAACCCACGGGGAGAACAAGGCCCTGCAAACCCCTTACGAAATAGTCAAGCAAAAAATAGCAGCAGCTCCTGTGTGCTCCCCCATGGAGCGCCACCCAGTTCCTACAGTCCAGGTATCAGCAGAAGCTGAAAACTTGTAGATGATGGACCACCTAAGGAACATTTCCATTCTGGTATCTATACTGAAAATATTTGCTCTTCATTATGATTTTGTCTGTCTCGTTGCATCATGCCACATTTTGCACAGTTACGTAGTTAAGTATTAAAACAAAACAAAACAAAAAAACTTTCTAAAAAGCAGCAGTATTAAAAAACAGGTATGTGAATGAATGACAGATACCGGTATCTTTACAGATTGTTTAAAGCTTTAGAAACACATCCCACTGGTGACAACTGCCAATCACCCAATCACAGGATACTGGCATGGGATCAGATCCAATTTTTTCAAATACCACAGTACCCCCATGACATTTTGGGTGAATTACAAATAACACATTTGTATTTGTAATTTGGGGTGAAATACAATAATTCCACTTAAACATTTTCAACTTATGATATAAAGTAAGTTTAAGTAACTTGTCTAGAGGTGACCAAACATAAAGTAGTGATAGAATAAAACACGTAAACCTGTTTCAGTTCCTTGCTCTGACCATTATAATGCCTCTTGAAAGAAGTAAAAGCTGCTCAGTAAAGAAAACAAAGCGAGCTCCTACAGTACAGACAGCTCCCCACTTGCCCTAAGATTCTCCATGTAGTTATGTACAAACTACTATGTGTTGATCACAGAAGACAGCTTTGTGATCTTGGTTCTGTTCAAGGAGATGCATTGCTGCCCTTACCAATGTAGAGAGACATTACTTTGAGATAAAGTACATGCATTCCAGATTTCCTGACACTTACTAAAGCTACTGAAGGGTCCAAATTCATGATCTTCATTCTATGTGGGGCTTCCTGGCAGTGGAAACTCTCATCGTCAACCGTGCCATTTTCTTCTGAATCTACAAAGCTTTGAGTGGTGTGAGGGTCCAGATAGATCAGCTCATTGCCTGGATGGGTAAAAGCCGTATGTTAAAAATAAGCAAGTGACATTAATAAGCACTTGGTCCAGAACTGTAAAATAGAAATTAGATTGCCATCGCAGTCAGTATAATCTAGACTTTCCAGCTAGGGATTCTTTAAGAGAATCGGAAGGTTTAGACACAGCGTTTCCCACAGGGTATTTAGTATAACTTCCTATTGTCACCTATTACTGTAATTTTTTGGTTGGTTATGTTCTATCTTTGTCACATACTTTTATTTTTCCATGTGAGATCCAGTACTTTTTTTTTTTTTTTTTAAATCTCAAGTGTTGTAAACACTAACATTTGACAGATTAAAAGGTACAGGATGTTCACAGATGCAATCTGTAATCCCATTAGGCATTCATTCAGAAATTGGAACAAAAAAGCCTAACTAAAACAGGTTAGGTTTTACAAAAGGACAAAATAGGGTTGCAAAATTTTGGCCCAAAGTGGGGTGAAATCTGAAGGAATGCATTTTAAATTAATTAGAGCAATACTTAATAACAGAAGGTATGCAAAAGGTGAAAAAGATACTGCTATCAGAAACAGTTTTGAAATACAAGAAAATAAAAGTGACATTTGACCAATACACTTGTCAAATGCTATCAGCTATTCTCAGTATGTTGCTCTTGTTGATGTCATCACTTATTTTTACACCTAGCTTTGCTGTTAACTTTCTGCTCCTGTTAAGGATCATCTCATACTGTTTCTAAACTCTTTTAGATATGCTTCTTCATTTATTTTATTCTATTCTCATCTTTCTTTACTTCTAGAGGTTCACGCTTAGACCCCTTACTATTTCCCCTTCAAAAAATGTTCTCTTTTGATCATCTGCACATTTGGAATAAGTTTCTTTTTTCCTTACCTAAAAATCCTATGAAATAATAGGCATTATCTGGTTTCCCTCCTAATGCTCCCAAAGACTGTGGCATCTTAAAGCATTCCTAGGAGTTCAAAAGGAATAAAGGAAATTGTCATTCATTTCTTTACTGACATCACAGATACCCAAACTTATTTGACAGTAACGAGCAATGAATTGAAAGAAAACCTTACTTTAAATGCATCAATATATACGGGATTTATGTGATTTATCCCTAGTCGTAGAGGTATAATAAGCAAGAGGGCTTTCCAGCCTGTGCAGAGTCCTCCTGCCTTCTTGCTTCGGCCAAGAGCACTTCTGTGCAAATGTGCACTGCTGTGGGACGCGCTGCTGCTCTGAGGAGGGGACCAGCACATTTTTTCTGCGGGAATAAAACTAGAAATCAGTCAACGCACAGAGGAACACAAAGCAGATCTTCCTCTCAGTAGTGAATTAAGCTAGTTTGCCAGGGATCTTTATAGGGCACCCAAGACAAAACGAGCCGGGCATGGCAATTACAGCTATTTAGTAGAAGTAATTCTAGCAGACAGTATGTGCTGGCACGTCCAAGTGAGACCTTAGATCAATGATTGGGGGATGACAATTTAAGACTGCAGTGACATGTCCTATTAATGTTATTAATAGTGTCAAGCTTTGCCTATAAAACGCCAGAGAAATGAAATGGCAGCAATGATGACAGTAGAAATTCTTCAAGGAGCTCTTCACATCCAGTGATGTGAGCACGAAGTTGGCATCAGGGATCAAAAAAACACAACTGAGTTTGTATGTCCTTCTTCCCTCTTCTTACCCTTGCAAGACAAACCCATGGCCCCCCAAGTATTTGTTCATGTTTAGATACATGCTGGCAAATGGAGTCAAATCAGAAACTGTTACCAGAAAACTGATGAGGTGTCACTTCCTGATGTCGTCAATGACCACCGTATTGCCCATAGATACATAAACTGCTAATGAATTCCATTCATCAAATAAAGCAAGCTTCCTAGAAAACATTAAGGTACTAATTAATATAAACTAGTTGGATCAAAAGGGTAGCTTTACACTCAGAACCATTTATTTATTTTTTTTTTCTTAAGAAAAAACATCCTTTCTGCATTTTTTAAAGTCTCCATGTAAGAAAAAGAAAACTTTAAACATTAAATGTTTAATATCTTTAGAAAAATAGGTACTGAGTGGTACCAGGAAAAACATATGCGCTGCACCATGTGCAAACTGTTTTGTCTTACTGCTAAGTGCAGTGACAGTAACAGTTCAACTACATCAAGTTTATTACTTTTTATTGCACTCGACAGTCTCTGCACTGGGTTCTTGCCCAATTGTGTCTTTTCTCATCTGGAAAAGAAAAAAATTCCTATGCCGGTTTTGCAGATTACTTTTTGCTTAAGAAATTCCACTGAATTCAGTGGAATTACTTCTGCCTGAGCCTGCGTGCACAGCAGAAATGGGGCGTTAAAAGCTAAATCAGCTAAGGGTTTGGGGCACCAAAACTTCAGTGGGAGACAGCAGCACACAGTTTTATGTCCACGTCTGCAAAATCCAAAGCTTTGCGGAAGGGAGCTACACTCTTAAGCTGCACTGGCAGAATTAGCTGTTTCAAATAAGCCAGAAAGAAATGGGGGTGAGCGTTTCACCATGAAAAACTTGGCCATGAAAGATCTGGAGTCCAGGGCATGCTTCAGCTCCCCTCCCTCTTCAGATCATGTGCCTGTTCCAGGGTGTCAAAGACTTGCTGCTGAGCTCGCAGGACCTGTAGCCTAGCCCCTGCCTGAGGTAAGACACCTCCACGTACCCCTGGAGAACTGAGCAGCCTCAGTTCCTTTCAGTGTGGCTCCCAGACTATGAGGAGCTGCCCATCTTTATCCAGTAGCCTTGCTGGCAGAACTGCTGCTCAGAAAGGGAGGAATTGCAGCTCAGTTCCCTCCTCAGCCGAGATGGCTTCTCTCTGATGTTTCACACCACCACTCCGACCTACACGGTGGCACTCTCGACCTGCCAGAGCTGTGCCACTGTGCAGAAAGGAATATACATCTGTGGTGTGACTGGTGAGGGCATGCAGACGGCGTAGCAGGAGACTTTCCTGCAGTTTCTTCTCCTCAGGCTCTTCCTTTATTAAAATTTAGAGGTCACCCATTCCCAACTCAGTACCTGCACACCGAGCTGTGGCATGACATTCCATGCTGCACTTGTAAATAGATGGCAAGTACATTCCTGACTGTGGGACAGGGGGAGATGCAGCCTTCAAAACTCTGCCTGGGCCTTCTCTTGGCTGCCCCAGGGGAGTACGTTCTGAATGAGACTGGTATGATCTCACTTACTTTAGTACTTGAGCAACTGTATTTGGTCCAAACCATTCTCCAATTGACTTCCCCTCTCCAACACCCACCTGTGCTGTTTTCATAGTGAAAAAAAGACACACGTACACAAAATCAAAGAAAAATGAGACCATAAAGAATGTGGGAACAATATACAGTAAATACTGTGACTGTCAAACATTCTAGAGTAACTGCAATCTGTATTTAGCAATAACAATTATTTTCTCAATCTATGCTCTTTTCAAAACTTAGGGAGTGCCAGTTTCTTTAATAAACAAAAGGCTTCTAAACTACAATGAGAATTACAAGTTAACAAATGTTAGTGCCCTTTATTACAAATTACAGCAATAAGCTACAAGACTGTCTATTCTAACATTACTGACTCTGGTACCCAAGGCTTACAGAGTTTATCAAGAGCTACATTCTAGTACATGGCTTTATTTAGGTCTCAGGGAATGTTTCTGTACTACTAGTCTTTGCGCCCATCTGCATACCTTTTTATTTTTGTATAAGCATACACCTTGTCTTCACATCCACTTTTTAAAATTATGAATTAACATACTGCAAATTAGTGATTCAACACAGTAGAAATTTCAGTGGAAAAAACCTGAAAGTTTATGTTTGTTCTTACCCATCTGGTGGATTGAATAACAGCAAGCCTTCCTGTCGAGAAAGCATCGTAGGATTCTGTGATATTCTTCTGGTTGTTTTTTGTGTTTTTCCCATTGCCAATCTGAAAGGAAAAATTGATATAGAATAAAAAATGGTGACGTTTTCATTACACTGATCAAATGTCTAGACAGCAGAAAGCTTTATAATGAGATGTTAAAAGACATTTCAATTCATCTCGAATATTTACATTTTGTGTAGAGCTCCTAGAATTCCAAGCTTGTTATTTATCATCAAGCTGCCCTTTATCATCATAGGCTAGATTGTAAAAACAGGGAAAATAAAACAAAACAAAAACATCAACTGCAAACATATTCTGACGGATCATGCTGCGTGTTGATAGCCATTCCAGTATCTCTGAGCTTCCAAGATTATTTAAAAGTACAGGCTGTGTTTAGACCTTGTTGGATTTCTAAGCACCCATTAAATAACAACATAAGATCCATACAGAAAGTCCAAACACTCCACTGGCAGCATCCTGGGATGTGACATGCATGCTTAAGAGCTTGCACCAGGGGGGTTTGGACCTCGTGCTGCTGACAAGTGAGTAGTGAAGAGAAGGGTAAGAGCACTGTCCCACGGTGGCAGGTTTTCCCTTGGCCTCAACTTGGGTGTTACACTAAAAGGTTTATAAAATAATGGCGACAGGATTCCCCATTTGTTCTCCTTCTATGCCTATTTCTCTGCTTCAGGCTGGGATGATTTCACCCAGCTGAATATGAATTGATTCATTAGGAACTGTTACCAGGGCATCAAAGAAAGTCTCACTAATAAATTCAGGGTTTGTGCTTTTAATGGAGTACTTACGAAGAAGCGTCTGCAGACAATACCGAAGTTCCCTCAGGACCAGCACTCACCTCTCCCTAAGTGTCTGCAGATCAGTGCTTGGGCCAGCATCATCTGCCCGCATCGCAGCATACATCCCCAGCCAGCGTCCGACGAAGGACCCGTGCCTCCTGTTAGGAAAGTTCAGCACAATCAGTGCAGGCTTTCAACTGGGTGCAGCACCACAGAGGACATTTCAGAGTGCTAGAAAACAGATAGGGCTGCTGAAGCCTCCATGAACTATCCTACAGATAAAAGGCACAGAGCAAGACTTTGGTTCCATGCTGTTGGTCTAATTCTAATCTCTGCATTGCACAAATAAACAAAATTCATTTATTCCTTGTGGAGCTGACTTACTCTTTTCATTCTTCAAGCAGCATTCACAAACCATTTACTGCATGCTATACAACATGATCACCTGTTTACATACAGACATAAATAAACACTGATTTTAATAATCTTCATGTTTGCATAAACAGTTAAAATGATGCTCAAAATGCGCTGATACTCTAGAAATATTTTCCCAGCCTACGATGCCATCACTTATCTTGCTATTTAATTTAGAACAATGCAGCAAATCTGCAGTATACTCACCACTAGGCAAAAACTTTCTTCTATACGTAAACCATACGTAAACCACAGTAAACCACGCGTGAACACACCTTGGCTTATTGTCTGACTTTGGCTTATGGTGCGTCTGTTGCTGTGTCCAGCACAGTGCAGCCCCTAAATTGCTACCAAAACCTTGCCACAAACCTCAATCCCCCTGTTAAAAGAGACCCTCTTGTTTGTTGCCCTTCTTTCGACACTCTCTAACAGGTTTATGTCTTTTTCTTATACTGTGGAGCCCAAAACTGCACTCAGTACTCAGTACATGGAATACCAACAGAGACTGCCTGGCATTTTCTCTTCTCTGCAGAAGCTCTGTTGCTAACACTGTCCAGAAATCACCACTGTCACAGACAGTAGTAGCATTCCCTCCTCCCACAGTTTGTTCTGCCCCCCAAGACTTAGACACCACCCAGAAAAAGAAGAATAATAATACTAATAAAATAAAATAAAATAAAATAAAATAAAATAAAATAAAATAAAATAAAATAAAATAAAATAAAATAAAATAAAATAAAATAAAATAAAATAGTCAAAAGCTGTCAGAAAGGCAGTAGTGCAGACTGTGGAGAGCCTGGGTTCAAATCCTTCTTCTGTGAGGCTCTGAACCTATATCCCACCACAATCTCTCTGCTAATGTATGGCAGGGAAAGGAGGAAGAAAGAACATATCTCCTGCACTTTCCATTTATTGTTGACTGACAATTCTGTAGAGTTATAAAGCCTCAATCAGTGAGATACAGGGTTCTTCTCACACTGTCTCACTGTGCCCTAAGCAGAACAGCTCTCATTTAATAGATGCTTCACCACAAAATCATGAGTCATCTGCAGTTTTGAACTTTTCTGGGATCAAGTCCCTTCAGATGGTTGAGGAATCTGCTCCAGCACCTATGTAAACTGGTGCTCTACTAAGCTAGTGAGTGAACAAGAGAGAAATCCTCTGCTAGATGACTTGACAAATTGGGTCTGAAAATAGTGTTGAGGCAGAATAGTCCACGATTTTTGCCTTGGGTGCACACAGGGATTGGGTGTTGTAGACTTCTTTTATTCTTCATTAAGATAAACATTTTCAAAAATGTGCTTGTTCAACCTTGCTCCCACTGTGTGCATGGGAGGGAGATAACTGAAGGTGGGGAGCGTTGCTTGGATCCTGCAAGTGGCTGAGGTCCAGTGGGGTTGGAGGCTTTCTTCCTCCTTTTGGAAATGCAAAGCAACCCTGCACCTCCCCTGCACTTGCAGAAGGATCGTGACAGCCCAAAGCACAGCGGCTTTGTAATTGCTGCATACACTTCGATCGGATTTACGTGGCAAGGGTTTGGTAGCAGGGGCCTGCAGGGATGGCGTCTGTGAGAACAATCCAGACAACAGCCAGCTCCAGATAGCTCCAAAAGGGCCCCGGCGCTTGCCAGAGCTGAGCCAATAAGCGATGTTGTTTGCACCTCTGGGAGAGCAGATGTAAGCAGGGGGAAATACTGCTGCACAACAGAAGCTGGAAGAGCAAGGAGTGAGAAGCAGCCCTGCAGCCCCCAAGGTGAGTGCAGCAGGAGGCAGGAGGTGCTCCAGGCTCACAGCAGCAGTTCCCCTGCGGGCTGTGCAGGGAGAGGCCCCTGGTGGAGCAGGCTGTCCCCCTGCACCCATGGGTCCCACATGGAGCAGATCTCCACGCTGCTGCCCCCCTGTGGGTGGAGGAGCCCCCGGTGGAGCAGGTGGCTGTGGCCTGGAGGAGGCTGCGGCCTGTGGAGAGCCCCCGCAGGAGCAGGCCCCGGGCCGCAGCTGCAGCCATGGAGAGGAGCCCCCGCAGGAGCAGGGGGGCTGGGGGGAGCTGCCGCCCAGCCGTGGGGGACCCGTGCTGGAGCAGTTTGCTCCTGGGGGATGGATGGATGGATGGAGCCCGTGGGACGGAGCCGTGTGGGAGCAGTGCTTGAGGAGCTGCTGCCTGTGGGCAGCCCGTGTGGGATCAGCTGGGGAAGGGCGGCATCCCATGGGAGGGACCCCACGGGGAGCAGGGGCAGGGAGGGACCCTGAGGGTCACTCTGCTGAGTCTGCTTTGCCCGTCACGATACTTGTTGAGCCATCGCCCTGTCCTTATCTCAGCCCTGGAGCCCTTTGCATCGTATTTTCTCCCCCTTTCCCTTTGAGGAGGGGGAGTGAGAGAGCGGCCGTGGTGGAACTCGGCTGCCCACCCGCTTTGAACCACCGCAGTTGCAAAGTCCTGGGAAAGATTTCTTTCAAGAAATTAAACAAGGTGTTTAACAAAGAAATGCAGAGTTTCCTTTTGAAAGCTTCCTGGAGAATTGGGCTTCTTTCCTATTCCCAGCTCAGAGGAAGGGAATTGTTGATTTCACCTTCTTTTTTCTGACATGGAAATCAAAGGTGAACTGCTCTACAAGGACGGGCAACGTCTCAGAATCAAGCTCTTTTGCTCTGTAGTCCTTTCTCAAGGAAAAGATTGATCACACACCTTCCACAGATGTAGGGGAGCAGGGAATAATTTGGGAACTACTCTAATTCAAGTCAGTTTGGGCATAGTGGTACTTCCCTAGCTGTTTCTGAGACAGACGCATTAGCAACAGAGAGTGTTGTGCCGTCACTGGGAGGCGCCTGCGGTGATGACTTCAGAAACAGAACTGAATTGTGTCACCACAGCACTTTGGCAACAGCTGCCTCTGTGCACGTTTAGCTGGGAGGCACAGAGAAGGGTGCTGGATGCGATGAAACCACGTGAGGATTTGTGGATCTCCCCTTGAGGTGCACAGAGAGGGACCATGCCCTTCTGTAAGTGTTTTGATGCTTGGCTGCGGAAAAAAATGTGGTTTTGTTGTGAATGCTTCATTGTAGTATTCTGTAGTTTGTGTCAAGTCCTTACAGAAGCCTCAAGGTTGGTACTTTGCTCAATGATGGAGCTGCACAGAGTGAGAACAGACCCAATGTACGGGTGAGGGCCTCTGCACGTTCTCTTCTTCCTACAGACGATCAACAAATAAGGGGAGACAGAGAAGAGTGTGCTGTGGTCCTCCCATAGACCGCAAGTACTAAAGCATAAACAAGAGGCTTAAGAGTCCCCCTGTCATGTTAAAATTCAGGCAGCAATGGACTTCCTAACACGGGCTGGCCTGTCGACTAGTGTCTCAGGCTGTGGCGTATGAAGATGCACTCCATCTGCTTTCAGGGTAGCAACGGCAGTGGGCAAGCTGCCTGACCTTAACATTTGTCATTTCATTTCTCACCTGAGTTTTGGTGGTTCTCCACGATTCATTCTTGGTCTAGAAAAAAAAAAAAAAAAAAAAAAAAAGTGAATTTGGATCAAAATAAAAGGATAAAAGGATTTCCTTTCCATTAATTACATGTTCTTACCTTTGTAACAGATTTGGTTATTGACTTAGAAGGCAAATATCTGGCCAGACTGCAAGACTTGTGCTCGCAGCGTGGGACAGCTCTCGTAAAGGTGATTCAGGGCAGTTTCTGGAAAACAAGACATCAGATCTCCCAAACAGCTTTCTTTGTGCTAATGTAGGAAGGGTGAGTAAGTGTAAAGGTAAGAGCCCAGATACCGTAAGAAGCAGAAAGTGTGAAGGAAACTTCCTTCTGGCTGATACAGCTCCATATCTAGTTGTCAAGTATGAAGAGAGCAGTGCTAAGTTTCTTGGGGAGAGGAAAACAAAGAGGCTGGGAGAGTGTACAAAGAAAAAAAATGGGATTCCCTATTTCAGGAAATCCTAGGAACTGGAAATAGAGATTGGAAGAGTGCTTTAAGCCAAGACAGACATGTTTTAAAACTAAAACCTAGGAGTTGAATGAACCAAGAAATGAATCCCTTTTGATTATGCAGTTGCGTCCAGTGTTATCTTGGGAAATATGGTTTCCACATAAAACGTATCTGGGGCTTGAAGTTCTCCTAAGGCCCTTCTCTGTGTATTCCCTACTGTTTGGTAAGCGCTGAGGTCACACTGCAGACAGCAGCACGTCCTCTCCCCACTACTTAGCTGTCTGTTCTCACAACACGTCTAGGAACAGAATGGCTTGGACACAACTGCGCCTAGGACCGAGTTCATTCAAGCTGCTGGACGAGGTAAAAGCTCTGGACAAGCGAAGGGGAGGGAGGGATGGGTGGACATACAATATGATCACTTTAATCTCATTTCTCTAAGAATCCTGGCTGAGAAAACAAAACAAAACAGAATCAAAAAGAACAGAACAGAACAGAACAGAACAAATGAAGCAAGCAGCTAGCTTGCTGGAGACATTGTCTGGGAAGCAGTGAAAACACTTGCAAACAAAAACACGTCAAAGGACTAACTCTTTGAGCTTAATTCTAATCCAACAGCATAACCTCAAAGTCCTGTTTCTGTTCGTAACAGGCTGGTCCAGTAACATGTCCCATTGGATGACTTTGCAGCATAGATGTCAGGAATGCAGCTTGGGATCCCCTCCTTCTACTCAGAGTTCACTTTGAAGGGATGAGCAAGTAATTCTTCCTGGGTTGACGGAAATCTAAAGTCTGTTTTCTAACACTCTTGCAGACGCTTCTCTGTCCATCGGCCTGTCCTGCCAACTCCGGTGTGAGTGTGAAGTTGTGGCAAGAGGGATTTCCCATTCCTATTTGACCTGATGGACACCAGCTTTCCTCGGAAATGGCTGATGTTGCTGAGGAGGCAGCAGTATCAAAGCCCTTGCTGATGAAGGTACAACCAGCTGGGGAGGCTTTGGCATTTCTGCACAACGCTGCTCCCTGACTGTCACTCCAGACTCAGATTCGGAAAGAAGCAAAGCAAGCTAGAGGAAAACTGGATGTCCTGGTAATTTTCTTTTTCTTTTATTTCTTCATTCTTCACTTGTAAGAAAATCTAAATCTTAACCCTTTGTTTGAAAACACGGCTTTATGGAAATGCTTATGGGTGTGCTCCTTCACCTTGTGTGGAACCTGCTTCACCTCGCTTCAGCTATAGGACACCTATGCTCCAATTTATGCTTCCCATGATAAAGCGGTGTTCTTTCGGTGTTCTTTTCTGTGATGCTTGCAGGCGAGGTTGAAAAGAGTTGTCAGTAGGATTCTTCGTTTCCTTTGCAGTATCCAAAGCTCCGTATTACCGTGGATCTTCTCCTCTGATCTGGAAAGCTTCACAGGCCAAAAGAGAATTGAGATGAAGAAGGAAATAGAGAATGCTGACCAATATTGCCAAGTACCACCCGTAAGTTTTGTGAAAGAATCCGGTGCATTTCTGTAGTGGTAGAAAGTTCATAAAATCATCGTCGTGCACTTGAAGGCAAGCAATGCTGTAAAAATGAAGAATGCAAGGCCCTGCTTAAGGACAATCTTCAGGCTGCTTCTAGATCAACAGCTTATTTGCTTCTTCCACAACCTCATCTCCGCTTGCTTAGAAGTTGTGAAGGTCGGAAGCACACTCCGTCTTTTTCATCCCCTCTGTGTATCTTTTCCCTGACAGCAACTTCTGTCTTGGCTCTTCACATCCAGCCAGAGCAGTTGCTTTGCCTCCGCAACCTGCAGGCTGACCTCTCGTGTGTACCTGTGCTGGACTGAGGGTAATGCTTGTAACGCACACAGATGCTGCATTCAATGTGACTTTTAGAAAAGAGAGCAAGAAGCTAACCTGCACAGCAGACTCTTAGGTTTCTGTATCTCTCTCTCTCTCTCTCTCTCTCTCTATCTGCATATATATTTCAGTACTTATTTACTTCTTTAAAGATACCTTAAATAGAATAGATACTTTAAGAAAGCTTACTTGTTCTTCCCCTTTCCTTGTTTTTAACGTTTGCTTTTCTAACCAATCCTTAATGTTACAACATTGGATTGATGCAGTACTCAGTCCTTAGAAGTTCTCAAAGCACATCAGTGATTTCTCTATTTCTCAACCTTTCCATCTTCATTGAGATCTCTCATCTGAATTTAGGTATGAGGTGAAGAAGAACACTGCAAGCAGCTGAAGCCGTATCAGACACATGCTTCTGCTAGGAAGTCATTCCGAGTGATTCCACGGTGTACTTTAGACAGGTTTGCTCTGGTCCTCTGGACTCAGCATCCCCAAGGGATATTTCAAAGCTCTCGGAAGGACCCGTCATTATCTCTGACACTGCAGCCTCCAGTAGGAAGGGGTAAATATTCCTTGCCCTTGTGCAAAGGAACTACTCAGTTAGCTGTTTCTAACCCAAATCTCGTTGTTGTCTTCTATTGACAGACACCACCCGGCTAGCCAAGCTAAACCACTGAAAATGGAAGGAGTGGGACACCTTCCAAAGCCTGCTGCTGCTTCTAAGCAGAAGTGCGCTGTAGGTGGGGACACAGCAAGAGGAAATGTCCAGGCCACGGTGGAACTGCAAGGCACCTGTCTGAGCCACACAACGAAGTCAGCGATTCCCAGTTGGAGACTGTTGCTCGACCAGTGACACAGCAGCTGGAGCGCTTCTGGTTGCTGCTGATGGGTTCCCGTGAATCAGCCAGGGACAGGAGCTATGAGAACGACTGAAGCGATTTGAAGTTACCCGAAAGAAAGAAGAGAGGAGAGAAGAAGACAAGAGGGGAGGGAAGGGGAGGGAATAAAAGGAAGGGAGGGGAGGGGAGGGGAGGGCAGGGGGAGGGTAGGATAGGATAGGATAGGATAGGATAGGATAGGATAGGATAGGATAGGATAGGATAGGATAGGATAGGATAGGATAGGATAGGATAGGGTGGGGTAGGGTAGGGTAGGGTAGGGTAGGGTAGGGTAGGGTAGGGTAGGGTAGGGTAGGGTAGGGTAGGGTAGGGTAGGGTAGGGTAGGGTAGGGTAGGGTAGGGTAGGGTAGCATAGCGTAGTGTAGCATAGCGTAGTGTAGCATGTTAGAGGGGAGGGGAGCATAGGAGAGTATAGGGTAGTGTAGAGGATCGGAGTTTAGGGGAGTGTAGGGTAGGATACGGGAGGGGAGTGCAGGAGAGTGTAGGGGAGGGGGGCATAGGGTAATGTAGGGTAGTGTAGCGAACGGGAGTTTAGGGTAGGATAGGGGAGGGGAGTGTAGGAGTGTGTAGGGTAGTATAGGGGAGGGGAGTGTAGCAGAGTATAGGGACAGGGAGAATAGGGGAGGGGGTGTAGGGGAGGGGAGGAGACGGGAGGGGAGGGGAGGGGATGGGGGGGAGGGGAGGGGAGGCAAAAGTGGGGAGAGGAGGCAAAAGAGGGGAGGGGAGGGGAGGGGAGGGGAGGGGAGGGGAGGGGAGGGGAGGGGAGGGGAGGGGAGGGGAGGGGAGGGGAGGGGAGGGGAGTGCTACCATAAATAAAATTGCCAAATACATGACACCTCCGAGTTGACTAGGGCTGAACTACTGAAAAAGAAAAGAATATCTATAAATAAGAGTGAGAGATGGTGAATACCTAACCATCTCTTAAAAGCAGGATTTTAAGAGAATAAGTAATTGATAAATGGAGTTAAGATCGGAGGGAAAAAAGTCCACTGTTGCAATCAATAGAGTTAAGAAGTTTTTCAAGTACATTAGGAACAAAAATTAGAGTAATGACACAGATCTGATACGGGATGGGTATTGCTTCAGTGAGAAATGATGGAAAAAAACACAACACAACACGTGTATGTGTTGTTGGGTATTTGTAAAAAAACAAACAAACAAAAAAAAACAAACAGTTTAATGAAAACTGCATGCTCAATTAGATGATGTTTTTGTTGTCATTGGTAGGGAATTGTGTGCTTTACAACACAATATGTGTTATATATATATATTATATATGTTTTTTATATGTTTTATATATGTTTTAATAAAATAAGGAAATGATATTTTTTTCTACGTTTGTGGTTTCCAAACTGTAGTTAATAAACATTAAACAAGATGCAATAGGATCTCGTTAACTCTTTTGTTTGAAAAAACAGTGGCCCTGATCGAGAGGTGCAAGTGAGAGGAGACAATATTCAGTATTTCTCTATGTTGTCATTTATTGGTGAAGATGAAAGTCTGCAATTCATGTTCATTACACTAGCATGACAACATGACCACAAGGGGGACTGTCTGATAGTGAAAAGGAACTTCAGCATGGATTAAAAATCTTTGCCTTTCTTTATTCTGAACTGTTTTTCTTATGGCTGCTAGAGAGAGATTCTCTGCCTTAGAAATAAAACTGCCCAGGCTGTTCTGATAAACCTGTAGGGTTAAGGCACTTCTACCAAAACAGATTTCAAAAGGCAAGAAGTCAAAAAGCAACAATTCAGTAATCTGTGTACGCTTCTATATTAAGTTTTAAGATCACCTGGTTTATATTTAGTTCACACAAATTAACCAAACATAGCAGCATACAACCTAAGAAAAGCTTAAGAAATTTATTAGATGCACAGATAAAGTGCTGTAACAGAGAAACTTGTGTAAATCTATTCTAAAATAAATAAGGTACAGTTAAACCACCTTTGACTCGTTTTAACTCGGAAAGAAATAACCTAAGTTTTAATCATTTGAATTTTAAGGTCAAGGTGAAATATACCATAACTATAACAGTGGTTGTGATCTGTATCAACTATTTGAGGCTCCTGTTCCTCTTGAGGTCTCCCAGAAACAGGAAGGCTATTGCAAAATGTGTCCATTAGACATAGTTCCTTTTACAGAAACATTTTTGTAATAAAGTCTGGTTGCTCAAATACATGTTAAAATATTTAACAAGGAAACAATTTTCTCCTGATCCAGTCAATCTTTTAAACAAGACAATGTATTTTTCCTATGACGCAGCCCACAGGAGGGAACAGAAGTAAACATCCTCCTGAACTGAAGACTGTTTTGCTTGAAGAACTAAACTATTGCATTATTATATGAGAGCAAGAAATATCCATTTGGGTTATCCCTTTCTCCAAACATGGTGCCCAGTGATACATGTATTTTTGCCTTAATCTCAAAGGCCCGTTTGTCTCCAGGTAAGGTACGTTAAAAAGAGATTCCCTTTAAGCATCTTATCACAAGATCTCTTACTGCCTTTCCACCCGGGGAAGCTTGTGTGTTAAACTGCCCTTGGAGTTTTGGATGCTACTAGATTTCTGTGCTCTGTTATCCATAATTTCAGGCACTTCGGGGCTAACATGGCTGTTTAAGTCAATGCAATAATATTACCAATATATTCAACACTCAGAAGAGTCACCACAGTTTCCTTCACACACTCAGGATTTCAAATTCTTCTTCCAATTCAAATAGCTTGTCAGTAGATTCAATGAGTTCTGTAAAAAAAGATAAAGAAAAAAATGCTTCTAAAGACATGCCTGATTTTGTTCACTTAAAAAAAAAAACTTTGAAAGACGCATTCCAGAAAAGTACTTTGTAAGAGTGAAAAAAAAAATCTGTGCTAGCAATTGTATGGCTTGTTTGGATACATGCCTGCTATATATTGCTTGACACTCACAAAGGATAGTTATTCTACCTGTGATTATTCTTTTATTTGCTAACGAGGAACATAACATTGCACAATTAGGCTTTTAATCGGTGCCTTACCTGCTCCTGTGGTTGTCACTTCTGGTTTTGTTGGAGGTATGAAAGGAGGCCAGTGTGGCGGGTGCTTCTGGACCAGCTCAAACATCCGTAGACTCTGCTGCTTTAGAATCTCCTGAGGACAGAATGCTTTCATTTTAAAAGCTGGCTCGGGAGACGCTTCAAACACAAAACGTGTCTGCTTAATTGAAAGTGTTTTTTAATTACGCATGTCCATCAGGAAAAAAAGGTCTTTATACAGACCTACTGTGAAATCCAAGCACCATGGTCTCTGTAATACATCCCTAGTTAAAACACATCTGGAAGACAGATCTCTTGAACTGTACTACAAATTATCAGTCTTATCATCTTTTGATATCAGCTTTGATATCTGCAAACCTGTAATTTTGTTTACAGGTAGCAAGCACACTAGGAATGTACAATATTTTCTGCTTTTTAAAAGAAAGTTGCTTGCATAGAACTCTCCTCAAGTTTTCTGTTGATCAATAGCACAAAAGACAGATCTATCAGCTCCTCCAAAGGGGAAAAAAAAAAAAAAAACGCATCAGATTTTGAAGGACAGGTTTTGGTCAGGAAAAAAGGTGTTCCTGAAGCCAAACGCTATTCCTCTTCAAAGAGAAGTTACCTTCTGTCCTGTATTTCAGTTATTTACAAACTGTTTTCCTTAGATGATTTTTTTTTTTTAAATAAATGCCCTTAGAGGTTGATGGTACTTTACATTCAGACGTCTGGTGCTTAGCTTAACAGCTGCATGCAGAAACATCCTCAAGTCTGTTTCCTGTGGCAGCCAGCACCTTCTGTTCTCCCTAGATCAGCAGGAGCTAGAGGCCTGCAGCACTTACAGAATCAGATCTTTAAGATAGCAGGGACTAACAGTCATAATTAGAACACGCAATCTATTATGTCAAACAATAAAAAAGGATCAGGAAGCAAATCATTGATACATCACTACAATATGGCAGTTAAACCTTAGTCATTTAGTGAGAATTAGAAGTTAAAAGCAAGTGTCACCCAGTAACACCTTCAAGTGTGGATGTTTACACCCATTTTCCAACTGGCAGGGTTTGTGGCTGGTAAAGTGCTGAACAATTTCCAATTAGCAATTCAGTAGTATTGCCTTACCCTGATGCTTTAATGCATTCTTCTCTATGGCTCATACAATTTGTATACAAAGGAAAATGCAAAGGAAAATTTTACAAAAAACAGACAATAAAAACCAGACTTTATAAAGAACAAATCGAGATGCTAAGTTCCCACTCTTACCTTTTGTACAAGACTACACCGGTTATCAAAATCACATTCTTCTTTGCAAAAGAAGCCCTTAGGGGAAAAAACAAACACACAGAGTTTTACCTTTGCAGATGGTAGGTATGTGGTACCAGCAGGTAAGGCGGTTTGACCTCTGATACAGTAATGCCCTGTACGATCAGTAGATATAAGACTCCAAATATGTGGCAGCTCTAGGGAGAGAACCCACGGGGAGAACAAGGCCCTGCAAACCCCTAACGAAATAGTCAAGCAAAAAATAGCAGCAGCTCCTGTGTGCTCCTCCATGGAGCGCCACCCAGTTCCTACAGTCCAGGTATCAGCAGAAGCTGAAAACTTGTAGATGATGGACCACCTAAGGAACATTTCCATTCTGGTATCTATACTGAAAATATTTGCTCTTCATTATGATTTTGTCTGTCTCGTTGCATCATGCCACATTTTGCACAGTTACGTAGTTAAGTATTAAAACAAAACAAAACAAAACAAAACAAAACAAAAAAAACTTTCTAAAAAGCAGCAGTATTAAAAAACAGGTATGTGAATGAATGACAGATACCGGTATCTTTACAGATTGTTTAAAGCTTTAGAAACACATCCCACTGGTGACAACTGCCAATCATCCAATCACAGGATACTGGCATGGGATCAGATCCAATTTTTTCAAATACCACAGTACCCCCATGACATTTTGGGTGAATTACAAATAATACATTTGTATTTGTAATTTGGGGTGAAATACAATAATTCCACTTAAACATTTTCAACTTATGATATAAAGTAAGTTTAAGTAACTTGTCTAGAGGTGACCAAACATAAAGTAGTGATAGAATAAAACACGTAAACCTGTTTCAGTTCCTTGCTCTGACCATTATAATGCCTCTTGAAAGAAGTAAAAGCTGCTCAGTAAAGAAAACAAAGCGAGCTCCTACAGTACAGACAGCTCCCCACTTGCCCTAAGATTCTCCATGTAGTTATGTACAAACTACTATGTGTTGATCACAGAAGACAGCTTTGTGATCTTGGTTCTGTTCAAGGAGATGCATTGCTGCCCTTACCAATGTAGAGAGACATTACTTTGAGATAAAGTACATGCATTCCAGATTTCCTGACACTTACTAAAGCTACTGAAGGGTCCAAATTCATGATCTTCATTCTATGTGGGGCTTCCTGGCAGTGGAAACTCTCATCGTCAACCGTGCCATTTTCTTCTGAATCTACAAAGCTTTGAGTGGTGTGAGGGTCCAGATAGATCAGCTCATTGCCTGGATGGGTAAAAGCCGTATGTTAAAAATAAGCAAGTGACATTAATAAGCACTTGGTCCAGAACTGTAAAATAGAAATTAGATTGCCATCGCAGTCAGTATAATCTAGACTTTCCAGCTAGGGATTCTTTAAGAGAATCGGAAGGTTTAGACACAGCGTTTCCCACAGGGTATTTAGTATAACTTCCTATTGTCACCTATTACTGTAATTTTTTGGTTGGTTATGTTCTATCTTTGTCGCATACTTTTATTTTTCCATGTGAGATCCAGTACTTTTTTTTTTTTTTTTTTTAAATCTCAAGTGTTGTAAACACTAACATTTGACAGATTAAAAGGTACAGGATGTTCACAGATGCAATCTGTAATCCCATTAGGCATTCATTCAGAAATTGGAACAAAAAAGCCTAACTAAAACAGGTTAGGTTTTACAAAAGGACAAAATAGGGTTGCAAAATTTTGGCCCAAAGTGGGGTGAAATCTGAAGGAATGCATTTTAAATTAATTAGAGCAATACTTAATAACAGAAGGTATGCAAAAGGTGAAAAAGATACTGCTATCAGAAACAGTTTTGAAATACAAGAAAATAAAAGTGACATTTGACCAATACACTTGTCAAATGCTATCAGCTATTCTCAGTATGTTGCTCTTGTTGATGTCATCACTTATTTTTACACCTAGCTTTGCTGTTAACTTTCTGCTCCTGTTAAGGATCATCTCATACTGTTTCTAAACTCTTTTAGATATGCTTCTTCATTTATTTTATTCTATTCTCATCTTTCTTTACTTCTAGAGGTTCACGCTTAGACCCCTTACTATTTCCCCTTCAAAAAATGTTCTCTTTTGATCATCTGCACATTTGGAATAAGTTTCTTTTTTCCTTACCTAAAAATCCTATGAAATAATAGGCATTATCTGGTTTCCCTCCTAATGCTCCCAAAGACTGTGGCATCTTAAAGCATTCCTAGGAGTTCAAAAGGAATAAAGGAAATTGTCATTCATTTCTTTACTGACATCACACATACCCAAACTTATTTGACAGTAACGAGCAATGAATTGAAAGAAAACCTTACTTTAAATGCATCAATATATACGGGATTTATGTGATTTATCCCTAGTCGTAGAGGTATAATAAGCAAGAGGGCTTTCCAGCCTGTGCAGAGTCCTCCTGCCTTCTTGCTTCGGCCAAGAGCACTTCTGTGCAAATGTGCACTGCTGTGGGACGCGCTGCTGCTCTGAGGAGGGGACCAGCACATTTTTTCTGCGGGAATAAAACTAGAAATCAGTCAACGCACAGAGGAACACAAAGCAGATCTTCCTCTCAGTAGTGAATTAAGCTAGTTTGCCAGGGATCTTTATAGGGCACCCAAGACAAAACGAGCCGGGCATGGCAATTACAGCTATTTAGTAGAAGTAATTCTAGCAGACAGTATGTGCTGGCACGTCCAAGTGAGACGTTAGATCAATGATTGGGGGATGACAATTTAAGACTGCAGTGACATGTCCTATTAATGTTATTAATAGTGTCAAGCTTTGCCTATAAAACGCCAGAGAAATGAAATGGCAGCAATGATGACAGTAGAAATTCTTCAAGGAGCTCTTCACATCCAGTGATGTGAGCACGAAGTTGGCATCAGGGATCAAAAAAACACAACTGAGTTTGTATGTCCTTCTTCCCTCTTCTTACCCTTGCAAGACAAACCCATGGCCCCCCAAGTATTTGTTCATGTTTAGATACATGCTGGCAAATGGAGTCAAATCAGAAACTGTTACCAGAAAACTGATGAGGTGTCACTTCCTGATGTCTTCAATGACCACCGTATTGCCCATAGATACATAAACTGCTAATGAATTCCATTCATCAAATAAAGCAAGCTTCCTAGAAAACATTAAGGTACTAATTAATATAAACTAGTTGGATCAAAAGGGTAGCTTTACACTCAGAACCATTTATTTATTCTTTTTTTCTTAAGAAAAAACATCCTTTCTGCATTTTTTAAAGTCTCCATGTAAGAAAAAGAAAACTTTAAACATTAAATGTTTAATATCTTTAGAAAAATAGGTACTGAGTGGTACCAGGAAAAACATATGCGCTGCACCATGTGCAAACTGTTTTGTCTTACTGCTAAGTGCAGTGACAGTAACAGTTCAACTACATCAAGTTTATTACTTTTTATTGCACTCGACAGTCTCTGCAATGGGTTCTTGCCCAATTGTGTCTTTTCTCATCTGGAAAAGAAAAAAATTCCTATGCCAGTTTTGCAGATTACTTTTTGCTTAAGAAATTCCACTGAATTCAGTGGAATTACTTCTGCCTGAGCCTGCGTGCACAGCAGAAATGGGGCGTTAAAAGCTAAATCAGCTAAGGGTTTGGGGCACCAAAACTTCAGTGGGAGACAGCAGCACACAGTTTTATGTCCACTTCTGCAAAATCCAAACCTTTGCGGAAGGGAGCTACACTCTTAAGCTGCACTGGCAGAATTAGCTGTTTCAAATAAGCCAGAAAGAAATGGGGGTGAGCGTTTCACCATGAAAAACTTGGCCATGAAAGATCTGGAGTCCAGGGCATGCTTCAGCTCCCCTCCCTCTTCAGATCATGTGCCTGTTCCAGGGTGTCAAAGACTTGCTGCTGAGCTCGCAGGACCTGTAGCCTAGCCCCTGCCTGAGGTAAGACACCTCCACGTACCCCTGGAGAACTGAGCAGCCTCAGTTCCTTTCAGTGTGGCTCCCAGACTATGAGGAGCTGCCCATCTTTATCCAGTAGCCTTGCTGGCAGAACTGCTGCTCAGAAAGGGAGGAATTGCAGCTCAGTTCCCTCCTCAGCCGAGACGGCTTCTCTCTGATGTTTCACACCACCACTCCGACCTACACGGTGGCACTCTCGACCTGCCAGAGCTGTGCCACTGTGCAGAAAGGAATATACATCTGTGGTGTGACTGGTGAGGGCATGCAGACGGCATAGCAGGAGACTTTCCTGCAGTTTCTTCTCCTCAGGCTCTTCCTTTATTAAAATTTAGAGGTCACCCATTCCCAACTCAGTACCTGCACACCGAGCTGTGGCATGACATTCCATGCTGCGCTTGTAAATAGATGGCAAGTACATTCCTGACTGTGGGACAGGGGGAGATGCAGCCTTCAAAACTCTGCCTGGGCCTTGTCTTGGCTGCCCCAGGGGAGTACGTTCTGAATGAGACTGGTATGATCTCACTTACTTTAGTACTTGAGCAACTGTATTTGGTCCAAACCATTCTCCAATTGACTTCCCCTCTCCAACACCCACCTGTGCTGTTTTCATAGTGAAAAAAAGACACACGTACACAAAATCAAAGAAAAATGAGACCATAAAGAATGTGGGAACAATATACAGTAAATACTGTGACTGTCAAACATTCTAGAGTAACTGCAATCTGTATTTAGCAATAACAATTATTTTCTCAATCTATGCTCTTTTCAAAACTTAGGGAGTGCCAGTTTCTTTAATAAACAAAAGGCTTCTAAACTACAATGAGAATTACAAGTTAACAAATGTTAGTGCCCTTTATTACAAATTACAGCAATAAGCTACAAGACTGTCTATTCTAACATTACTGACTCTGGTACCCAAGGCTTACAGAGTTTATCAAGAGCTACATTCTAGTACATGGCTTTATTTAGGTCTCAGGGAATGTTTCTGTACTACTAGTCTTTGCGCCCATCTGCATACCTTTTTATTTTTGTATAAGCATACACCTTGTCTTCACATCCACTTTTTAAAATTATGAATTAACATACTGCAAATTAGTGATTCAACACAGTAGAAATTTCAGTGGAAAAAACCTGAAAGTTTATGTTTGTTCTTACCCATCTGGTGGATTGAATAACAGCAAGCCTTCCTGTCGAGAAAGCATCGTAGGATTCTGTGATATTCTTCTGGTTGTTTTTTGTGTTTTTCCCATTGCCAATCTGAAAGGAAAAATTGATATAGAATAAAAAATGGTGACGTTTTCATTACACTGATCAAATGTCTAGACAGCAGAAAGCTTTATAATGAGATGTTAAAAGACATTTCAATTCATCTCGAATATTTACATTTTGTGTAGAGCTCCTAGAATTCCAAGCTTGTTATTTATCATCAAGCTGCCCTTTATCATCATAGGCTAGATTGTAAAAACAGGGAAAATAAAACAAAACAAAAACATCAACTGCAAACATATTCTGACGGATCATGCTGCGTGTTGATAGCCATTCCAGTATCTCTGAGCTTCCAAGATTATTTAAAAGTACAGGCTGTGTTTAGACCTTGTTGGATTTCTAAGCACCCATTAAATAACAACATAAGATCCATACAGAAAGTCCAAACACTCCACTGGCAGCATCCTGGGATGTGACATGCATGCTTAAGAGCTTGCACCAGGGGGGTTTGGACCTCGCGCTGCTGACAAGTGAGTAGTGAAGAGAAGGGTAAGAGCACTGTCCCACGGTGGCAGGTTTTCCCTTGGCCTCAACTTGGGTGTTACACTAAAAGGTTTATAAAATAATGGCGACAGGATTCCCCATTTGTTCTCCTTCTATGCCTATTTCTCTGCTTCAGGCTGGGATGATTTCACCCAGCTGAATATGAATTGATTCATTAGGAACTGTTACCAGGGCATCAAAGAAAGTCTCACTAATAAATTCAGGGTTTGTGCTTTTAATGGAGTACTTACGAAGAAGCGTCTGCAGACAATACCGAAGTTCCCTCAGGACCAGCACTCACCTCTCCCTAAGTGTCTGCAGATCAGTGCTTGGGCCAGCATCATCTGCCCGCATCGCAGCATACATCCCCAGCCAGCGTCCGACGAAGGACCCGTGCCTCCTGTTAGGAAAGTTCAGCACAATCAGTGCAGGCTTTCAACTGGGTGCAGCACCACAGAGGACATTTCAGAGTGCTAGAAAACAGATAGGGCTGCTGAAGCCTCCATGAACTGTCCTACAGATAAAAGGCACACAGCAAGACTTTGGTTCCATGCTGTTGGTCTAATTCTAATCTCTGCATTGCACAAATAAACAAAATTCATTTATTCCTTGTGGAGCTGACTTACTCTTTTCATTCTTCAAGCAGCATTCACAAACCATTTACTGCATGCTATACAACATGATCACCTGTTTACATACAGACATAAATAAACACTGATTTTAATAATCTTCATGTTTGCATAAACAGTTAAAATGATGCTCAAAATGCGCTGATACTCTAGAAATATTTTCCCAGCCTACGATGCCATCACTTATCTTGCTATTTAATTTAGAACAATGCAGCAAATCTGCAGTATACTCACCACTAGGCGAAAACTTTCTTCTATACGTAAACCACGTTAAACCACAGTAAACCACACGTAAACACACCTTGGCTTATTGTCTGACTTTGGCTTATGGTGCGTCTGTTGCTGTGTCCAGCACAGTGCAGCCCCTATATTGCTACCAAAACCTTGCCACAAACCTCAATCCCCCTGTTAAAAGAGACCCTCTTGTTTGTTGCCCTTCTTTCGACACTCTCTAACAGGTTTATGTCTTTTTCTTATACTGTGGAGCCCAAAACTGCACTCAGTACTCAGTACATGGAATACCAACAGAGACTGCCTGGCATTTTCTCTTCTCTGCAGAAGCTCTGTTGCTAACACTGTCCAGAAATCACCACTGTCACAGACAGTAGTAGCATTCCCTCCTCCCACAGTTTGTTCTTCCCCCCAAGACTTAGACACCACCCAGAAAAAGAAGAATAATAATACAAATAAAATAAAATAAAATAAAATAAAATAAAATAAAATAAAATAAAATAAAATAAAATAAAATAAAATAAAATAAAATAAAATAAAATAAAATAAAATAAAATAGTCAAAAGCCATCAGGAAGGCAGTGGTGCAGACTGTGGAGAGCCTGGGTTCAAATCCTTCTTCTGTGAGGCTCTGAACCTATATCCCACCACAATCTCTCTGCTAATGTATGGCAGGGAAAGGAGGAAGAAAGAACATATCTCCTGCACTTTCCATTTATTGTTGACTGACAATTCTGTAGAGTTATAAAGCCTCAATCAGTGAGATACAGGGTTCTTCTCACACTGTCTCACTGTGCCCTAAGCGGAACAGCTCTCATTTAATAGATGCTTCACCACAAAATCATGAGTCATCTGCAGTTTTGAACTTTTCTGGGATCAAGTCCCTTCAGATGGCTGAGGAATCTGCTCCAGCACCTATGTAAACTGGTGCTCTACTAAGCTAGTGAGTGAACAAGAGAGAAATCCTCTGCTAGATGACTTGACAAATTGGGTCTGAAAATAGTGTTGAGGCAGAATAGTCCACGATTTTTGCCTTGGGTGCACAGAGGGATTGGGTGTTGTAGACTTCTTTTATTCTTCATTAAGATAAACATTTTCAAAAATGTGCTTGTTCAACCTTGCTCCCACTGTGTGCATGGGAGGGAGATAACTGAAAGTGGGGAGCGTTGCTTGGATCCTGCAAGTGGCTGAGGTCCAGTGGGGTTGGAGGCTTTCTTCCTCCTTTTGGAAATGCAAAGCAACCCTGCACCTCCCCTGCACTTGCAGAAGGATCGTGACAGCCCAAAGCACAGCGGCTTTGTAATTGCTGCATACACTTCGATCGGATTTACGTGGCAAGGGTTTGGTAGCAGGGGCCTGCAGGGATGGCGTCTGTGAGAACAGTCCAGACAACAGCCAGCTCCAGATAGCTCCAAAAGGGCCCCGGCGCTTGCCAGAGCTGAGCCAATAAGCGATGTTGTTTGCACCTCTGGGAGAGCAGATGTAAGCAGGGGGAAATACTGCTGCACAACAGAAGCTGGAAGAGCAAGGAGTGAGAAGCAGCCCTGCAGCCCCCAAGGTGAGTGCAGCAGGAGGCAGGAGGTGCTCCAGGCTCACAGCAGCAGTTCCCCTGCGGGCTGTGCAGGGAGAGGCCCCTGGTGGAGCAGGCTGTCCCCCTGCACCCATGGGTCCCACATGGAGCAGATCTCCACGCTGCTGCCCCCCTGTGGGTGGAGGAGCCCCCGGTGGAGCAGGTGGCTGTGGCCTGGAGGAGGCTGCGGCCTGTGGAGAGCCCCCGCAGGAGCAGGCCCCGGGCCGCAGCTGCAGCCATGGAGAGGAGCCCCCGCAGGAGCAGGGGGGCTGGGGGGAGCTGCCGCCCAGCCGTGGGGGACCCGTGCTGGAGCAGTTTGCTCCTGGGGGATGGATGGATGGATGGAGCCCGTGGGACGGAGCCGTGTGGGAGCAGTGCTTGAGGAGCTGCTGCCTGTGGGCAGCCCGTGTGGGATCAGCTGGGGAAGGGCGGCATCCCATGGGAGGGACCCCACGGGGAGCAGGGGCAGGGAGGGACCCTGAGGGTCACTGTGCTGAGTCTGCTTTGCCCGTCACGATACTTGTTGAGCCATCGCCCTGTCCTTATCTCAGCCCTGGAGCCCTTTGCATCGTATTTTCTCCCCCTTTCCCTTTGAGGAGGGGGAGTGAGAGAGCGGCCGTGGTGGAACTCGGCTGCCCACCCGCTTTGAACCACCGCAGTTGCAAAGTCCTGGGAAAGATTTCTTTCAAGAAATTAAACAAGGTGTTTAACAAAGAAATGCAGAGTTTCCTTTTGAAGGCTTCCTGGAGAATTGGGCTTCTTTCCTATTCCCAGCTCAGAGGAAGGGAATTGTTGATTTCACCTTCTTTTTTCTGACATGGAAATCAAAGGTGAACTGCTCTACAAGGACGGGCAACGTCTCAGAATCAAGCTCTTTTGCTCTGTAGTCCTTTCTCAAGGAAAAGATTGATCACACACCTTCCACAGATGTAGGGGAGCAGAGAACAATTTGGGAACTACTCTAATTCAAGTCAGTTTGGGCATAGTGGTACTTCCCTAGCTGTTTCTGAGACAGACGCATTAGCAACAGAGAGTGTTGTGCCGTCACTGGGAGGCGCCTGCGGTGATGACTTCAGAAACAGAACTGAATTGTGTCACCACAGCACTTTGGCAACAGCTGCCTCTGTGCACGTTTAGCTGGGAGGCACAGAGAAGGGTGCTGGATGCGATGAAACCACGTGAGGATTTGTGGATCTCCCCTTGAGGTGCACAGAGAGGGACCATGCCCTTCTGTAAGTGTTTTGATGCTTGGCTGCGGAAAAAAATGTGGTTTTGTTGTGAATGCTTCATTGTAGTATTCTGTAGTTTGTGTCAAGTCCTTACAGAAGCCTCAAGGTTGGTACTTTGCTCAATGATGGAGCTGCACAGAGTGAGAACAGACCCAATGTACGGGTGAGGGCCTCTGCACGTTCTCTTCTTCCTACAGACGATCAACAAATAAGGGGAGACAGAGAAGAGTGTGCTGTGGTCCTCCCATAGACCGCAAGTACTAAAGCATAAACAAGAGGCTTAAGAGTCCCCCTGTCATGTTAAAATTCAGGCAGCAATGGACTTCCTCACACGGGCTGGCCTGTCGACTAGTGTCTCAGGCTGTGGCGTATGAAGATGCACTCCATCTGCTTTCAGGGTAGCAACGGCAGTGGGCAAGCTGCCTGACCTTAACATTTGTCATTTCATTTCTCACCTGAGTTTTGGTGGTTCTCCACGATTCATTCTTGGTCTAGAAAAAAAAAAAAAAAAAAAAAAAAAAAAGTGAATTTGGATCAAAATAAAAGGATAAAAGGATTTCCTTTCCATTAATTACATGTTCTTACCTTTGTAACAGATTTGGTTATTGACTTAGAAGGCAAATATCTGGCCAGACTGCAAGACTTATGCTCGCAGCGTGGGACAGCTCTCGTAAAGGTGATTCAGGGCAGTTTCTGGAAAACAAGACATCAGATCTCCCAAACAGCTTTCTTTGTGCTAATGTAGGAAGGGTGAGTAAGTGTAAAGGTAAGAGCCCAGATACCGTAAGAAGCAGAAAGTGTGAAGGAAACTTCCTTCTGGCTGATACAGCTCCATATCTAGTTGTCAAGTATGAAGAGAGCAGTGCTAAGTTTCTTGGGGAGAGGAAAACAAAGAGGCTGGGAGAGTGTACAAAGAAAAAAATGGGATTCCCTATTTCAGGAAATCCTAGGAACTGGAAATAGAGATTGGAAGAGTGCTTTAAGCCAAGACAGACATGTTTTAAAACTAAAACCTAGGAGTTGAATGAACCAAGAAATGAATCCCTTTTGATTATGCAGTTGCGTCCAGTGTTATCTTGGGAAATATGGTTTCCACATAAAACGTATCTGGGGCTTGAAGTTCTCCTAAGGCCCTTCTCTGTGTATTCCCTACTGTTTGGTAAGCGCTGAGGTCACACTGCAGACAGCAGCACGTCCTCTCCCCACTACTTAGCTGTCTGTTCTCACAACACGTCTAGGAACAGAATGGCTTGGACACAACTGCGCCTAGGACCGAGTTCATTCAAGCTGCTGGACGAGGTAAAAGCTCTGGACAAGCGAAGGGGAGGGAGGGATGGGTGGACATACGATATGATCACTTTAATCTCATTTCTCTAAGAATCCTGGCTGAGAAAACAAAACAAAACAGAATCAAAAAGAACAGAACAGAACAGAACAGAACAAATGAAGCAAGCAGCTAGCTTGCTGGAGACATTGTCTGGGAAGCAGTGAAAACACTTGCAAACAAAAACACGTCAAAGGACTAACTCTTTGAGCTTAATTCTAATCCAACAGCATAACCTCAAAGTCCTGTTTCTGTTCGTAACAGGCTGGTCCAGTAACATGTCCCATTGGATGACTTTGCAGCATAGATGTCAGGAATGCAGCTTGGGATCCCCTCCTTCTACTCAGAGTTCACTTTGAAGGGATGAGCAAGTAATTCTTCCTGGGTTGACGGAAATCTAAAGTCTGTTTTCTAACACTCTTGCAGACGCTTCTCTGTCCATCGGCCTGTCCTGCCAACTCCGGTGTGAGTGTGAAGTTGTGGCAAGAGGGATTTCCCATTCCTATTTGACCTGATGGACACCAGCTTTCCTCGGAAATGGCTGATGTTGCTGAGGAGGCAGCAGTATCAAAGCCCTTGCTGATGAAGGTACAACCAGCTGGGGAGGCTTTGGCATTTCTGCACAACGCTGCTCCCTGACTGTCACTCCAGACTCAGATTCGGAAAGAAGCAAAGCAAGCTAGAGGAAAACTGGATGTCCTGGTAATTTTCTTTTTCTTTTATTTCTTCATTCTTCACTTGTAAGAAAATCTAAATCTTAACCCTTTGTTTGAAAACACGGCTTTATGGAAATGCTTATGGGTGTGCTCCTTCACCTTGTGTGGAACCTGCTTCACCTCGCTTCAGCTATAGGACACCTATGCTCCAATTTATGCTTCCCATGATAAAGCGGTGTTCTTTCGGTGTTCTTTTCTGTGATGCTTGCAGGCGAGGTTGAAAAGAGTTGTCAGTAGGATTCTTCGTTTCCTTTGCAGTATCCAAAGCTCCGTATTACCGTGGATCTTCTCCTCTGATCTGGAAAGCTTCACAGGCCAAAAGAGAATTGAGATGAAGAAGGAAATAGAGAATGCTGACCAATATTGCCAAGTACCACCCGTAAGTTTTGTGAAAGAATCCGGTGCATTTCTGTAGTGGTAGAAAGTTCATAAAATCATCGTCGTGCACTTGAAGGCAAGCAATGCTGTAAAAATGAAGAATGCAAGGCCCTGCTTAAGGACAATCTTCAGGCTGCTTCTAGATCAACAGCTTATTTGCTTCTTCCACAACCTCATCTCCGCTTGCTTAGAAGTTGTGAAGGTCGGAAGCACACTCCGTCTTTTTCATCCCCTCTGTGTATCTTTTCCCTGACAGCAACTTCTGTCTTGGCTCTTCACATCCAGCCAGAGCAGTTGCTTTGCCTCCGCAACCTGCAGGCTGACCTCTCGTGTGTACCTGTGCTGGACTGAGGGTAATGCTTGTAACGCACACAGATGCTGCATTCACTGTGACTTTTAGAAAAGAGAGCAAGAAGCTAACCTGCACAGCAGACTCTTAGGTTTCTGTATCTCTCTCTCTCTCTCTCTCTCTCTCTCTATCTGCATATATATTTCAGTACTTATTTACTTCTTTAAAGATACCTTAAATAGAATAGATACTTTAAGAAAGCTTACTTGTTCTTCCCCTTTCCTTGTTTTTAACGTTTGCTTTTCTAACCAATCCTTAATGTTACAACATGGGATTGATGCAGTACTCAGTCCTTAGAAGTTCTCAAAGCACATCAGTGATTTCTCTATTTCTCAACCTTTCCATCTTCATTGAGATCTCTCATCTGAATTTAGGTACGAGGTGAAGAAGAACACTGCAAGCAGCTGAAGCCGTATCAGACACATGCTTCTGCTAGGAAGTCATTCCGAGTGATTCCACGGTGTACTTTAGACAGGTTTGCTCTGGTCCTCTGGACTCAGCATCCCCAAGGGATATTTCAAAGCTCTCGGAAGGACCCGTCATTATCTCTGACACTGCAGCCTCCAGTAGGAAGGGGTAGATATTCCTTGCCCTTGTGCAAAGGAACTACTCAGTTAGCTGTTTCTAACCCAAATCTCGTTGTTGTCTTCTATTGACAGACACCACCCGGCTAGCCAAGCTAAACCACTGAAAATGGAAGGAGTGGGACACCTTGCAAAGCCTGCTGCTGCTTCTAAGCAGAAGTGCGCTGTAGGTGGGGACACAGCAAGAGGAAACGTCCAGGCCACGGTGGAACTGCAAGGCACCTGTCTGAGCCACACAACGAAGTCAGCGATTCCCAGTTGGAGACTGTTGCTCGACCAGTGACACAGCAGCTGGAGCGCTTCTGGTTGCTGCTGATGGGTTCCCGTGAATCAGCCAGGGACAGGAGCTATGAGAACGACTGAAGCGATTTGAAGTTACCCGAAAGAAAGAAGAGAGGAGAGAAGAAGACAAGAGGGGAGGGAAGGGGAGGGAATAAAAGGAAGGGAGGGGAGGGGAGGGGAGGGCAGGGCGAGGGTAGGATAGGACAGGATAGGATAGGATAGGATAGGATAGGGTAGGGTAGGGTAGGGTAGGGTAGGGTAGGGTAGGGTAGGGTAGGGTAGGGTAGGGTAGGGTAGGGTAGGGTAGGGTAGGGTAGGGTAGCATAGCGTAGTGTAGCGTGTTAGAGGGGAGGGGAGCATAGGAGAGTATAGGGTAGTGTAGAGGATCGGAGTTTAGGGGAGTGTAGGGTAGGATACGGGAGGGGAGTGTAGGAGAGTGTAGGGGAGGGGGGCATAGGGTAATGTAGGGTAGTGTAGCGAACGGGAGTTTAGGGTAGGATAGGGGAGGGGAGTGTAGGAGTGTGTAGGGTAGTATAGGGGAGGGGAGTGTAGCAGAGTATAGGGACAGGGAGAATAGGGGAGGGGGTGTAGGGGAGGGGAGGAGACGGGAGGGGAGGGGAGGGGATGGGGGGGAGGGGAGGGGAGGCAAAAGTGGGGAGAGGAGGCAAAAGAGGGGAGGGGAGGGGAGGGGAGGGGAGGGGAGGGGAGGGGAGGGGAGGGGAGGGGAGGGGAGGGGAGGGGAGGGGAGGGGAGGGGAGGGGAGGGGAGGGGAGGGGAGGGGAGGGGAGGGGAGGGGAGGGGAGGGGAGTGCTACCATAAATAAAATTGCCAAATACATGACACCTCCGAGTTGACTAGGGCTGAACTACTGAAAAAGAAAAGAATATCTATAAATAAGAGTGAGAGATGGTGAATACCTAACCATCTCTTAAAAGCAGGATTTTAAGAGAATAAGTAATTGATAAATGGAGTTAAGATCGGAGGGAAAAAAGTCCACTGTTGCAATCAATAGAGTTAAGAAGTTTTTCAAGTACATTAGGAACAAAAATTAGAGTAATGACACAGATCTGATACGGGATGGGTATTGCTTCAGTGAGAAATGATGGAAAAAAACACAACACAACACATGTGTATGTGTTGTTGGGTATTTGTAAAAAAACAAACAAACAAAAAAAACCAAACAGGTTAATGAAAACTGCATGCTCAATTAGATGATGTTTTTGTTGTCATTGGTAGGGAATTGTGTGCTTTACAACACAATATGTGTTATATATATATATTATATATGTTTTTTATATGTTTTATATATGTTTTAATAAAATAAGGAAATGATATTTTTTTCTACGTTTGTGGTTTCCAAACTGTAGTTAATAAACATTAAACAAGATGCAATAGGATCTCGTTAACTCTTTTGTTTGAAAAAACAGTGGCCCTGATCGAGAGGTGCAAGTGAGAGGAGACAATATTCAGTATTTCTCTATGTTGTCATTTATTGGTGAAGATGAAAGTCTGCAGTTCATGTTCATGACACTAGCATGACAACATGACCACAAGGGGGACTGTCTGATAGTGAAAAGGAACTTCAGCATGGATTAAAAATCTTTGCCTTTCTTTATTCTGAACTGTTTTTCTTATGGCTGCTAGAGAGAGATTCTCTGCCTTAGAAATAAAACTGCCCAGGCTGTTCTGATAAACCTGTAGGGTTAAGGCACTTCTACCAAAACAGATTTCAAAAGGCAAGAAGTCAAAAAGCAACAATTCAGTAATCTGTGTACGCTTCTATATTAAGTTTTAAGATCACCTGGTTTATATTTAGTTCACACAAATTAACCAAACATAGCAGCATACAACCTAAGAAAAGCTTAAGAAATTTATTAGATGCACAGATAAAGTGCTGTAACAGAGAAACTTGTGTAAATCTATTCTAAAATAAATAAGGTACAGTTAAACCACCTTTGACTCGTTTTAACTCGGAAAGAAATAACCTAAGTTTTAATCATTTGAATTTTAAGGTCAAGGTGAAATATACCATAACTATAACAGTGGTTGTGATCTGTATCAACTATTTGAGGCTCCTGTTCCTCTTGAGGTCTCCCAGAAACAGGAAGGCTATTGCAAAATGTGTCCATTAGACATAGTTCCTTTTACAGAAACATTTTTGTAATAAAGTCTGGTTGCTCAAATACATGTTAAAATATTTAACAAGGAAACAATTTTCTCCTGATCCAGTCAATCTTTTAAACAAGACAATGTATTTTTCCTATGACGCAGCCCACAGGAGGGAACAGAAGTAAACATCCTCCTGAACTGAAGACTGTTTTGCTTGAAGAACTAAACTATTGCATTATTATATGAGAGCAAGAAATATCCATTTGGGTTATCCCTTTCTCCAAACATGGTGCCCAGTGATACATGTATTTTTGCCTTAATCTCAAAGGCCCGTTTGTCTCCAGCTAAGGTACGTTAAAAAGAGATTCCCTTTAAGCATCTTATCACAAGATCTCTTACTGCCTTTCCACCCGGGGAAGCTTGTGTGTTAAACTGCCCTTGGAGTTTTGGATGCTACTAGATTTCTGTGCTCTGTTATCCATAATTTCAGGCACTTCGGGGCTAACATGGCTGTTTAAGTCAATGCAATAATATTACCAATATATTCAACACTCAGAAGAGTCACCACAGTTTCCTTCACACACTCAGGATTTCAAATTCTTCTTCCAATTCAAATAGCTTGTCAGTAGATTCAATGAGTTCTGTAAAAAAAGATAAAGAAAAAAATGCTTCTAAAGACATGCCTGATTTTGTTCACTTAAAAAAAAAAACTTTGAAAGACGCATTCCAGAAAAGTACTTTGTAAGAGTGAAAAAAAAAATCTGTGCTAGCAATTGTATGGCTTGTTTGGATACATGCCTGCTATATATTGCTTGACACTCACAAAGGATAGTTATTCTACCTGTGATTATTCTTTTATTTGCTAACGAGGAACATAACATTGCACAATTAGGCTTTTAATCGGTGCCTTACCTGCTCCTGTGGTTGTCACTTCTGGTTTTGTTGGAGGTATGAAAGGAGGCCAGTGTGGCGGGTGCTTCTGGACCAGCTCAAACATCCGTAGACTCTGCTGCTTTAGAATCGCCTGAGGACAGAATGCTTTCATTTTAAAAGCTGGCTCGGGAGACGCTTCAAACACAAAACGTGTCTGCTTAATTGAAAGTGTTTTTTAATTACGCATGTCCATCAGGAAAAAAAGGTCTTTATACAGACCTACTGTGAAATCCAAGCACCATGGTCTCTGTAATACATCCCTAGTTAAAACACATCTGGAAGACAGATCTCTTGAACTGTACTACAAATTATCAGTCTTATCATCTTTTGATATCAGCTTTGATATCTGCAAACCTGTAATTTTGTTTACAGGTAGCAAGCACACTAGGAATGTACAATATTTTCTGCTTTTTAAAAGAAAGTTGCTTGCATAGAACTCTCCTCAAGTTTTCTGTTGATCAATAGCACAAAAGACAGATCTATCAGCTCCTCCAAAGGGGAAAAAAAAAAAAAAAAACGCATCAGATTTTGAAGGACAGGTTTTGGTCAGGAAAAAAGGTGTTCCTGAAGCCAAACGCTATTCCTCTTCAAAGAGAAGTTACCTTCTGTCCTGTATTTCAGTTATTTACAAACTGTTTTCCTTAGATGATTTTTTTTTTTTAAATAAATGCCCTTAGAGGTTGATGGTACTTTACATTCAGACGTCTGGTGCTTAGCTTAACAGCTGCATGCAGAAACATCCTCAAGTCTGTTTCCTGTGGCAGCCAGCACCTTCTGTTCTCCCTAGATCAGCAGGAGCTAGAGGCCTGCAGCACTTACAGAATCAGATCTTTAAGATAGCAGGGACTAACAGTCATAATTAGAACACGCAATCTATTATGTCAAACAATAAAAAAGGATCAGGAAGCAAATCATTGATACATCACTACAATATGGCAGTTAAACCTTAGTCATTTAGTGAGAATTAGAAGTTAAAAGCAAGTGTCACCCAGTAACACCTTCAAGTGTGGATGTTTACACCCATTTTCCAACTGGCAGGGTTTGTGGCTGGTAAAGTGCTGAACAATTTCCAATTAGCAATTCAGTAGTATTGCCTTACCCTGATGCTTTAATGCATTCTTCTCTATGGCTCATACAATTTGTATACAAAGGAAAATGCAAAGGAAAATTTTACAAAAAACAGACAATAAAAACCAGACTTTATAAAGAACAAATCGAGATGCTAAGTTCCCACTCTTACCTTTTGTACAAGACTACACCGGTTATCAAAATCACATTCTTCTTTGCAAAAGAAGCCCTTAGGGGAAAAAACAAACACACAGAGTTTTACCTTTGCAGATGGTAGGTATGTGGTACCAGCAGGTAAGGTGGTTTGACCTCTGATACAGTAATGCCCTGTACGATCAGTAGATATAAGACTCCAAATATGTGGCAGCTCTAGGGAGAGAACCCACGGGGAGAACAAGGCCCTGCAAACCCCTAACGAAATAGTCAAGCAAAAAATAGCAGCAGCTCCTGTGTGCTCCTCCATGGAGCGCCACCCAGTTCCTACAGTCCAGGTATCAGCAGAAGCTGAAAACTTGTAGATGATGGACCACCTAAGGAACATTTCCATTCTGGTATCTATACTGAAAATATTTGCTCTTCATTATGATTTTGTCTGTCTCGTTGCATCATGCCACATTTTGCACAGTTACGTAGTTAAGTATTAAAACAAAACAAAACAAAAAAACTTTCTAAAAAGCAGCAGTATTAAAAAACAGGTATGTGAATGAATGACAGATACCGGTATCTTTACAGATTGTTTAAAGCTTTAGAAACACATCCCACTGGTGACAACTGCCAATCACCCAATCACAGGATACTGGCATGGGATCAGATCCAATTTTTTCAAATACCACAGTACCCCCATGACATTTTGGGTGAATTACAAATAATACATTTGTATTTGTAATTTGGGGTGAAATACAATAATTCCACTTAAACATTTTCAACTTATGATATAAAGTAAGTTTAAGTAACTTGTCTAGAGGTGACCAAACATAAAGTAGTGATAGAATAAAACACATAAACCTGTTTCAGTTCCTTGCTCTGACCATTATAATGCCTCTTGAAAGAAGTAAAAGCTGCTCAGTAAAGAAAACAAAGCGAGCTCCCTACAGTACAGACAGCTCCCCACTTGCCCTAAGATTCTCCATGTAGTTATGTACAAACTACTATGTGTTGATCACAGAAGACAGCTTTGTGATCTTGGTTCTGTTCAAGGAGATGCATTGCTGCCCTTACCAATGTAGAGAGACATTACTTTGAGATAAAGTACATGCATTCAAGATTTCCTGACACTTACTAAAGCTACTGAAGGGTCCAAATTCATGATCTTCATTCTATGTGGGGCTTCCTGGCAGTGGAAACTCTCATCGTCAACCGTGCCATTTTCTTCTGAATCTACAAAGCTTTGAGTGGTGTGAGGGTCCAGATAGATCAGCTCATTGCCTGGATGGGTAAAAGCCGTATGTTAAAAATAAGCAAGTGACATTAATAAGCACTTGGTCCAGAACTGTAAAATAGAAATTAGATTGCCATCGCAGTCAGTATAATCTAGACTTTCCAGCTAGGGATTCTTTAAGAGAATCGGAAGGGTTAGACACAGCGTTTCCCACAGGGTATTTAGTATAACTTCCTATTGTCACCTATTACTGTAATTTTTTGGTTGGTTATGTTCTATCTTTGTCACATACTTTTATTTTTCCATGTGAGATCCAGTACTTTTTTTTTTTTTTTTTTTTAAATCTCAAGTGTTGTAAACACTAACATTTGACAGATTAAAAGGTACAGGATGTTCACAGATGCAATCTGTAATCCCATTAGGCATTCATTCAGAAATTGGAACAAAAAAGCCTAACTAAAACAGGTTAGGTTTTACAAAAGGACAAAATAGGGTTGCAAAATTTTGGCCCAAAGTGGGGTGAAATCTGAAGGAATGCATTTTAAATTAATTAGAGCAATACTTAATAACAGAAGGTATGCAAAAGGTGAAAAAGATACTGCTATCAGAAACAGTTTTGAAATACAAGAAAATAAAAGTGACATTTGACCAATACACTTGTCAAATGCTATCAGCTATTCTCAGTATGTTGCTCTTGTTGATGTCATCACTTATTTTTACACCTAGCTTTGCTGTTAACTTTCTGCTCCTGTTAAGGATCATCTCATACTGTTTCTAAACTCTTTTAGATATGCTTCTTCATTTATTTTATTCTATTCTCATCTTTCTTTACTTCTAGAGGTTCACGCTTAGACCCCTTACTATTTCCCCTTCAAAAAATGTTCTCTTTTGATCATCTGCACATTTGGAATAAGTTTCTTTTTTCCTTACCTAAAAATCCTATGAAATAAAAGGCATTATTTGGTTTCCCTCCTAATGCTCCCAAAGACTGTGGCATCTTAAAGCATTCCTAGGAGTTCAAAAGGAATAAAGGAAATTGTCATTCATTTCTTTACTGACATCACACATACCCAAACTTATTTGACAGTAACGAGCAATGAATTGAAAGAAAACCTTACTTTAAATGCATCAATATATACGGGATTTATGTGATTTATCCCTAGTCGTAGAGGTATAATAAGCAAGAGGGCTTTCCAGCCTGTGCAGAGTCCTCCTGCCTTCTTGCTTCGGCCAAGAGCACTTCTGTGCAAATGTGCACTGCTGTGGGACGCGCTGCTGCTCTGAGGAGGGGACCAGCACATTTTTTCTGCGGGAATAAAACTAGAAATCAGTCAACGCACAGAGGAACACAAAGCAGATCTTCCTCTCAGTAGTGAATTAAGCTAGTTTGCCAGGGATCTTTATAGGGCACCCAAGACAAAACGAGCCGGGCATGGCAATTACAGCTATTTAGTAGAAGTAATTCTAGCAGACAGTATGTGCTGGCACGTCCAAGTGAGACCTTAGATCAATGATTGGGGGATGACAATTTAAGACTGCAGTGACATGTCCTATTAATGTTATTAATAGTGTCAAGCTTTGCCTATAAAACGCCAGAGAAATGAAATGGCAGCAATGATGACAGTAGAAATTCTTCAAGGAGCTCTTCACATCCAGTGATGTGAGCACGAAGTTGGCATCAGGGATCAAAAAAACACAACTGAGTTTGTATGTCCTTCTTCCCTCTTCTTACCCTTGCAAGACAAACCCATGGCCCCCCAAGTATTTGTTCATGTTTAGATACATGCTGGCAAATGGAGTCAAATCAGAAACTGTTACCAGAAAACTGATGAGGTGTCACTTCCTGATGTCTTCAATGACCACCGTATTGCCCATAGATACATAAACTGCTAATGAATTCCATTCATCAAATAAAGCAAGCTTCCTAGAAAACATTAAGGTACTAATTAATATAAACTAGTTGGATCAAAAGGGTAGCTTTACACTCAGAACCATTTATTTATTCTTTTTTTCTTAAGAAAAAACATCCTTTCTGCATTTTTTAAAGTCTCCATGTAAGAAAAAGAAAACTTTAAACATTAAATGTTTAATATCTTTAGAAAAATAGGTACTGAGTGGTACCAGGAAAAACATATGCGCTGCACCATGTGCAAACTGTTTTGTCTTACTGCTAAGTGCAGTGACAGTAACAGTTCAACTACATCAAGTTTATTACTTTTTATTGCACTCGACAGTCTCTGCACTGGGTTCTTGCCCAATTGTGTCTTTTCTCATCTGGAAAAGAAAAAAATTCCTATGCCGGTTTTGCAGATTACTTTTTGCTTAAGAAATTCCACTGAATTCAGTGGAATTACTTCTGCCTGAGCCTGCGTGCACAGCAGAAATGGGGCGTTAAAAGCTAAATCAGCTAAGGGTTTGGGGCACCAAAACTTCAGTGGGAGACAGCAGCACACAGTTTTATGTCCACTTCTGCAAAATCCAAACCTTTGCGGAAGGGAGCTACACTCTTAAGCTGCACTGGCAGAATTAGCTGTTTCAAATAAGCCAGAAAGAAATGGGGGTGAGCGTTTCACCATGAAAAACTTGGCCATGAAAGATCTGGAGTCCAGGGCATGCTTCAGCTCCCCTCCCTCTTCAGATCATGTGCCTGTTCCAGGGTGTCAAAGACTTGCTGCTGAGCTCGCAGGACCTGTAGCCTAGCCCCTGCCTGAGGTAAGACACCTCCACGTACCCCTGGAGAACTGAGCAGCCTCAGTTCCTTTCAGTGTGGCTCCCAGACTATGAGGAGCTGCCCATCTTTATCCAGTAGCCTTGCTGGCAGAACTGCTGCTCAGAAAGGGAGGAATTGCAGCTCAGTTCCCTCCTCAGCCGAGACGGCTTCTCTCTGATGTTTCACACCACCACTCCGACCTACACGGTGGCACTCTCGACCTGCCAGAGCTGTGCCACTGTGCAGAAAGGAATATACATCTGTGGTGTGACTGGTGAGGGCATGCAGACGGCATAGCAGGAGACTTTCCTGCAGTTTCTTCTCCTCAGGCTCTTCCTTTATTAAAATTTAGAGGTCACCCATTCCCAACTCAGTACCTGCACACCGAGCTGTGGCATGACATTCCATGCTGCACTTGTAAATAGATGGCAAGTACATTCCTGACTGTGGGACAGGGGGAGATGCAGCCTTCAAAACTCTGCCTGGGCCTTCTCTTGGCTGCCCCAGGGGAGTACGTTCTGAATGAGACTGGTATGATCTCACTTACTTTAGTACTTGAGCAACTGTATTTGGTCCAAACCATTCTCCAATTGACTTCCCCTCTCCAACACCCACCTGTGCTGTTTTCATAGTGAAAAAAAGACACACGTACACAAAATCAAAGAAAAATGAGACCATAAAGAATGTGGGAACAATATACAGTAAATACTGTGACTGTCAAACATTCTAGAGTAACTGCAATCTGTATTTAGCAATAACAATTATTTTCTCAATCTATGCTCTTTTCAAAACTTAGGGAGTGCCAGTTTCTTTAATAAACAAAAGGCTTCTAAACTACAATGAGAATTACAAGTTAACAAATGTTAGTGCCCTTTATTACAAATTACAGCAATAAGCTACAAGACTGTCTATTCTAACATTACTGACTCTGGTACCCAAGGCTTACAGAGTTTATCAAGAGCTACATTCTAGTACATGGCTTTATTTAGGTCTCAGGGAATGTTTCTGTACTACTAGTCTTTGCGCCCATCTGCATACCTTTTTATTTTTGTATAAGCATACACCTTGTCTTCACATCCACTTTTTAAAATTATGAATTAACATACTGCAAATTAGTGATTCAACACAGTAGAAATTTCAGTGGAAAAAACCTGAAAGTTTATGTTTGTTCTTACCCATCTGGTGGATTGAATAACAGCAAGCCTTCCTGTCGAGAAAGCATCGTAGGATTCTGTGATATTCTTCTGGTTGTTTTTTGTGTTTTTCCCATTGCCAATCTGAAAGGAAAAATTGATATAGAATAAAAAATGGTGACGTTTTCATTACACTGATCAAATGTCTAGACAGCAGAAAGCTTTATAATGAGATGTTAAAAGACATTTCAATTCATCTCGAATATTTACATTTTGTGTAGAGCTCCTAGAATTCCAAGCTTGTTATTTATCATCAAGCTGCCCTTTATCATCATAGGCTAGATTGTCAAAACAGGGAAAATAAAACAAAACAAAAACATCAACTGCAAACATATTCTGACGGATCATGCTGCGTGTTGATAGCCATTCCAGTATCTCTGAGCTTCCAAGATTATTTAAAAGTACAGGCTGTGTTTAGACCTTGTTGGATTTCTAAGCACCCATTAAATAACAACATAAGATCCATACAGAAAGTCCAAACACTCCACTGGCAGCATCCTGGGATGTGACATGCATGCTTAAGAGCTTGCACCAGGGGGGTTTGGACCTCGTGCTGCTGACAAGTGAGGAGTGAAGAGAAGGGTAAGAGCACTGTCCCACGGTGGCAGGTTTTCCCTTGGCCTCAACTTGGGTGTTACACTAAAAGGTTTATAAAATAATGGCGACAGGATTCCCCATTTGTTCTCCTTCTATGCCTATTTCTCTGCTTCAGGCTGGGATGATTTCACCCAGCTGAATATGAATTGATTCATTAGGAACTGTTACCAGGGCATCAAAGAAAGTCTCACTAATAAATTCAGGGTTTGTGCTTTTAATGGAGTACTTACGAAGAAGCGTCTGCAGACAATACCGAAGTTTCCTCAGGACCAGCACTCACCTCTCCCTAAGTGTCTGCAGATCAGTGCTTGGGCCAGCATCATCTGCCCGCATCGCAGCATACATCCCCAGCCAGCGTCCGACGAAGGACCCGTGCCTCCTGTTAGGAAAGTTCAGCACAATCAGTGCAGGCTTTCAACTGGGTGCAGCACCACAGAGGACATTTCAGAGTGCTAGAAAACAGATAGGGCTGCTGAAGCCTCCATGAACTGTCCTACAGATAAAAGGCACACAGCAAGACTTTGGTTCCATGCTGTTGGTCTAATTCTAATCTCTGCATTGCACAAATAAACAAAATTCATTTATTCCTTGTGGAGCTGACTTACTCTTTTCATTCTTCAAGCAGCATTCACAAACCATTTACTGCATGCTATACAACATGATCACCTGTTTACATACAGACATAAATAAACACTGATTTTAATAATCTTCATGTTTGCATAAACAGTTAAAATGATGCTCAAAATGCGCTGATACTCTAGAAATATTTTCCCAGCCTACGATGCCATCACTTATCTTGCTATTTAATTTAGAACAATGCAGCAAATCTGCAGTATACTCACCACTAGGCGAAAACTTTCTTCTATACGTAAACCACGTTAAACCACAGTAAACCACACGTGAACACACCTTGGCTTATTGTCTGACTTTGGCTTATGGTGCGTCTGTTGCTGTGTCCAGCACAGTGCAGCCCCTATATTGCTACCAAAACCTTGCCACAAACCTCAATCCCCCTGTTAAAAGAGACCCTCTTGTTTGTTGCCCTTCTTTCGACACTCTCTAACAGGTTTATGTCTTTTTCTTATACTGTGGAGCCCAAAACTGCACTCAGTACTCAGTACATGGAATACCAACAGAGACTGCCTGGCATTTTCTCTTCTCTGCAGAAGCTCTGTTGCTAACACTGTCCAGAAATCACCACTGTCACAGACAGTAGTAGCATTCCCTCCTCCCACAGTTTGTTCTTCCCCCCAAGACTTAGACACCACCCAGAAAAAGAAGAATAATAATACTAATAAAATAAAATAAAATAAAATAAAATAAAATAAAATAAAATAAAATAAAATAGTCAAAAGCCATCAGGAAGGCAGTGGTGCAGACTGTGGAGAGCCTGGGTTCAAATCCTTCTTCTGTGAGGCTCTGAACCTATATCCCACCACAATCTCTCTGCTAATGTATGGCAGGGAAAGGAGGAAGAAAGAACATATCTCCTGCACTTTCCATTTATTGTTGACTGACAATTCTGTAGAGTTATAAAGCCTCAATCAGTGAGATACAGGGTTCTTCTCACACTGTCTCACTGTGCCCTAAGCGGAACAGCTCTCATTTAATAGATGCTTCACCACAAAATCATGAGTCATCTGCAGTTTTGAACTTTTCTGGGATCAAGTCCCTTCAGATGGCTGAGGAATCTGCTCCAGCACCTATGTAAACTGGTGCTCTACTAAGCTAGTGAGTGAACAAGAGAGAAATCCTCTGCTAGATGACTTGACAAATTGGGTCTGAAAATAGTGTTGAGGCAGAATAGTCCACGATTTTTGCCTTGGGTGCACAGAGGGATTGGGTGTTGTAGACTTCTTTTATTCTTCATTAAGATAAACATTTTCAAAAATGTGCTTGTTCAACCTTGCTCCCACTGTGTGCATGGGAGGGAGATAACTGAAAGTGGGGAGCGTTGCTTGGATCCTGCAAGTGGCTGAGGTCCAGTGGGGTTGGAGGCTTTCTTCCTCCTTTTGGAAATGCAAAGCAACCCTGCACCTCCCCTGCACTTGCAGAAGGATCGTGACAGCCCAAAGCACAGCGGCTTTGTAATTGCTGCATACACTTCGATCGGATTTACGTGGCAAGGGTTTGGTAGCAGGGGCCTGCAGGGATGGCGTCTGTGAGAACAATCCAGACAACAGCCAGCTCCAGATAGCTCCAAAAGGGCCCCGGCGCTTGCCAGAGCTGAGCCAATAAGCGATGTTGTTTGCACCTCTGGGAGAGCAGATGTAAGCAGGGGGAAATACTGCTGCACAACAGAAGCTGGAAGAGCAAGGAGTGAGAAGCAGCCCTGCAGCCCCCAAGGTGAGTGCAGCAGGAGGCAGGAGGTGCTCCAGGCTCACAGCAGCAGTTCCCCTGCGGGCTGTGCAGGGAGAGGCCCCTGGTGGAGCAGGCTGTCCCCCTGCACCCATGGGTCCCACATGGAGCAGATCTCCACGCTGCTGCCCCCCTGTGGGTGGAGGAGCCCCCGGTGGAGCAGGTGGCTGTGGCCTGGAGGAGGCTGCGGCCTGTGGAGAGCCCCCGCAGGAGCAGGCCCCGGGCCGCAGCTGCAGCCATGGAGAGGAGCCCCCGCAGGAGCAGGGGGGCTGGGGGGAGCTGCCGCCCAGCCGTGGGGGACCCGTGCTGGAGCAGTTTGCTCCTGGGGGATGGATGGATGGATGGAGCCCGTGGGACGGAGCCGTGTGGGAGCAGTGCTTGAGGAGCTGCTGCCTGTGGGCAGCCCGTGTGGGATCAGCTGGGGAAGGGCGGCATCCCATGGGAGGGACCCCACGGGGAGCAGGGGCAGGGAGGGACCCTGAGGGTCACTGTGCTGAGTCTGCTTTGCCCGTCACGATACTTGTTGAGCCATCGCCCTGTCCTTATCTCAGCCCTGGAGCCCTTTGCATCGTATTTTCTCCCCCTTTCCCTTTGAGGAGGGGGAGTGAGAGAGCGGCCGTGGTGGAACTCGGCTGCCCACCCGCTTCGAACCACCGCAGTTGCAAAGTCCTGGGAAAGATTTCTTTCAAGAAATTAAACAAGGTGTTTAACAAAGAAATGCAGAGTTTCCTTTTGAAGGCTTCCTGGAGAATTGGGCTTCTTTCCTATTCCCAGCTCAGAGGAAGGGAATTGTTGATTTCACCTTCTTTTTTCTGACATGGAAATCAAAGGTGAACTGCTCTACAAGGACGGGCAACGTCTCAGAATCAAGCTCTTTTGCTCTGTAGTCCTTTCTCAAGGAAAAGATTGATCACACACCTTCCACAGATGTAGGGGAGCAGAGAACAATTTGGGAACTACTCTAATTCAAGTCAGTTTGGGCATAGTGGTACTTCCCTAGCTGTTTCTGAGACAGACGCATTAGCAACAGAGAGTGTTGTGCCGTCACTGGGAGGCGCCTGCGGTGATGACTTCAGAAACAGAACTGAATTGTGTCACCACAGCACTTTGGCAACAGCTGCCTCTGTGCACGTTTAGCTGGGAGGCACAGAGAAGGGTGCTGGATGCGATGAAACCACGTGAGGATTTGTGGATCTCCCCTTGAGGTGCACAGAGAGGGACCATGCCCTTCTGTAAGTGTTTTGATGCTTGGCTGCGGAAAAAAATGTGGTTTTGTTGTGAATGCTTCATTGTAGTATTCTGTAGTTTGTGTCAAGTCCTTACAGAAGCCTCAAGGTTGGTACTTTGCTCAATGATGGAGCTGCACAGAGTGAGAACAGACCCAATGTACGGGTGAGGGCCTCTGCACGTTCTCTTCTTCCTACAGACGATCAACAAATAAGGGGAGACAGAGAAGAGTGTGCTGTGGTCCTCCCATAGACCGCAAGTACTAAAGCATAAACAAGAGGCTTAAGAGTCCCCCTGTCATGTTAAAATTCAGGCAGCAATGGACTTCCTCACACGGGCTGGCCTGTCGACTAGTGTCTCAGGCTGTGGCGTATGAAGATGCACTCCATCTGCTTTCAGGGTAGCAATGGCAGTGGGCAAGCTGCCTGACCTTAACATTTGTCATTTCATTTCTCACCTGAGTTTTGGTGGTTCTCCACGATTCATTCTTGGTCTAGAAAAAAAAAAAAAAAAAAAAAAAAAGTGAATTTGGATCAAAATAAAAGGATAAAAGGATTTCCTTTCCATTAATTACATGTTCTTACCTTTGTAACAGATTTGGTTATTGACTTAGAAGGCAAATATCTGGCCAGACTGCAAGACTTGTGCTCGCAGCGTGGGACAGCTCTCGTAAAGGTGATTCAGGGCAGTTTCTGGAAAACAAGACATCAGATCTCCCAAACAGCTTTCTTTGTGCTAATGTAGGAAGGGTGAGTAAGTGTAAAGGTAAGAGCCCAGATACCGTAAGAAGCAGAAAGTGTGAAGGAAACTTCCTTCTGGCTGATACAGCTCCATATCTAGTTGTCAAGTATGAAGAGAGCAGTGCTAAGTTTCTTGGGGAGAGGAAAACAAAGAGGCTGGGAGAGTGTACAAAGAAAAAAATGGGATGAGCTATTTCAGGAAATCCTAGGAACTGGAAATAGAGATTGGAAGAGTGCTTTAAGCCAAGACAGACATGTTTTAAAACTAAAACCTAGGAGTTGAATGAACCAAGAAATGAATCCCTTTTGATTATGCAGTTGCGTCCAGTGTTATCTTGGGAAATATGGTTTCCACATAAAACGTATCTGGGGCTTGAAGTTCTCCTAAGGCCCTTCTCTGTGTATTCCCTACTGTTTGGTAAGCGCTGAGGTCACACTGCAGACAGCAGCACGTCCTCTCCCCACTACTTAGCTGTCTGTTCTCACAACACGTCTAGGAACAGAATGGCTTGGACACAACTGCGCCTAGGACCGAGTTCATTCAAGCTGCTGGACGAGGTAAAAGCTCTGGACAAGCGAAGGGGAGGGAGGGATGGGTGGACATACGATATGATCACTTTAATCTCATTTCTCTAAGAATCCTGGCTGAGAAAACAAAACAAAACAGAATCAAAAAGAACAGAACAGAACAGAACAGAACAAATGAAGCAAGCAGCTAGCTTGCTGGAGACATTGTCTGGGAAGCAGTGAAAACACTTGCAAACAAAAACACGTCAAAGGACTAACTCTTTGAGCTTAATTCTAATCCAACAGCATAACCTCAAAGTCCTGTTTCTGTTCGTAACAGGCTGGTCCAGTAACATGTCCCATTGGATGACTTTGCAGCATAGATGTCAGGAATGCAGCTTGGGATCCCCTCCTTCTACTCAGAGTTCACTTTGAAGGGATGAGCAAGTAATTCTTCCTGGGTTGACGGAAATCTAAAGTCTGTTTTCTAACACTCTTGCAGACGCTTCTCTGTCCATCGGCCTGTCCTGCCAACTCTGGTGTGAGTGTGAAGTTGTGGCAAGAGGGATTTCCCATTCCTATTTGACCTGATGGACACCAGCTTTCCTCGGAAATGGCTGATGTTGCTGAGGAGGCAGCAGTATCAAAGCCCTTGCTGATGAAGGTACAACCAGCTGGGGAGGCTTTGGCATTTCTGCACAACGCTGCTCCCTGACTGTCACTCCAGACTCAGATTCGGAAAGAAGCAAAGCAAGCTAGAGGAAAACTGGATGTCCTGGTAATTTTCTTTTTCTTTTATTTCTTCATTCTTCACTTGTAAGAAAATCTAAATCTTAACCCTTTGTTTGAAAACACGGCTTTATGGAAATGCTTATGGGTGTGCTCCTTCACCTTGTGTGGAACCTGCTTCACCTCGCTTCAGCTATAGGACACCTATGCTCCAATTTATGCTTCCCATGATAAAGCGGTGTTCTTTCGGTGTTCTTTTCTGTGATGCTTGCAGGCGAGGTTGAAAAGAGTTGTCAGTAGGATTCTTCGTTTCCTTTGCAGTATCCAAAGCTCCGTATTACCGTGGATCTTCTCCTCTGATCTGGAAAGCTTCACAGGCCAAAAGAGAATTGAGATGAAGAAGGAAATAGAGAATGCTGACCAATATTGCCAAGTACCACCCGTAAGTTTTGTGAAAGAATCCGGTGCATTTCTGTAGTGGTAGAAAGTTCATAAAATCATCGTCGTGCACTTGAAGGCAAGCAATGCTGTAAAAATGAAGAATGCAAGGCCCTGCTTAAGGACAATCTTCAGGCTGCTTCTAGATCAACAGCTTATTTGCTTCTTCCACAACCTCATCTCCGCTTGCTTAGAAGTTGTGAAGGTCGGAAGCACACTCCGTCTTTTTCATCCCCTCTGTGTATCTTTTCCCTGACAGCAACTTCTGTCTTGGCTCTTCACATCCAGCCAGAGCAGTTGCTTTGCCTCCGCAACCTGCAGGCTGACCTCTCGTGTGTACCTGTGCTGGACTGAGGGTAATGCTTGTAACGCACACAGATGCTGCATTCACTGTGACTTTTAGAAAAGAGAGCAAGAAGCTAACCTGCACAGCAGACTCTTAGGTTTCTGTATCTCTCTCTCTCTCTCTCTCTCTCTCTCTATCTGCATATATATTTCAGTACTTATTTACTTCTTTAAAGATACCTTAAATAGAATAGATACTTTAAGAAAGCTTACTTGTTCTTCCCCTTTCCTTGTTTTTAACGTTTGCTTTTCTAACCAATCCTTAATGTTACAACATTGGATTGATGCAGTACTCAGTCCTTAGAAGTTCTCAAAGCACATCAGTGATTTCTCTATTTCTCAACCTTTCCATCTTCATTGAGATCTCTCATCTGAATTTAGGTACGAGGTGAAGAAGAACACTGCAAGCAGCTGAAGCCGTATCAGACACATGCTTCTGCTAGGAAGTCATTCCGAGTGATTCCACGGTGTACTTTAGACAGGTTTGCTCTGGTCCTCTGGACTCAGCATCCCCAAGGGATATTTCAAAGCTCTCGGAAGGACCCGTCATTATCTCTGACACTGCAGCCTCCAGTAGGAAGGGGTAGATATTCCTTGCCCTTGTGCAAAGGAACTACTCAGTTAGCTGTTTCTAACCCAAATCTCGTTGTTGTCTTCTATTGACAGACACCACCCGGCTAGCCAAGCTAAACCACTGAAAATGGAAGGAGTGGGACACCTTGCAAAGCCTGCTGCTGCTTCTAAGCAGAAGTGCGCTGTAGGTGGGGACACAGCAAGAGGAAACGTCCAGGCCACGGTGGAACTGCAAGGCACCTGTCTGAGCCACACAACGAAGTCAGCGATTCCCAGTTGGAGACTGTTGCTCGACCAGTGACACAGCAGCTGGAGCGCTTCTGGTTGCTGCTGATGGGTTCCCGTGAATCAGCCAGGGACAGGAGCTATGAGAACGACTGAAGCGATTTGAAGTTACCCGAAAGAAAGAAGAGAGGAGAGAAGAAGACAAGAGGGGAGGGAAGGGGAGGGAATAAAAGGAAGGGAGGGGAGGGGAGGGGAGGGCAGGGCGAGGGTAGGATAGGATAGGATAGGATAGGATAGGATAGGATAGGATAGGATAGGATAGGATAGGATAGGATAGGATAGGATAGGATAGGATAGGGTGGGGTAGGGTAGGGTAGGGTAGGGTAGGGTAGGGTAGGGTAGGGTAGGGTAGGGTAGGGTAGGGTAGGGTAGGGTAGGGTAGGGTAGGGTAGGGTAGGGTAGGGTAGGGTAGGGTAGTGTAGCGTTTTAGAGGGGAGGGGAGCATAGGAGAGTATAGGGTAGTGTAGGGGATCGGAGTTTAGGGGAGTGTAGAGTAGGATACGGGAGGGGAGTGTAGGAGAGTGTAGGGGAGGGGGGCATAGGGTAATGTAGGGTAGTGTAGCGAACGGGAGTTTAGGGTAGGATAGGGGAGGGGAGTGTAGGAGTGTGTAGGGTAGTATAGGGGAGGGGAGTGTAGCAGAGTATAGGGACAGGGAGCATAGGGGAGGGGGTGTAGGGGAGGGGAGGAGACGGGAGGGGAGGGGAGGGGATGGGGGGGAGTGGAGGGGAGGCAAAATTGGGGAGAGGATCAAAAGAGGGTAGGGGAGGGGAGGGGAGGGGAGGGGAGGGGAGGGGAGGGGAGGGGAGGGGAGGGGAGGGGAGGGGAGGGGAGGGGAGGGGAGTGCTACCATAAATAAAATTGCCAAATACATGACACCTCCGAGCTGACTTTTGCTGAACTACTGAAAAAGAAAAGAAAATCTATAAATAAGTGTGAGAGATGGTGAATACCTAACCATCTCTTAAAAGCAGGATTTTAAGAGAATAAGTAATTGATAAATGGAGTTAAGATCGGAGGGAAAAAAGTCCACTGTTGCAATCAATAGAGTTAAGAAGTTTTTCAAGTACATTAGGAACAAAAATTAGAGTAATGACACAGATCTGATACGGGATGGGTATTGCTTCAGTGAGAAATGATGGAAAAAAACACAACAAAACACATGTGTATGTGTTGTTGGGTATTTGTAAAAAAACAAACAAACAAAAAAAAAAACAAACAGGTTAATGAAAACTGCATGCTCAATTAGATGATGTTTTTGTTGTCATTGGTAGGGAATTGTGTGCTTTACAACACAATATGTGTTATATATATATTATATATGTTTTTTATATGTTTTATATATGTTTTAATAAAATAAGGAAATGATATTTTTTTTCTACGTTTGTGGTTTCCAAACTGTAGTTAATAAACATTAAACAAGATGCAATAGGATCTCGTTAACTCTTTTGTTTGAAAAAACAGTGGCCCTGATCAAGAGGTGCAAGTGAGAGGAGACAATATTCAGTATTTCTCTATGTTGTCATTTATTGGTGAAGATGAAAGTCTGCAATTCATGTTCATTACACTAGCATGACAACATGACCACAAGGGGGACTGTCTGATAGTGAAAAGGAACTTCAGCATGGATTAAAAATCTTTGCCTTTCTTTATTCTGAACTGTTTTTCTTATGGCTGCTAGAGAGAGATTCTCTGCCTTAGAAATAAAACTGCCCAGGCTGTTCTGATAAACCTGTAGGGTTAAGGCACTTCTACCAAAACAGATTTCAAAAGGCAAGAAGTCAAAAAGCAACAATTCAGTAATCTGTGTACGCTTCTATATTAAGTTTTAAGATCACCTGGTTTATATTTAGTTCACACAAATTAACCAAACATAGCAGCATACAACCTAAGAAAAGCTTAAGAAATTTATTAGATGCACAGATAAAGTGCTGTAACAGAGAAACTTGTGTAAATCTATTCTAAAATAAATAAGGTACAGTTAAACCACCTTTGACTCGTTTTAACTCGGAAAGAAATAACCTAAGTTTTAATCATTTGAATTTTAAGGTCAAGGTGAAATATACCATAACTATAACAGTGGTTGTGATCTGTATCAACTATTTGAGGCTCCTGTTCCTCTTGAGGTCTCCCAGAAACAGGAAGGCTATTGCAAAATGTGTCCATTAGACATAGTTCCTTTTACAGAAACATTTTTGTAATAAAGTCTGGTTGCTCAAATACATGTTAAAATATTTAACAAGGAAACAATTTTCTCCTGATCCAGTCAATCTTTTAAACAAGACAATGTATTTTTCCTATGACGCAGCCCACAGGAGGGAACAGAAGTAAACATCCTCCTGAACTGAAGACTGTTTTGCTTGAAGAACTAAACTATTGCATTATTATATGAGAGCAAGAAATATCCATTTGGGTTATCCCTTTCTCCAAACATGGTGCCCAGTGATACATGTATTTTTGCCTTAATCTCAAAGGCCCGTTTGTCTCCAGCTAAGGTACGTTAAAAAGAGATTCCCTTTAAGCATCTTATCACAAGATCTCTTACTGCCTTTCCACCCGGGGAAGCTTGTGTGTTAAACTGCCCTTGGAGTTTTGGATGCTACTAGATTTCTGTGCTCTGTTATCCATAATTTCAGGCACTTCGGGGCTAACATGGCTGTTTAAGTCAATGCAATAATATTACCAATATATTCAACACTCAGAAGAGTCACCACAGTTTCCTTCACACACTCAGGATTTCAAATTCTTCTTCCAATTCAAATAGCTTGTCAGTAGATTCAATGAGTTCTGTAAAAAAAGATAAAGAAAAAAATGCTTCTAAAGACATGCCTGATTTTGTTCACTTAAAAAAAAAAACTTTGAAAGACGCATTCCAGAAAAGTACTTTGTAAGAGTGAAAAAAAAAATCTGTGCTAGCAATTGTATGGCTTGTTTGGATACATGCCTGCTATATATTGCTTGACACTCACAAAGGATAGTTATTCTACCTGTGATTATTCTTTTATTTGCTAACGAGGAACATAACATTGCACAATTAGGCTTTTAATCGGTGCCTTACCTGCTCCTGTGGTTGTCACTTCTGGTTTTGTTGGAGGTATGAAAGGAGGCCAGTGTGGCGGGTGCTTCTGGACCAGCTCAAACATCCGTAGACTCTGCTGCTTTAGAATCTCCTGAGGACAGAATGCTTTCATTTTAAAAGCTGGCTCGGGAGACGCTTCAAACACAAAACGTGTCTGCTTAATTGAAAGTGTTTTTTAATTACGCATGTCCATCAGGAAAAAAAGGTCTTTATACAGACATACTGTGAAATCCAAGCACCATGGTCTCTGTAATACATCCCTAGTTAAAACACATCTGGAAGACAGATCTCTTGAACTGTACTACAAATTATCAGTCTTATCATCTTTTGATATCAGCTTTGATATCTGCAAACCTGTAATTTTGTTTACAGGTAGCAAGCACACTAGGAATGTACAATATTTTCTGCTTTTTAAAAGAAAGTTGCTTGCATAGAACTCTCCTCAAGTTTTCTGTTGATCAATAGCACAAAAGACAGATCTATCAGCTCCTCCAAAGGGGAAAAAAAAAAAAAAACGCATCAGATTTTGAAGGACAGGTTTTGGTCAGGAAAAAAGGTGTTCCTGAAGCCAAACGCTATTCCTCTTCAAAGAGAAGTTACCTTCTGTCCTGTATTTCAGTTATTTACAAACTGTTTTCCTTAGATGATTTTTTTTTTTTAAATAAATGCCCTTAGAGGTTGATGGTACTTTACATTCAGACGTCTGGTGCTTAGCCTAACAGCTGCATGCAGAAACATCCTCAAGTCTGTTTCCTGTGGCAGCCAGCACCTTCTGTTCTCCCTAGATCACCAGGAGCTAGAGGCCTGCAGCGCTTACAGAATCAGATCTTTAAGATAGCAGGGACTAACAGTCATAATTAGAACACGCAATCTATTATGTCAAACAATAAAAAAGGATCAGGAAGCAAATCATTGATACATCACTACAATATGGCAGTTAAACCTTAGTCATTTAGTGAGAATTAGAAGTTAAAAGCAAGTGTCACCCAGTAACACCTTCAAGTGTGGATGTTTACACCCATTTTCCAACTGGCAGGGTTTGTGGCTGGTAAAGTGCTGAACAATTTCCAATTAGCAATTCAGTAGTATTGCCTTACCCTGATGCTTTAATGCATTCTTCTCCATGGCTCATACAATTTGTATACAAAGGAAAATGCAAAGGAAAATTTTACAAAAAACAGACAATAAAAACCAGACTTTATAAAGAACAAATCGAGATGCTAAGTTCCCACTCTTACCTTTTGTACAAGACTACACCGGTTATCAAAATCACATTCTTCTTTGCAAAAGAAGCCCTTAGGGGAAAAAACAAACACACAGAGTTTTACCTTTGCAGATGGTAGGTATGTGGTACCAGCAGGTAAGGCGGTTTGACCTCTGATACAGTAATGCCCTGTACGATCAGTAGATATAAGACTCCAAATATGTGGCAGCTCTAGGGAGAGAACCCACGGGGAGAACAAGGCCCTGCAAACCCCTAACGAAATAGTCAAGCAAAAAATAGCAGCAGCTCCTGTGTGCTCCTCCATGGAGCGCCACCCAGTTCCTACAGTCCAGGTATCAGCAGAAGCTGAAAACTTGTAGATGATGGACCACCTAAGGAACATTTCCATTCTGGTATCTATACTGAAAATATTTGCTCTTCATTATGATTTTGTCTGTCTCGTTGCATCATGCCACATTTTGCACAGTTACGTAGTTAAGTATTAAAACAAAACAAAAAAACTTTCTAAAAAGCAGCACTATTAAAAAACAGGTATATGAATGAATGACAGATACCGGTATCTTTACAGATTGTTTAAAGCTTTAGAAACACATCCCACTGGTGACAACTGCCAATCACCCAATCACAGGATACTGGCATGGGATCAGATCCAATTTTTTCAAATACCACAGTACCCCCATGACATTTTGGGTGAATTACAAATAATACATTTGTATTTGTAATTTGGGGTGAAATACAATAATTCCACTTAAACATTTTCAACTTATGATATAAAGTAAGTTTAAGTAACTTGTCTAGAGGTGACCAAACATAAAGTAGTGATAGAATAAAACACGTAAACCTGTTTCAGTTCCTTGCTCTGACCATTATAATGCCTCTTGAAAGAAGTAAAAGCTGCTCAGTAAAGAAAACAAAGCGAGCTCCTACAGTACAGACAGCTCCCCACTTGCCCTAAGATTCTCCATGTAGTTATGTACAAACTACTATGTGTTGATCACAGAAGACAGCTTTGTGATCTTGGTTCTGTTCAAGGAGATGCATTGCTGCCCTTACCAATGTAGAGAGACATTACTTTGAGATAAAGTACATGCATTCAAGATTTCCTGACACTTACTAAAGCTACTGAAGGGTCCAAATTCATGATCTTCATTCTATGTGGGGCTTCCTGGCAGTGGAAACTCTCATCGTCAACCGTGCCATTTTCTTCTGAATCTACAAAGCTTTGAGTGGTGTGAGGGTCCAGATAGATCAGCTCATTGCCTGGATGGGTAAAAGCCGTATGTTAAAAATAAGCAAGTGACATTAATAAGCACTTGGTCCAGAACTGTAAAATAGAAATTAGATTGCCATCGCAGTCAGTATAATCTAGACTTTCCAGCTAGGGATTCTTTAAGAGAATCGGAAGGTTTAGACACAGCGTTTCCCACAGGGTATTTAGTATAACTTCCTATTGTCACCTATTACTGTAATTTTTTGGTTGGTTATGTTCTATCTTTGTCACATACTTTTATTTTTCCATGTGAGATCCAGTACTTTTTTTTTTTTTTTTTAAATCTCAAGTGTTGTAAACACTAACATTTGACAGATTAAAAGGTACAGGATGTTCACAGATGCAATCTGTAATCCCATTAGGCATTCATTCAGAAATTGGAACAAAAAAGCCTAACTAAAACAGGTTAGGTTTTACAAAAGGACAAAATAGGGTTGCAAAATTTTGGCCCAAAGTGGGGTGAAATCTGAAGGAATGCATTTTAAATTAATTAGAGCAATACTTAATAACAGAAGGTATGCAAAAGGTGAAAAAGATACTGCTATCAGAAACAGTTTTGAAATACAAGAAAATAAAAGTGACATTTGACCAATACACTTGTCAAATGCTATCAGCTATTCTCAGTATGTTGCTCTTGTTGATGTCATCACTTATTTTTACACCTAGCTTTGCTGTTAACTTTCTGCTCCTGTTAAGGATCATCTCATACTGTTTCTAAACTCTTTTAGATATGCTTCTTCATTTATTTTATTCTATTCTCATCTTTCTTTACTTCTAGAGGTTCACGCTTAGACCCCTTACTATTTCCCCTTCAAAAAATGTTCTCTTTTGATCATCTGCACATTTGGAATAAGTTTCTTTTTTCCTTACCTAAAAATCCTATGAAATAAAAGGCATTATTTGGTTTCCCTCCTAATGCTCCCAAAGACTGTGGCATCTTAAAGCATTCCTAGGAGTTCAAAAGGAATAAAGGAAATTGTCATTCATTTCTTTACTGACATCACACATACCCAAACTTATTTGACAGTAACGAGCAATGAATTGAAAGAAAACCTTACTTTAAATGCATCAATATATACGGGATTTATGTGATTTATCCCTAGTCGTAGAGGTATAATAAGCAAGAGGGCTTTCCAGCCTGTGCAGAGTCCTCCTGCCTTCTTGCTTCGGCCAAGAGCACTTCTGTGCAAATGTGCACTGCTGTGGGACGCGCTGCTGCTCTGAGGAGGGGACCAGCACATTTTTTCTGCGGGAATAAAACTAGAAATCAGTCAACGCACAGAGGAACACAAAGCAGATCTTCCTCTCAGTAGTGAATTAAGCTAGTTTGCCAGGGATCTTTATAGGGCACCCAAGACAAAACGAGCCGGGCATGGCAATTACAGCTATTTAGTAGAAGTAATTCTAGCAGACAGTATGTGCTGGCACGTCCAAGTGAGACGTTAGATCAATGATTGGGGGATGACAATTTAAGACTGCAGTGACATGTCCTATTAATGTTATTAATAGTGTCAAGCTTTGCCTATAAAACGCCAGAGAAATGAAATGGCAGCAATGATGACAGTAGAAATTCTTCAAGGAGCTCTTCACATCCAGTGATGTGAGCACGAAGTTGGCATCAGGGATCAAAAAAACACAACTGAGTTTGTATGTCCTTCTTCCCTCTTCTTACCCTTGCAAGACAAACCCATGGCCCCCCAAGTATTTGTTCATGTTTAGATACATGCTGGCAAATGGAGTCAAATCAGAAACTGTTACCAGAAAACTGATGAGGTGTCACTTCCTGATGTCGTCAATGACCACCGTATTGCCCATAGATACATAAACTGCTAATGAATTCCATTCATCAAATAAAGCAAGCTTCCTAGAAAACATTAAGGTACTAATTAATATAAACTAGTTGGATCAAAAGGGTAGCTTTACACTCAGAACCATTTATTTATTTTTTTTTTTCTTAAGAAAAAACATCCTTTCTGCATTTTTTAAAGTCTCCATGTAAGAAAAAGAAAACTTTAAACATTAAATGTTTAATATCTTTAGAAAAATAGGTACTGAGTGGTACCAGGAAAAACATATGCGCTGCACCATGTGCAAACTGTTTTGTCTTACTGCTAAGTGCAGTGACAGTAACAGTTCAACTACATCAAGTTTATTACTTTTTATTGCACTCGACAGTCTCTGCACTGGGTTCTTGCCCAATTGTGTCTTTTCTCATCTGGAAAAGAAAAAAAATCCTATGCCGGTTTTGCAGATTACTTTTTGCTTAAGAAATTCCACTGAATTCAGTGGAATTACTTCTGCCTGAGCCTGCGTGCACAGCAGAAATGGGGCATTAAAAGCTAAATCAGCTAAGGGTTTGGGGCACCAAAACTTCAGTGGGAGACAGCAGCACACAGTTTTATGTCCACTTCTGCAAAATCCAAACCTTTGCGGAAGGGAGCTACACTCTTAAGCTGCACTGGCAGAATTAGCTGTTTCAAATAAGCCAGAAAGAAATGGGGGTGAGCGTTTCACCATGAAAAACTTGGCCATGAAAGATCTGGAGTCCAGGGCATGCTTCAGCTCCCCTCCCTCTTCAGATCATGTGCCTGTTCCAGGGTGTCAAAGACTTGCTGCTGAGCTCGCAGGACCTGTAGCCTAGCCCCTGCCTGAGGTAAGACACCTCCACGTACCCCTGGAGAACTGAGCAGCCTCAGTTCCTTTCAGTGTGGCTCCCAGACTATGAGGAGCTGCCCATCTTTATCCAGTAGCCTTGCTGGCAGAACTGCTGCTCAGAAAGGGAGGAATTGCAGCTCAGTTCCCTCCTCAGCCGAGATGGCTTCTCTCTGATGTTTCACACCACCACTCCGACCTACACGGTGGCACTCTCGACCTGCCAGAGCTGTGCCACTGTGCAGAAAGGAATATACATCTGTGGTGTGACTGGTGAGGGCATGCAGACGGCATAGCAGGAGACTTTCCTGCAGTTTCTTCTCCTCAGGCTCTTCCTTTATTAAAATTTAGAGGTCACCCATTCCCAACTCAGTACCTGCACACCGAGCTGTGGCATGACATTCCATGCTGCACTTGTAAATAGATGGCAAGTACATTCCTGACTGTGGGACAGGGGGAGATGCAGCCTTCAAAACTCTGCCTGGGCCTTCTCTTGGCTGCCCCAGGGGAGTACGTTCTGAATGAGACTGGTATGATCTCACTTACTTTAGTACTTGAGCAACTGTATTTGGTCCAAACCATTCTCCAATTGACTTCCCCTCTCCAACACCCACCTGTGCTGTTTTCATAGTGAAAAAAAGACACACGTACACAAAATCAAAGAAAAATGAGACCATAAAGAATGTGGGAACAATATACAGTAAATACTGTGACTGTCAAACATTCTAGAGTAACTGCAATCTGTATTTAGCAATAACAATTATTTTCTCAATCTATGCTCTTTTCAAAACTTAGGGAGTGCCAGTTTCTTTAATAAACAAAAGGCTTCTAAACTACAATGAGAATTACAAGTTAACAAATGTTAGTGCCCTTTATTACAAATTACAGCAATAAGCTACAAGACTGTCTATTCTAACATTACTGACTCTGGTACCCAATGCTTACAGAGTTTATCAAGAGCTACATTCTAGTACATGGCTTTATTTAGGTCTCAGGGAATGTTTCTGTACTACTAGTCTTTGCGCCCATCTGCATACCTTTTTATTTTTGTATAAGCATACACCTTGTCTTCACATCCACTTTTTAAAATTATGAATTAACATACTGCAAATTAGTGATTCAACACAGTAGAAATTTCAGTGGAAAAAACCTGAAAGTTTATGTTTGTTCTTACCCATCTGGTGGATTGAATAACAGCAAGCCTTCCTGTCGAGAAAGCATCGTAGGATTCTGTGATATTCTTCTGGTTGTTTTTTGTGTTTTTCCCATTGCCAATCTGAAAGGAAAAATTGATATAGAATAAAAAATGGTGACGTTTTCATTACACTGATCAAATGTCTAGACAGCAGAAAGCTTTATAATGAGATGTTAAAAGACATTTCAATTCATCTCGAATATTTACATTTTGTGTAGAGCTCCTAGAATTCCAAGCTTGTTATTTATCATCAAGCTGCCCTTTATCATCATAGGCTAGATTGTAAAAACAGGGAAAATAAAACAAAACAAAAACATCAACTGCAAACATATTCTGACGGATCATGCTGCGTGTTGATAGCCATTCCAGTATCTCTGAGCTTCCAAGATTATTTAAAAGTACAGGCTGTGTTTAGACCTTGTTGGATTTCTAAGCACCCATTAAATAACAACATAAGATCCATACAGAAAGTCCAAACACTCCACTGGCAGCATCCTGGGATGTGACATGCATGCTTAAGAGCTTGCACCAGGGGGGTTTGGACCTCGCGCTGCTGACAAGTGAGTAGTGAAGAGAAGGGTAAGAGCACTGTCCCACGGTGGCAGGTTTTCCCTTGGCCTCAACTTGGGTGTTACACTAAAAGGTTTATAAAATAATGGCGACAGGATTCCCCATTTGTTCTCCTTCTATGCCTATTTCTCTGCTTCAGGCTGGGATGATTTCACCCAGCTGAATATGAATTGATTCATTAGGAACTGTTACCAGGGCATCAAAGAAAGTCTCACTAATAAATTCAGGGTTTGTGCTTTTAATGGAGTACTTACGAAGAAGCGTCTGCAGACAATACCGAAGTTCCCTCAGGACCAGCACTCACCTCTCCCTAAGTGTCTGCAGATCAGTGCTTGGGCCAGCATCATCTGCCCGCATCGCAGCATACATCCCCAGCCAGCGTCCGACGAAGGACCCGTGCCTCCTGTTAGGAAAGTTCATCACAATCAGTGCAGGCTTTCAACTGGGTGCAGCACCACAGAGGACATTTCAGAGTGCTAGAAAACAGATAGGGCTGCTGAAGCCTCCATGAACTGTCCTACAGATAAAAGGCACACAGCAAGACTTTGGTTCCATGCTGTTGGTCTAATTCTAATCTCTGCATTGCACAAATAAACAAAATTCATTTATTCCTTGTGGAGCTGACTTACTCTTTTCATTCTTCAAGCAGCATTCACAAACCATTTACTGCATGCTATACAACATGATCACCTGTTTACATACAGACATAAATAAACACTGATTTTAATAATCTTCATGTTTGCATAAACAGTTAAAATGATGCTCAAAATGCGCTGATACTCTAGAAATATTTTCCCAGCCTACGATGCCATCACTTATCTTGCTATTTAATTTAGAACAATGCAGCAAATCTGCAGTATACTCACCACTAGGCGAAAACTTTCTTCTATACGTAAACCACGTTAAACCACAGTAAACCACACGTGAACACACCTTGGCTTATTGTCTGACTTTGGCTTATGGTGCGTCTGTTGCTGTGTCCAGCACAGTGCAGCCCCTAAATTGCTACCAAAACCTTGCCACAAACCTCAATCCCCCTGTTAAAAGAGACCCTCTTGTTTGTTGCCCTTCTTTCGACACTCTCTAACAGGTTTATGTCTTTTTCTTATACTGTGGAGCCCAAAACTGCACTCAGTACTCAGTACATGGAATACCAACAGAGACTGCCTGGCATTTTCTCTTCTCTGCAGAAGCTCTGTTGCTAACACTGTCCAGAAATCACCACTGTCACAGACAGTAGTAGCATTCCCTCCTCCCACAGTTTGTTCTTCCCCCCAAGACTTAGACACCACCCAGAAAAAGAAGAATAATAATACTAATAAAATAAAATAAAATAAAATAAAATAAAATAAAATAAAATAAAATAAAATAAAATAAAATAAAATAAAATAAAATAAAATAAAATAAAATAAAATAAAATAAAATAAAATAGTCAAAAGCCATCAGGAAGGCAGTGGTGCAGACTGTGGAGAGCCTGGGTTCAAATCCTTCTTCTGTGAGGCTCTGAACCTATATCCCACCACAATCTCTCTGCTAATGTATGGCAGGGAAAGGAGGAAGAAAGAACATATCTCCTGCACTTTCCATTTATTGTTGACTGACAATTCTGTAGAGTTATAAAGCCTCAATCAGTGAGATACAGGGTTCTTCTCACACTGTCTCACTGTGCCCTAAGCGGAACAGCTCTCATTTAATAGATGCTTCACCACAAAATCATGAGTCATCTGCAGTTTTGAACTTTTCTGGGATCAAGTCCCTTCAGATGGTTGAGGAATCTGCTCCAGCACCTATGTAAACTGGTGCTCTACTAAGCTAGTGAGTGAACAAGAGAGAAATCCTCTGCTAGATGACTTGACAAATTGGGTCTGAAAATAGTGTTGAGGCAGAATAGTCCACGATTTTTGCCTTGGGTGCACAGAGGGATTGGGTGTTGTAGACTTCTTTTATTCTTCATTAAGATAAACATTTTCAAAAATGTGCTTGTTCAACCTTGCTCCCACTGTGTGCATGGGAGGGAGATAACTGAAAGTGGGGAGCGTTGCTTGGATCCTGCAAGTGGCTGAGGTCCAGTGGGGTTGGAGGCTTTCTTCCTCCTTTTGGAAATGCAAAGCAACCCTGCACCTCCCCTGCACTTGCAGAAGGATCGTGACAGCCCAAAGCACAGCGGCTTTGTAATTGCTGCATACACTTCGATCGGATTTACGTGGCAAGGGTTTGGTAGCAGGGGCCTGCAGGGATGGCGTCTGTGAGAACAATCCAGACAACAGCCAGCTCCAGATAGCTCCAAAAGGGCCCCGGCGCTTGCCAGAGCTGAGCCAATAAGCGATGTTGTTTGCACCTCTGGGAGAGCAGATGTAAGCAGGGGGAAATACTGCTGCACAACAGAAGCTGGAAGAGCAAGGAGTGAGAAGCAGCCCTGCAGCCCCCAAGGTGAGTGCAGCAGGAGGCAGGAGGTGCTCCAGGCTCACAGCAGCAGTTCCCCTGCGGGCTGTGCAGGGAGAGGCCCCTGGTGGAGCAGGCTGTCCCCCTGCACCCATGGGTCCCCCATGGAGCAGATCTCCACGCTGCTGCCCCCCTGTGGGTGGAGGAGCCCCCGGTGGAGCAGGTGGCTGTGGCCTGGAGGAGGCTGCGGCCTGTGGAGAGCCCCCGCAGGAGCAGGCCCCGGGCCGCAGCTGCAGCCATGGAGAGGAGCCCCCGCAGGAGCAGGGGGGCTGGGGGGAGCTGCCGCCCAGCCGTGGGGGACCCGTGCTGGAGCAGTTTGCTCCTGGGGGATGGATGGATGGATGGAGCCCGTGGGACGGAGCCGTGTGGGAGCAGTGCTTGAGGAGCTGCTGCCTGTGGGCAGCCCGTGTGGGATCAGCTGGGGAAGGACGGCATCCCATGGGAGGGACGCCACGGGGAGCAGGGGCAGGGAGGGACCCTGAGGGTCACTGTGCTGAGTCTGCTTTGCCCGTCACGATACTTGTTGAGCCATCGCCCTGTCCTTATCTCAGCCCTGGAGCCCTTTGCATCGTATTTTCTCCCCCTTTCCCTTTGAGGAGGGGGAGTGAGAGAGCGGCCGTGGTGGAACTCGGCTGCCCACCCGCTTTGAACCACCGCAGTTGCAAAGTCCTGGGAAAAATTTCTTTCAAGAAATTAAACAAGGTGTTTAACAAAGAAATGCAGAGTTTCCTTTTGAAGGCTTCCTGGAGAATTGGGCTTCTTTCCTATTCCCAGCTCAGAGGAAGGGAATTGTTGATTTCACCTTCTTTTTTCTGACATGGAAATCAAAGGTGAACTGCTCTACAAGGACGGGCAACGTCTCAGAATCAAGCTCTTTTGCTCTGTAGTCCTTTCTCAAGGAAAAGATTGATCACACACCTTCCACAGATGTAGGGGAGCAGAGAACAATTTGGGAACTACTCTAATTCAAGTCAGTTTGGGCATAGTGGTACTTCCCTAGCTGTTTCTGAGACAGACGCATTAGCAACAGAGAGTGTTGTGCCGTCACTGGGAGGCGCCTGCGGTGATGACTTCAGAAACAGAACTGAATTGTGTCACCACAGCACTTTGGCAACAGCTGCCTCTGTGCACGTTTAGCTGGGAGGCACAGAGAAGGGTGCTGGATGCGATGAAACCACGTGAGGATTTGTGGATCTCCCCTTGAGGTGCACAGAGAGGGACCATGCCCTTCTGTAAGTGTTTTGATGCTTGGCTGCGGAAAAAAATGTGGTTTTGTTGTGAATGCTTCATTGTAGTATTCTGTAGTTTGTGTCAAGTCTTTACAGAAGCCTCAAGGTTGGTACTTTGCTCAATGATGGAGCTGCACAGAGTGAGAACAGACCCAATGTACGGGTGAGGGCCTCTGCACGTTCTCTTCTTCCTACAGACGATCAACAAATAAGGGGAGACAGAGAAGAGTGTGCTGTGGTCCTCCCATAGACCGCAAGTACTAAAGCATAAACAAGAGGCTTAAGAGTCCCCCTGTCATGTTAAAATTCAGGCAGCAATGGACTTCCTCACACGGGCTGGCCTGTCGACTAGTGTCTCAGGCTGTGGCGTATGAAGATGCACTCCATCTGCTTTCAGGGTAGCAATGGCAGTGGGCAAGCTGCCTGACCTTAACATTTGTCATTTCATTTCTCACCTGAGTTTTGGTGGTTCTCCACGATTCATTCTTGGTCTAGAAAAAAAAAAAAAAAAAAAAAAAAAGTGAATTTGGATCAAAATAAAAGGATAAAAGGATTTCCTTTCCATTAATTACATGTTCTTACCTTTGTAACAGATTTGGTTATTGACTTAGAAGGCAAATATCTGGCCAGACTGCAAGACTTGTGCTCGCAGCGTGGGACAGCTCTCGTAAAGGTGATTCAGGGCAGTTTCTGGAAAACAAGACATCAGATCTCCCAAACAGCTTTCTTTGTGCTAATGTAGGAAGGGTGAGTAAGTGTAAAGGTAAGAGCCCAGATACCGTAAGAAGCAGAAAGTGTGAAGGAAACTTCCTTCTGGCTGATACAGCTCCATATCTAGTTGTCAAGTATGAAGAGAGCAGTGCTAAGTTTCTTGGGGAGAGGAAAACAAAGAGGCTGGGAGAGTGTACAAAGAAAAAAATGGGATTCCCTATTTCAGGAAATCCTAGGAACTGGAAATAGAGATTGGAAGAGTGCTTTAAGCCAAGACAGACATGTTTTAAAACTAAAACCTAGGAGTTGAATGAACCAAGAAATGAATCCCTTTTGATTATGCAGTTGCGTCCAGTGTTATCTTGGGAAATATGGTTTCCACATAAAACGTATCTGGGGCTTGAAGTTCTCCTAAGGCCCTTCTCTGTGTATTCCCTACTGTTTGGTAAGCGCTGAGGTCACACTGCAGACAGCAGCACGTCCTCTCCCCACTACTTAGCTGTCTGTTCTCACAACACGTCTAGGAACAGAATGGCTTGGACACAACTGCGCCTAGGACCGAGTTCATTCAAGCTGCTGGACGAGGTAAAAGCTCTGGACAAGCGAAGGGGAGGGAGGGATGGGTGGACATACAATATGATCACTTTAATCTCATTTCTCTAAGAATCCTGGCTGAGAAAACAAAACAAAACAGAATCAAAAAGAACAGAACAGAACAGAACAGAACAAATGAAGCAAGCAGCTAGCTTGCTGGAGACATTGTCTGGGAAGCAGTGAAAACACTTGCAAACAAAAACACGTCAAAGGACTAACTCTTTGAGCTTAATTCTAATCCAACAGCATAACCTCAAAGTCCTGTTTCTGTTCGTAACAGGCTGGTCCAGTAACATGTCCCATTGGATGACTTTGCAGCATAGATGTCAGGAATGCAGCTTGGGATCCCCTCCTTCTACTCAGAGTTCACTTTGAAGGGATGAGCAAGTAATTCTTCCTGGGTTGACGGAAATCTAAAGTCTGTTTTCTAACACTCTTGCAGACGCTTCTCTGTCCATCGGCCTGTCCTGCCAACTCCGGTGTGAGTGTGAAGTTGTGGCAAGAGGGATTTCCCATTCCTATTTGACCTGATGGACACCAGCTTTCCTCGGAAATGGCTGATGTTGCTGAGGAGGCAGCAGTATCAAAGCCCTTGCTGATGAAGGTACAACCAGCTGGGGAGGCTTTGGCATTTCTGCACAACGCTGCTCCCTGACTGTCACTCCAGACTCAGATTCGGAAAGAAGCAAAGCAAGTGTCCTGGTTTCAGTTAGCACAGAATTAATTTTCTTCCTAGTAGCTGGTGGAATGCTGTGTTTTGGCTTAGGATGAGAAGAGTGCTGATAACACCCCGATGCTTTAATTGTTGCAGAGCAGTGCTTATACTAAGCCAAGGACATCTCAGCCTTTTGCTCTGTCCTGCCAACGGGCAGGCTGGGGGTGCAGTAAGAGCTGGGAGGGGACAGACCCAGGACAGGTGACCCAAACTAGCCAAAGGGGTATTCCATACCATCTGACGTCATGCTAAACAATATATAGGGGTGGCTAGCCGGGGGGAGGGGGCCGGACTGCTCGGGGTTAGGCTGGGCATCGGTCAGCGGGTGGTGAGCAATTGCATTGTGCATCACTTGTTTGTACATACTATTACTTTCGTATTATCACCATTGTATCATTATTATTATTATTGTTATTATTATTTTGTTATTATTATTTTCCTGTCTTATTAAACTGTCTTTATCTCAACTCACGGGCTTCACTTTCCATTTCTCTCCCCCGTCCCAGAGAGGGAGGGGGGAGGGTGAGCGAACGGCTGCGTGGTGTTTAGCTGCCGGCCGGGTTAAACCACGACAGCCTTTTTGGCGCCCAACGTGGGGCAAGAAAGGTTGAGATAACGACAGATCTGATCAGAGTGTGTTAAACTAAAATTGGTGTGAGGATCCAGACCAGAGACAAACATCCAAAGATCCAGATGAAGTCAAGTGTACACGACCCATGTGGCGGAAGTTTGTACGGAGTGCACCATCATCATATGCCAGCTCATTGGCAGTAATGGCCTGGAAAGAGGATGAGGAACCCACAGTGGATGAAGCGGCTAAACAACTCCGGCAGTACGAAGAAAGTCTCTCCTCTTCCTTACAGGCCTGCGTCTCAGCTGTGGAGAAACTTTCTGAAAAGTTTCACCAACTTGAAGAGAATCTATTGTCCTCCCCACCTGAACCAACCAGTGCCCACCGACCAAAGGAGAACACTTGGGAGAAACTTTCTGAAAAGGTTCACCAACTTGAAGAGAGATTATTCTCCTCTGCACCTGCACAAAGCAGTGTCTCAGCTGTCAGGGGTAGGCGTTCACCCACACAAGGAAGACGCTATGGTGGGTACTCACCCCGTGCCACCCTGTGGTTTTACTTACGAGACCATGGAGAGGACATGAGAAAATGGGATGGAAAATCTACCGCGACCCTAGAGGCACGGGTACGTGAGTTGCAAAAGAAAACAATCAGGAAAAAAGGATTCTCCGAAAAGTTTGCTGCTCCAACTTCCAGCAGACAATCCTTCAAACACAGAAACGAAGAAGATTCTGACCAGGATTCGGGGGGCCCTGCCTCCAGCCAGGGGGAGGAAAGGGACAATCGAGTTTATTGGACTGTGTGGATTCGATGGCCTGGCACATCACGCGCACAGAAGTATAAGGCTTTAGTAGACACCGGTGCACAATGTACTATAATGCCATCGAGCTATAAAGGACCAGAGCCCATCTATATTTGTGGAGTGACAGGAGGATCTCAGCAGTTGACTGTATTGGAGGCTGAAGTGAGTCTGACTGGGAATGAGTGGGAAAAGCACCGTATTGTGACTGGCCCGGATGCTCCATGTATCCTTGGCATAGACTATCTTAGAAGAGGATATTGCAAGGACCCAAAAGGGTTCCGGTGGGCTTTTGGTATAGCTGCCTTAGAGACAGAGGGCATTAAACAATTATCTACCTTGCCTGGTCTCTCAGAGGACCCCTCTGTTGTGGGGTTGCTGAGGGTCGAAGAACAGCAAGTGCCAATCGCTACCACAACTGTGCACCGGCGGCAATATCGCACTAACCGAGACTCCCTGATTCCCATCCATAAGCTAATTCGTCAATTGGAGAGCCAAGGAGTGATCAGTAAGACCCATTCACCTTTCAATAGCCCCATATGGCCAGTGCGAAAGTCTAATGGCGAGTGGAGACTAACAGTGGACTATCGTGGCCTGAACGAAGTCACGCCACCACTGAGTGCTGCAGTGCCGGACATGCTGGAACTTCAGTATGAACTTGAATCGAGGGCAGCCAAGTGGTACGCCACAATTGATATCGCTAATGCATTTTTCTCCATCCCTCTAGCAGCAGAGTGCAGGCCACAATTTGCCTTCACTTGGAGGGGAGTCCAATATACTTGGAATAGGCTGCCCCAGGGGTGGAAACACAGCCCTACCATTTGCCATGGGCTGATCCAGTCTGCGCTAGAGCAGGGGGAAGCTCCTGAACACCTGCAGTACATCGATGACATTATTGTGTGGGGTGACACAGCAGAGGAAGTTTTCGAGAAAGGGAAGAAAATAGTCCAAATCCTTCTGAAAGCCGGTTTTGCCATAAAACAGAATAAAGTCAAAGGACCTGCACGAGAGATCCAGTTTTTAGGAATAAAATGGCAAGATGGACGTCGTCAAATCCCAATGGATGTGATCAACAAAATAACAGCTATGTCTCCACCAACTAACAAAAAAGAAACACAGACTTTCCTAGGTGTTGTGGGGTTTTGGAGAATGCACATCCCAAATTACAGTCTGATTGTAAACCCGCTCTACCAAGTAACCCGTAAGAAGAATGAGTTTGAATGGGGCCCTGAACAACGACAAGCCTTTGAACAAATCAAGCAGGAAATAGTCCATGCAGTAGCCCTTGGGCCAGTTCGAACAGGACCAGATGTAAAGAATGTGCTCTACACTGCAGCCGGGGAGAACGGCCCCACCTGGAGCCTCTGGCAGAAAGAACCTGGGGAAACTCGAGGTCGGCCCCTGGGGTTTTGGAGTCGGGGATACAGAGGATCTGAGGCCCGCTATACTCCAACTGAAAAGGAGATATTGGCAGCATATGAAGGAGTTCGATCTGCTTCGGAGGTGGTCGGTACTGAAGCGCAGCTCCTCCTAGCACCCCGATTGCCGGTACTAGGCTGGATGTTCAAGGGAAGGGTCCCCTCTACGCATCATGCAACTGATGCTACATGGAGCAAGTGGGTTGCACTGATTACTCAGCGGGCTCGAATAGGAAACCCCAGTCGCCCAGGAATATTGGAAGTGATCATGGACTGGCCAGAAGGCAAATACTTTGGGATATCATCAGAGGAGGAGGTGGGTCGTGCTGAAGAAGCCCCACTGTACAACCAGTTGCCAGAGAATGAAAAGAAATATGCCCTGTTCACTGATGGGTCCTGTCGTATTGTGGGGAAGCATCGGAGATGGAAGGCTGCTGTATGGAGTCCTACGCGACGAGTTGCAGAAGCTGCTGAGGGAGAAGGTGAATCGAGTCAGTTTGCAGAAGTGAAAGCCATTCAGCTGGCTTTAGACATTGCTGAACGAGAAAAATGGCCAGTTCTCTATCTCTACACCGATTCATGGATGGTAGCAAATGCCCTGTGGGGATGGTTACAGCAATGGAAGCAAAACAACTGGCAGCGTAGGGGCAAACCCATCTGGGCTGCTGCATTGTGGCAAGATATTGCTGCTCGGGTAGAGAACCTGGCTGTGAAAGTACGCCACGTAGATGCTCATGTGCCCAAGAATCGGGCTACTGAAGAACATCAAAACAACCAGCAGGTGGATCAGGCTGCTAAGATTGAAGTAGCTCAGGTGGACTTGGATTGGCAGCATAAAGGTGAATTATTTATAGCCCGATGGGCCCATGACACCTCAGGCCATCAAGGTAGAGACGCAACATACAGATGGGCTCATGATCGAGGGGTGGACTTGACCATGGACGCTATAGCACAGGTTATTCATGACTGTGAAACATGTGCTGCAATCAAGCAAGCCAAACGGTCAAAGCCTCTTTGGTATGGAGGACGATGGCTGAAATATAAATATGGAGAGGCCTGGCAGATTGATTACATCACACTCCCTCAAACTCGCAATGGCAAGCGCCATGTACTTACAATGGTGGAGGCAACCACCGGATGGCTGGAAACATATCCTGTGCCTCATGCCACCGCCCGGAACACCATCCTGGGCCTTGAAAAGCAAGTCCTATGGCGACATGGCACTCCAGAAAGAATAGAATCAGACAATGGGACTCACTTCCGAAACAACCTTATAGACACTTGGGCCAAAGAACATGGTATTGAATGGGTGTATCACATCCCCTATCATGCACCAGCCTCCGGGAAAGTTGAACGATACAATGGCCTGTTAAAGACTACCTTGAAAGCAATGGGCGCTGGGACGTTCAAAAACTGGGATACGCATTTGGCAAAGGCCACCTGGTTAGTCAATACTAGGGGATCTACCAACCGAGCTGGACCTGCCCAATCAAACCTGTTACGTACTGTAGATGGGGATAAAGTTCCTGTAGTGCATGTAAAAAATATGCTGGGTAAAACAGTCTGGGCTACTCCTGCCTCAGGAAAAGGCAAACCTATTCGTGGAATTGTTTTCGCTCAGGGACCTGGATACACTTGGTGGGTGATGCAAAAGAACGGAGAGGTCCGGTGTGTACCTCAAGGAGATTTAATACTGGGTGAGAATAGCCCATGAACTGAATTGTACCATGTTAAATAGTATATTATACTGTATGTTATCACTACCATGATTACTATAGGTGACTAATTAGAATGTATGGAAAAAAGTGTAACCTGAGCATGACATAAATGGTATGGAATAAGGGGTGGATAGATGTCCTGGTTTCAGTTAGCACAGAATTAATTTTCTTCCTAGTAGCTGGTGGAATGCTGTGTTTTGGCTTAGGATGAGAAGAGTGCTGATAACACCCCGATGCTTTAATTGTTGCAGAGCAGTGCTTATACTAAGCCAAGGACATCTCAGCCTTTTGCTCTGTCCTGCCAACGGGCAGGCTGGGGGTGCAGTAAGAGCTGGGAGGGGACAGACCCAGGACAGGTGACCCAAACTAGCCAAAGGGGTATTCCATACCATCTGACGTCATGCTAAACAATATATAGGGGTGGCTAGCCGGGGGGAGGGGGCCGGACTGCTCGGGGTTAGGCTGGGCATCGGTCAGCGGGTGGTGAGCAATTGCATTGTGCATCACTTGTTTGTACATACTATTACTTTCGTATTATCACCATTGTATCATTATTATTATTATTGTTATTATTATTTTGTTATTATTATTTTCCTGTCTTATTAAACTGTCTTTATCTCAACTCACGGGCTTCACTTTCCATTTCTCTCCCCCGTCCCAGAGAGGGAGGGGGGAGGGTGAGCGAACGGCTGCGTGGTGTTTAGCTGCCGGCCGGGTTAAACCACGACAGCAAGCTAGAGGAAAACTGGATGTCCCGGTAATTTTCTTTTTCTTTTATTTCTTCATTCTTCACTTGTAAGAAAATCTAAATCTTAACCCTTTGTTTGAAAACACGGCTTTATGGAAATGCTTATGGGTGTGCTCCTTCACCTTGTGTGGAACCTGCTTCACCTCGCTTCAGCTATAGGACACCTATGCTCCAATTTATGCTTCCCATGATAAAGCGGTGTTCTTTCGGTGTTCTTTTCTGTGATGCTTGCAGGCGAGGTTGAAAAGAGTTGTCAGTAGGATTCTTCGTTTCCTTTGCAGTATCCAAAGCTCCGTATTACCGTGGATCTTCTCCTCTGATCTGGAAAGCTTCACAGGCCAAAAGAGAATTGAGATGAAGAAGGAAATAGAGAATGCTGACCAATATTGCCAAGTACCACCCGTAAGTTTTGTGAAAGAATCCGGTGCATTTCTGTAGTGGTAGAAAGTTCATAAAATCATCGTCGTGCACTTGAAGGCAAGCAATGCTGTAAAAATGAAGAATGCAAGGCCCTGCTTAAGGACAATCTTCAGGCTGCTTCTAGATCAACAGCTTATTTGCTTCTTCCACAACCTCATCTCCGCTTGCTTAGAAGTTGTGAAGGTCGGAAGCACACTCCGTCTTTTTCATCCCCTCTGTGTATCTTTTCCCTGACAGCAACTTCTGTCTTGGCTCTTCACATCCAGCCAGAGCAGTTGCTTTGCCTCCGCAACCTGCAGGCTGATCTCTCGTGTGTACCTGTGCTGGACTGAGGGTAATGCTTGTAACGCACACAGATGCTGCATTCACTGTGACTTTTAGAAAAGAGAGCAAGAAGCTAACCTGCACAGCAGACTCTTAGGTTTCTGTATCTCTCTCTTTCTCTCTCTCTCTCTCTCTCTCTCTATCTGCATATATATTTCAGTACTTATTTACTTCTTTAAAGATACCTTAAATAGAATAGATACTTTAAGAAAGCTTACTTGTTCTTCCCCTTTCCTTGTTTTTAACGTTTGCTTTTCTAACCAATCCTTAATGTTACAACATGGGATTGATGCAGTACTCAGTCCTTAGAAGTTCTCAAAGCACATCAGTGATTTCTCTATTTCTCAACCTTTCCATCTTCATTGAGATCTCTCATCTGAATTTCGGTATGAGGTGAAGAAGAACACTGCAAGCAGCTGAAGCCGTATCAGACACATGCTTCTGCTAGGAAGTCATTCCGAGTGATTCCACGGTGTACTTTAGACAGGTTTGCTCTGGTCCTCTGGACTCAGCATCCCCAAGGGATATTTCAAAGCTCTCGGAAGGACCCGTCATTATCTCTGACACTGCAGCCTCCAGTAGGAAGGGGTAGATATTCCTTGCCCTTGTGCAAAGGAACTACTCAGTTAGCTGTTTCTAACCCAAATCTCGTTGTTGTCTTCTATTGACAGACACCACCCGGCTAGCCAAGCTAAACCACTGAAAATGGAAGGAGTGGGACATCTTGCAAAGCCTGCTGCTGCTTCTAAGCAGAAGTGCGCTGTAGGTGGGGACACAGCAAGAGGAAACGTCCAGGCCACGGTGGAACTGCAAGGCACCTGTCTGAGCCACACAACGAAGTCAGCGATTCCCAGTTGGAGACTGTTGCTCGACCAGTGACACAGCAGCTGGAGCGCTTCTGGTTGCTGCTGATGGGTTCCCGTGAATCAGCCAGGGACAGGAGCTATGAGAACGACTGAAGCGATTTGAAGTTACCCGAAAGAAAGAAGAGAGGAGAGAAGAAGACAAGAGGGGAGGGAAGGGGAGGGAATAAAAGGAAGGGAGGGCAGGGGAGGGGAGGGCAGGGGGAGGGTAGGATAGGATAGGATAGGATAGGATAGGATAGGATAGGATAGGATAGGGTAGGGTAGGGTAGGGTAGGGTAGGGTAGGGTAGGGTAGGGTAGGGTAGGGTAGGGTAGGGTAGGGTAGGGTAGGGTAGGGTAGGGTAGGGTAGGGTAGGGTAGGGTAGGGTAGCATAGCGTAGTGTAGCGTGTTAGAGGGGAGGGGAGCATAGGAGAGTATAGGGTAGTGTAGGGGATCGGAGTTTAGGGGAGTGTAGGGTAGGATACGGGAGGGGAGTGTAGGAGAGTGTAGGGGAGGGGGGCATAGGGTAATGTAGGGTAGTGTAGCGAACGGGAGTTTAGGGTAGGATAGGGGAGGGAAGTGTAGGAGTGTGTAGGGTAGTATAGGGGAGGGGAGTGTAGCAGAGTATAGGGACAGGGAGAATAGGGGAGGGGGTGTAGGGGAGGGGAGGAGACGGGAGAGGAGGGGAGGGGATGGGGGGGAGGGGAGGGGAGGCAAAAGTGGGGAGAGGAGGCAAAAGAGGGGAGGGGAGGGGAGGGAGGGGAGGGGAGGGGAGGGGAGGGGAGGGGAGGGGAGGGGAGGGGAGGGGAGGGGAGGGGAGGGGAGTGCTACCATAAATAAAATTGCCAAATACATGACATTTTGGATCTGGAGCCAAATCTTTGTGTACATGTCCTCTCCGTAGCCCCACGTGCTGACCACCCACCCGAATCTATCATACTGTTGGTCAGAAAGAACAGGGAGCATAGGGGAGGGCAGGGGAGTGGAGGGAAGGGAAAAGAGGGGATGGGAGGGGTGGGGAGCGCTACCATCAATAAAATTGCCAAATACGATGAAGGAGCAGCAGAGCCTGCAACCTCCAGTCCCCAACATCCTCCAACCACCCCCCACTGCTCCGTGGGAAATAGATAGAGGAATCAAGACTGAGGTTTAGCCTGGGATGGAGGTAGTGTGGCGAGGTGGTTTTCTGTTTGGTTGGTTGGTTGGTTGGTTGGTTGGTTTTAAAGTTTTTAAATTCTCACTGTCCTACTTTGTGATCAGTTGGCAATAAATTCAATTACTCTTCCCCAAGCCAAGTCTGTTTTGTCCATGAAGCCATCTTCCAGTCCTGAAATAAGAAAGGAAACAGACCTGCAAGCAACTGTTACACAAGTGCAGGAAGAGTGACAAAGGAGGGTTTTGAGGCATGAAGTTCCTGCAAGGATGCTCTGCTCTTTCCTCACTTCAGTATGAAAAGCACGGCACTAGTGGGTGGTCTGTGGTGGTAGTTGTTTTTTTGTTGTTTGTTTGTTTGTTTGTTGTTTTGTCAGCTCCACCCCACAGTATTTTGCTTGTTCTACTTGTTTTGGTGTGCCCCCATTCCCTCCCTCAAGGTAAAACATCCCTAGGGGCCATAACTTGCTGTTAGCAAACAAGATCTTGCAAAAGAGTGAAGTTAACATGGCACCACCTGCACTGGTGTATAAATAGTTCAAATATTTTCCCTCACTTTCCTGTAACTTTCCTGTAAATTGCTGGTCAGGAGATAACAAGTGGAGAAATTTAGGATAAGAGAGAGAAAGTTGTGTTTCCTATTGCCCTGGAGTTTCTGTTGGTCTGGCCACGGAAATGGAGTACTCAAAATCCTCAGGACACTCAGTTTATACCAGATTTATCCTAAAACTGCAGTATTTCTAGGCCCTTGGGATTCTTATCAATTAAAACATACTTTTTCACGCACAGAAGATGCAAAAAAGTGCGTCTACTGCAGTATGCAGACAGAGCCAGTCCTGTCTCTTGATTCCTTCTGCCTTCTGCCTGAAGAGCAGCAGACAATCGAGTTCTTGTCTTCAGTAGCTACGGCCTTAACCAACTGTGCAGTCTGTCCATTCATACACAGAGGAGGAAAAATAGCGTGGAATAACTCCTCTCCTTTGTGCTAACAGAGGAGGGTACAGCTTCCTCACTCCAACCCCACCGAGGCAAACCAGTCAGCAGTGCACGCCAGAGCCTCTGTCTCTTCCCCGTCTCATGATGTGCAGCTGGATCACTCTCCCTTCTATCCCCAGGATCGCTTTCAGCACAGTCACAGAAGGGTCAGACTCACAGCTTTAGGAGCCATCAGAAGAGGCTTTCACTCTTCTGCCACCACACCCCCTATACACATGCAATTTCACACATGCAAAGAGACACCATGGATTGGGGAGTTGCACAGAGAGGAGACCACACCCGTTTGCCTGCCTGCAGTTTGACACCAGTAGGGAGGTAATTCCCGTCAGGAGTTTCCATAGAGATGACAGAATATGGCCCTAGGGTCCTGCTGCTTCTTTCAGCCCTAATTCTTCAAATCCATAGGAACGGAAGAAACCTTCCCAGCCAAGTGCTGCATATCTTGAAGGTTGGAGAACCCACAGCCTTCTGCTTCATTTCATTTTAAAGATCAATCCCAATGTCACTCCCATAGAAGTAGTGGAAGCCATCTGGCTGGCTTGGCTTTCTCTCCAAAGAAGACCAAATGAGAGTTGGTCACGGGTGAGGATGAGCCCTGACAGTTCCTGCATTTTGGTTCTCCTGCAGCCCACAAAGCTCTCACTGCCTTGCCTGAATTTGAACCCCTTTGGAACCAAATCTACAGATTATCTCTGTAAATCCAAAACAGCACTTATTCACCATGTGAACAACAAATGCCTGGGATGGTTAACAGCACTTAGGTGCAAAAAAGAGCCCCCGCAGGAGCAGGCCCCGGGCCGCAGCTGCAGCCATGGAGAGGAGCCCACGGGGAGCAGGGGCAGAGAGGGACCTTGGAGGAGGGAACTGTATCCTCTTTTTTCATCGGTGCTGAGATTGAGGATCAGGATTGCGTGGTAGGAATTTGTTTAGATGAACCAATTTACCTCCATATGGGTTTTGTATGTTTGTTTCACCTTGTCTTGCAGGACCATCTTGGCTGGGTCTGCAGTGTTGTGCAAAAGTGAAGTTTTTCACAATAAAGAGCAGCTTTTTTTTCGGGGAAAAGGCTGAGGTGGCCTTCATCAGAGTCTTGTGACCTGAAAATGCAGAAAATGGGTGCATGGCTGGCTGGATGGGTGGGTGGGAGTTGGGAATTCAGCCTTGGGATCAGAACTGGGACGTTGTTGGGATAGGAAATGATCAGTGGGATGGGAAGTGATGATGGGGATAGGAACTCATTGGGATGGGATAAATGGGTTTTATTTTTATTGCATTAAATCCACTTTATTGACTGTGTTGTACAGTATGGCGTTGTTTTATTACTATAAAATTATGATGATTATTATTTAATCTTATTAATTAAACAATTTTTATACGTTATTATATTATAAATTATAAATATTAATATTTATTATATTGTTTTTATTCCTTTTCTACCCTATTAAACTCTCTTTATCCCAGTGCACTGCTTTGGACTTTAGTTTTCCTTCCGAGTCGTTGTGGATTCACTCCGGATGGGGGGACATTAGTGAACGCCTGTGTGCTTCAGATCCAAGGTCACCTTTGCCCTCAACTCAAGATACATGTTTGCATCTATTGTCGTGAAACAATGTTAACAACATCAACAAAAAAGTTCCCTACTTGCTAGCAGCATCCCTACGTTTGCTGGGGTCTGCTCTGTGCATTTTGAAGACCGTTCCATGCTATTCAGCCCCTTCAGGAGGAAATGGATGGTTCTAGGAAAATGCGTCTTGACCTGATGCAAAGCTGTGACTCAGCACCCTGCAGCCCCCGCAACCCCTGGCATTTTACCTGCAGCCCCTCCAACAACTCTGATGTTCCCTGCATCGACTTCAACCACTGCGCTGGGACCTGAGGCCCCTCAAACCCGTGTCACTCGCCCTGCAGCCCCTCCAGCCCCTGGCATGTTCCCTGCAGCACCTCGAGCCCCTGGCATGTTCCCTGCAGCCACTCCAAGCCTGGCACAGGCCCTACAGCTGGCTGCGGGGACTATCCAGAAATCTGCTCCAGAAATACAGTGATGGCAAGGAGCCCTCCACTTCATTCTTCCTTTTTTTTCTAGCTGGAAGCATTCAGAGTTGTCAACGGAATTGGTTTGGAGGAGTAGGAAAGACAGAATTGCTGGGTTTCTGCTTTCTCCCAGAAACTATCAGACCACAACATGACAGTTGTCTTTCTTTTACGTTCTTTTACACCTGGATCTTTCTCACTTTTATGAGTGTGGGGTATTCCTTCTTTCTCCCTTTACCTTCCTCCCTCCCTCCCTTTACCTTCCTTCCTTCCTTCCTTCCTTCCTTCCTTCCTTCCTTCCTTCCTTCCTTCCTTCCTTCCTTCCTTCCTTCCTTCCTTCCCTCCTTTCGTTCTGTCTCTCTGTCTGTCTGTCTCTCTTTCTCTCTTTCTGTCCAGCACTGATTTTATGGCTACGTGTGCATATCCACAGTGTACAGTTTTCTCCGTTCCGTTTCTTCCCTGAGTCTTGCCCCTCTTCCCTGCAACTGAACAGCATTTGCCTTGATCAAGGAAGTGGCAACATGCGGCTTACACAGTAACCTGCTGAAATTACAGCTATAACCATGGAGCACAGCTGCCGATCAACACAAGACCACCAATCGCTCACATTTCTAAACTGCTCGTCACAATTCTTCCGTATGTAGGCTGTGATGCTGCTCATTTCTTAAGCACCCATCCATTTCTTCTCTTCCCAGACCCTCAAGGTGTCCTGGTCAAACCACCTCCCTTCCTCTTGCCCCATCTGGCTCTCCCACCTTCCTTTTCCCTCAAGGCTCAACTTTTTTTTTTTTTTTTTCAGCATAGGAGCTCCATAGAAGCTGCTGCTGCCCACCTCCGAGTTGAGTAGGGCTGAACTACTGAAAAAGAAAAGAAAATCTATAAATAAGAGTGAGAGATGGTGAATACCCAACCATCTCTTAAAAGCAGGATTTTAAGAGAATAAGTAATTGATAAATGGAGTTAAGATCGGAGGGAAAAAAATCCACTGTTGCAATCGATAGAGTTAAGAAGTTTTTCAAGTACATTAGGAACAAAAATTAGAGTAACGACACAGATCTGATACGGGATGGGTATTGCTTCAGTGAGAAATGATGGAAAAAAACACAACACAACACATGTGTATGTGTTGTTGGGTATTTGTAAAAAAAAAAAAGAAACAAAAAACAGGTTAATGAAAACTGCATGCTCAATTAGATGATTTTTTTGTTGTCATTGGTATGGAATTGTGGGCTTTACAACACAATATGTGTTATATATATATATTATATATGTTTTTTATATGTTTTATATATGTTTTAATAAAATAAGGAAATGATATTTTTTTTCTACGTTTGTGGTTTCCAAACTGTAGTTAATAAACATTAAACAAGATGCAATAGGATCTCGTTAACTCTTTTGTTTGAAAAAACAGTGGCCCTGATCGAGAGGTGCAAGTGAGAGGAGACAATATTCAGTATTTCTCTATGTTGTCATTTATTGGTGAAGATGAAAGTCTGCAGTTCATGTTCATTACACTAGCATGACAACATGACCACAAGGGGGACTGTCTGGTAGTGAAAAGGAACTTCAGCATGGATTAAAAATCTTTGCCTTTCTTTATTCTGAACTGTTTTTCTTATGGCTGCTAGAGAGAGATTCTCTGCCTTAGAAATAAAACTGCCCAGGCTGTTCTGATAAACCTGTAGGGTTAAGGCACTTCTACCAAAACAGATTTCAAAAGGCAAGAAGTCAAAAAGCAACAATTCAGTAATCTGTGTACGCTTCTATATTAAGTTTTAAGATCACCTGGTTTATATTTAGTTCACACAAATTAACCAAACATAGCAGCATACAACCTAAGAAAAGCTTAAGAAATTTATTAGATGCACAGATAAAGTGCTGTAACAGAGAAACTTGTGTAAATCTATTCTAAAATAAATAAGGTACAGTTAAACCACCTTTGACTCGTTTTAACTCGGAAAGAAATAACCTAAGTTTTAATCATTTGAATTTTAAGGTCAAGGTGAAATATACCATAACTATAACAGTGGTTGTGATCTGTATCAACTATTTGAGGCTCCTGTTCCTCTTGAGGTCTCCCAGAAACAGGAAGGCTATTGCAAAATGTGTCCATTAGACATAGTTCCTTTTACAGAAACATTTTTGTAATAAAGTCTGGTTGCTCAAATACATGTTAAAATATTTAACAAGGAAACAATTTTCTCCTGATCCAGTCAATCTTTTAAACAAGACAATGTATTTTTCCTATGACGCAGCCCACAGGAGGGAACAGAAGTAAACATCCTCCTGAACTGAAGACTGTTTTGCTTGAAGAACTAAACTATTGCATTATTATATGAGAGCAAGAAATATCCATTTGGGTTATCCCTTTCTCCAAACATGGTGCCCAGTGATACATGTATTTTTGCCTTAATCTCAAAGGCCCGTTTGTCTCCAGCTAAGGTACGTTAAAAAGAGATTCCCTTTAAGCATCTTATCACAAGATCTCTTACTGCCTTTCCACCCGGGGAAGCTTGTGTGTTAAACTGCCCTTGGAGTTTTGGATGCTACTAGATTTCTGTGCTCTGTTATCCATAATTTCAGGCACTTCGGGGCTAACATGGCTGTTTAAGTCAATGCAATAATATTACCAATATATTCAACACTCAGAAGAGTCACCACAGTTTCCTTCACACACTCAGGATTTCAAATTCTTCTTCCAATTCAAATAGCTTGTCAGTAGATTCAATGAGTTCTGTAAAAAAAGATAAAGAAAAAAATGCTTCTAAAGACATGCCTGATTTTGTTCACTTAAAAAAAAAAACTTTGAAAGACGCATTCCAGAAAAGTACTTTGTAAGAGTGAAAAAAAAAATCTGTGCTAGCAATTGTATGGCTTGTTTGGATACATGCCTGCTATATATTGCTTGACACTCACAAAGGATAGTTATTCTACCTGTGATTATTCTTTTATTTGCTAACGAGGAACATAACATTGCACAATTAGGCTTTTAATCGGTGCCTTACCTGCTCCTGTGGTTGTCACTTCTGGTTTTGTTGGAGGTATGAAAGGAGGCCAGTGTGGCGGGTGCTTCTGGACCAGCTCAAACATCCGTAGACTCTGCTGCTTTAGAATCTCCTGAGGACAGAATGCTTTCATTTTAAAAGCTGGCTCGGGAGACGCTTCAAACACAAAACGTGTCTGCTTAATTGAAAGTGTTTTTTAATTACGCATGTCCATCAGGAAAAAAAAGTCTTTATACAGACCTACTGTGAAATCCAAGCACCATGGTCTCTGTAATACATCCCTAGTTAAAACACATCTGGAAGACAGATCTCTTGAACTGTACTACAAATTATCAGTCTTATCATCTTTTGATATCAGCTTTGATATCTGCAAACCTGTAATTTTGTTTACAGGTAGCAAGCACACTAGGAATGTACAATATTTTCTGCTTTTTAAAAGAAAGTTGCTTGCATAGAACTCTCCTCAAGTTTTCTGTTGATCAATAGCACAAAAGACAGATCTATCAGCTCCTCCAAAGGGGGAAAAAAAAAAAAAAAAACGCATCAGATTTTGAAGGACAGGTTTTGGTCAGGAAAAAAGGTGTTCCTGAAGCCAAACGCTATTCCTCTTCAAAGAGAAGTTACCTTCTGTCCTGTATTTCAGTTATTTACAAACTGTTTTCCTTAGATGATTTTTTTTTTTTAAATAAATGCCCTTAGAGGTTGATGGTACTTTACATTCAGACGTCTGGTGCTTAGCCTAACAGCTGCATGCAGAAACATCCTCAAGTCTGTTTCCTGTGGCAGCCAGCACCTTCTGTTCTCCCTAGATCAGCAGGAGCTAGAGGCCTGCAGCACTTACAGAATCAGATCTTTAAGATAGCAGGGACTAACAGTCATAATTAGAACACGCAATCTATTATGTCAAACAATAAAAAAGGATCAGGAAGCAAATCATTGATACATCACTACAATATGGCAGTTAAACCTTAGTCATTTAGTGAGAATTAGAAGTTAAAAGCAAGTGTCACCCAGTAACACCTTCAAGTGTGGATGTTTACACCCATTTTCCAACTGGCAGGGTTTGTGGCTGGTAAAGTGCTGAACAATTTCCAATTAGCAATTCAGTAGTATTGCCTTACCCTGATGCTTTAATGCATTCTTCTCCATGGCTCATACAATTTGTATACAAAGGAAAATGCAAAGGAAAATTTTACAAAAAACAGACAATAAAAACCAGACTTTATAAAGAACAAATCGAGATGCTAAGTTCCCACTCTTACCTTTTGTACAAGACTACACCGGTTATCAAAATCACATTCTTCTTTGCAAAAGAAGCCCTTAGGGGAAAAAACAAACACACAGAGTTTTACCTTTGCAGATGGTAGGTATGTGGTACCAGCAGGTAAGGCGGTTTGACCTCTGATACAGTAATGCCCTGTACGATCAGTAGATATAAGACTCCAAATATGTGGCAGCTCTAGGGAGAGAACCCACGGGGAGAACAAGGCCCTGCAAACCCCTTACGAAATAGTCAAGCAAAAAGTAGCAGCAGCTCCTGTGTGCTCCTCCATGGAGCGCCACCCAGTTCCTACAGTCCAGGTATCAGCAGAAGCTGAAAACTTGTAGATGATGGACCACCTAAGGAACATTTCCATTCTGGTATCTATACTGAAAATATTTGCTCTTCATTATGATTTTGTCTGTCTCGTTGCATCATGCCACATTTTGCACAGTTACGTAGTTAAGTATTAAAACAAAACAAAACAAAAAAACTTTCTAAAAAGCAGCAGTATTAAAAAACAGGTATGTGAATGAATGACAGATACCGGTATCTTTACAGATTGTTTAAAGCTTTAGAAACACATCCCACTGGTGACAACTGCCAATCACCCAATCACAGGATACTGGCATGGGATCAGATCCAATTTTTTCAAATACCACAGTACCCCCATGACATTTTGGGTGAATTACAAATAATACATTTGTATTTGTAATTTGGGGTGAAATACAATAATTCCACTTAAACATTTTCAACTTATGATATAAAGTAAGTTTAAGTAACTTGTCTAGAGGTGACCAAACATAAAGTAGTGATAGAATAAAACACGTAAACCTGTTTCAGTTCCTTGCTCTGACCATTATAATGCCTCTTGAAAGAAGTAAAAGCTGCTCAGTAAAGAAAACAAAGCGAGCTCCCTACAGTACAGACAGCTCCCCACTTGCCCTAAGATTCTCCATGTAGTTATGTACAAACTACTATGTGTTGATCACAGAAGACAGCTTTGTGATCTTGGTTCTGTTCAAGGAGATGCATTGCTGCCCTTACCAATGTAGAGAGACATTACTTTGAGATAAAGTACATGCATTCAAGATTTCCTGACACTTACTAAAGCTACTGAAGGGTCCAAATTCATGATCTTCATTCTATGTGGGGCTTCCTGGCAGTGGAAACTCTCATCGTCAACCGTGCCATTTTCTTCTGAATCTACAAAGCTTTGAGTGGTGTGAGGGTCCAGATAGATCAGCTCATTGCCTGGATGGGTAAAAGCCGTATGTTAAAAATAAGCAAGTGACATTAATAAGCACTTGGTCCAGAACTGTAAAATAGAAATTAGATTGCCATCGCAGTCAGTATAATCTAGACTTTCCAGCTAGGGATTCTTTAAGAGAATCGGAAGGTTTAGACACAGCGTTTCCCACAGGGTATTTAGTATAACTTCCTATTGTCACCTATTACTGTAATTTTTTGGTTGGTTATGTTCTATCTTTGTCACATACTTTTATTTTTCCATGTGAGATCCAGTACTTTTTTTTTTTTTTTTTAAATCTCAAGTGTTGTAAACACTAACATTTGACAGATTAAAAGGTACAGGATGTTCACAGATGCAATCTGTAATCCCATTAGGCATTCATTCAGAAATTGGAACAAAAAAGCCTAACTAAAACAGGTTAGGTTTTACAAAAGGACAAAATAGGGTTGCAAAATTTTGGCCCAAAGTGGGGTGAAATCTGAAGGAATGCATTTTAAATTAATTAGAGCAATACTTAATAACAGAAGGTATGCAAAAGGTGAAAAAGATACTGCTATCAGAAACAGTTTTGAAATACAAGAAAATAAAAGTGACATTTGACCAATACACTTGTCAAATGCTATCAGCTATTCTCAGTATGTTGCTCTTGTTGATGTCATCACTTATTTTTACACCTAGCTTTGCTGTTAACTTTCTGCTCCTGTTAAGGATCATCTCATACTGTTTCTAAACTCTTTTAGATATGCTTCTTCATTTATTTTATTCTATTCTCATCTTTCTTTACTTCTAGAGGTTCACGCTTAGACCCCTTACTATTTCCCCTTCAAAAAATGTTCTCTTTTGATCATCTGCACATTTGGAATAAGTTTCTTTTTTCCTTACCTAAAAATCCTATGAAATAATAGGCATTATCTGGTTTCCCTCCTAATGCTCCCAAAGACTGTGGCATCTTAAAGCATTCCTAGGAGTTCAAAAGGAATAAAGGAAATTGTCATTCATTTCTTTACTGACATCACACATACCCAAACTTATTTGACAGTAACGAGCAATGAATTGAAAGAAAACCTTACTTTAAATGCATCAATATATACGGGATTTATGTGATTTATCCCTAGTCGTAGAGGTATAATAAGCAAGAGGGCTTTCCAGCCTGTGCAGAGTCCTCCTGCCTTCTTGCTTCGGCCAAGAGCACTTCTGTGCAAATGTGCACTGCTGTGGGACGCGCTGCTGCTCTGAGGAGGGGACCAGCACATTTTTTCTGCGGGAATAAAACTAGAAATCAGTCAACGCACAGAGGAACACAAAGCAGATCTTCCTCTCAGTAGTGAATTAAGCTAGTTTGCCAGGGATCTTTATAGGGCACCCAAGACAAAACGAGCCGGGCATGGCAATTACAGCTATTTAGTAGAAGTAATTCTAGCAGACAGTATGTGCTGGCACGTCCAAGTGAGACGTTAGATCAATGATTGGGGGATGACAATTTAAGACTGCAGTGACATGTCCTATTAATGTTATTAATAGTGTCAAGCTTTGCCTATAAAACGCCAGAGAAATGAAATGGCAGCAATGATGACAGTAGAAATTCTTCAAGGAGCTCTTCACATCCAGTGATGTGAGCACGAAGTTGGCATCAGGGATCAAAAAAACACAACTGAGTTTGTATGTCCTTCTTCCCTCTTCTTACCCTTGCTAGACAAACCCATGGCCCCCCAAGTATTTGTTCATGTTTAGATACATGCTGGCAAATGGAGTCAAATCAGAAACTGTTACCAGAAAACTGATGAGGTGTCACTTCCTGATGTCGTCAATGACCACCGTATTGCCCATAGATACATAAACTGCTAATGAATTCCATTCATCAAATAAAGCAAGCTTCCTAGAAAACATTAAGGTACTAATTAATATAAACTAGTTGGATCAAAAGGGTAGCTTTACACTCAGAACCATTTATTTATTCTTTTTTTCTTAAGAAAAAACATCCTTTCTGCATTTTTTAAAGTCTCCATGTAAGAAAAAGAAAACTTTAAACATTAAATGTTTAATATCTTTAGAAAAATAGGTACTGAGTGGTACCAGGAAAAACATATGCGCTGCACCATGTGCAAACTGTTTTGTCTTACTGCTAAGTGCAGTGACAGTAACAGTTCAACTACATCAAGTTTATTACTTTTTATTGCACTCGACAGTCTCTGCAATGGGTTCTTGCCCAATTGTGTCTTTTCTCATCTGGAAAAGAAAAAAATTCCTATGCCAGTTTTGCAGATTACTTTTTGCTTAAGAAATTCCACTGAATTCAGTGGAATTACTTCTGCCTGAGCCTGCGTGCACAGCAGAAATGGGGCGTTAAAAGCTAAATCAGCTAAGGGTTTGGGGCACCAAAACTTCAGTGGGAGACAGCAGCACACAGTTTTATGTCCACTTCTGCAAAATCCAAACCTTTGCGGAAGGGAGCTACACTCTTAAGCTGCACTGGCAGAATTAGCTGTTTCAAATAAGCCAGAAAGAAATGGGGGTGAGCGTTTCACCATGAAAAACTTGGCCATGAAAGATCTGGAGTCCAGGGCATGCTTCAGCTCCCCTCCCTCTTCAGATCATGTGCCTGTTCCAGGGTGTCAAAGACTTGCTGCTGAGCTCGCAGGACCTGTAGCCTAGCCCCTGCCTGAGGTAAGACACCTCCACGTACCCCTGGAGAACTGAGCAGCCTCAGTTCCTTTCAGTGTGGCTCCCAGACTATGAGGAGCTGCCCATCTTTATCCAGTAGCCTTGCTGGCAGAACTGCTGCTCAGAAAGGGAGGAATTGCAGCTCAGTTCCCTCCTCAGCCGAGACGGCTTCTCTCTGATGTTTCACACCACCACTCCGACCTACACGGTGGCACTCTCGACCTGCCAGAGCTGTGCCACTGTGCAGAAAGGAATATACATCTGTGGTGTGACTGGTGAGGGCATGCAGACGGCGTAGCAGGAGACTTTCCTGCAGTTTCTTCTCCTCAGGCTCTTCCTTTATTAAAATTTAGAGGTCACCCATTCCCAACTCAGTACCTGCACACCGAGCTGTGGCATGACATTCCATGCTGCACTTGTAAATAGATGGCAAGTACATTCCTGACTGTGGGACAGGGGGAGATGCAGCCTTCAAAACTCTGCCTGGGCCTTCTCTTGGCTGCCCCAGGGGAGTACGTTCTGAATGAGACTGGTATGATCTCACTTACTTTAGTACTTGAGCAACTGTATTTGGTCCAAACCATTCTCCAATTGACTTCCCCTCTCCAACACCCACCTGTGCTGTTTTCATAGTGAAAAAAAGACACACGTACACAAAATCAAAGAAAAATGAGACCATAAAGAATGTGGGAACAATATACAGTAAATACTGTGACTGTCAAACATTCTAGAGTAACTGCAATCTGTATTTAGCAATAACAATTATTTTCTCAATCTATGCTCTTTTCAAAACTTAGGGAGTGCCAGTTTCTTTAATAAACAAAAGGCTTCTAAACTACAATGAGAATTACAAGTTAACAAATGTTAGTGCCCTTTATTACAAATTACAGCAATAAGCTACAAGACTGTCTATTCTAACATTACTGACTCTGGTACCCAAGGCTTACAGAGTTTATCAAGAGCTACATTCTAGTACATGGCTTTATTTAGGTCTCAGGGAATGTTTCTGTACTACTAGTCTTTGCGCCCATCTGCATACCTTTTTATTTTTGTATAAGCATACACCTTGTCTTCACATCCACTTTTTAAAATTATGAATTAACATACTGCAAATTAGTGATTCAACACAGTAGAAATTTCAGTGGAAAAAACCTGAAAGTTTATGTTTGTTCTTACCCATCTGGTGGATTGAATAACAGCAAGCCTTCCTGTCGAGAAAGCATCGTAGGATTCTGTGATATTCTTCTGGTTGTTTTTTGTGTTTTTCCCATTGCCAATCTGAAAGGAAAAATTGATATAGAATAAAAAATGGTGACGTTTTCATTACACTGATCAAATGTCTAGACAGCAGAAAGCTTTATAATGAGATGTTAAAAGACATTTCAATTCATCTCGAATATTTACATTTTGTGTAGAGCTCCTAGAATTCCAAGCTTGTTATTTATCATCAAGCTGCCCTTTATCATCATAGGCTAGATTGTAAAAACAGGGAAAATAAAACAAAACAAAAACATCAACTGCAAACATATTCTGACGGATCATGCTGCGTGTTGATAGCCATTCCAGTATCTCTGAGCTTCCAAGATTATTTAAAAGTACAGGCTGTGTTTAGACCTTGTTGGATTTCTAAGCACCCATTAAATAACAACATAAGATCCATACAGAAAGTCCAAACACTCCACTGGCAGCATCCTGGGATGTGACATGCATGCTTAAGAGCTTGCACCAGGGGGGTTTGGACCTCGTGCTGCTGACAAGTGAGTAGTGAAGAGAAGGGTAAGAGCACTGTCCCACGGTGGCAGGTTTTCCCTTGGCCTCAACTTGGGTGTTACACTAAAAGGTTTATAAAATAATGGCGACAGGATTCCCCATTTGTTCTCCTTCTATGCCTATTTCTCTGCTTCAGGCTGGGATGATTTCACCCAGCTGAATATGAATTGATTCATTAGGAACTGTTACCAGGGCATCAAAGAAAGTCTCACTAATAAATTCAGGGTTTGTGCTTTTAATGGAGTACTTACGAAGAAGCGTCTGCAGACAATACCGAAGTTTCCTCAGGACCAGCACTCACCTCTCCCTAAGTGTCTGCAGATCAGTGCTTGGGCCAGCATCATCTGCCCGCATCGCAGCATACATCCCCAGCCAGCGTCCGACGAAGGACCCGTGCCTCCTGTTAGGAAAGTTCATCACAATCAGTGCAGGCTTTCAACTGGGTGCAGCACCACAGAGGACATTTCAGAGTGCTAGAAAACAGATAGGGCTGCTGAAGCCTCCATGAACTGTCCTACAGATAAAAGGCACACAGCAAGACTTTGGTTCCATGCTGTTGGTCTAATTCTAATCTCTGCATTGCACAAATAAACAAAATTCATTTATTCCTTGTGGAGCTGACTTACTCTTTTCATTCTTCAAGCAGCATTCACAAACCATTTACTGCATGCTATACAACATGATCACCTGTTTACATACAGACATAAATAAACACTGATTTTAATAATCTTCATGTTTGCATAAACAGTTAAAATGATGCTCAAAATGCGCTGATACTCTAGAAATATTTTCCCAGCCTACGATGCCATCACTTATCTTGCTATTTAATTTAGAACAATGCAGCAAATCTGCAGTATACTCACCACTAGGCGAAAACTTTCTTCTATACGTAAACCACGTTAAACCACAGTAAACCACACGTAAACACACCTTGGCTTATTGTCTGACTTTGGCTTATGGTGCGTCTGTTGCTGTGTCCAGCACAGTGCAGCCCCTAAATTGCTACCAAAACCTTGCCACAAACCTCAATCCCCCTGTTAAAAGAGACCCTCTTGTTTGTTGCCCTTCTTTCGACACTCTCTAACAGGTTTATGTCTTTTTCTTATACTGTGGAGCCCAAAACTGCACTCAGTACTCAGTACATGGAATACCAACAGAGACTGCCTGGCATTTTCTCTTCTCTGCAGAAGCTCTGTTGCTAACACTGTCCAGAAATCACCACTGTCACAGACAGTAGTAGCATTCCCTCCTCCCACAGTTTGTTCTTCCCCCCAAGACTTAGACACCACCCAGAAAAAGAAGAATAATAATACTAATAAAATAAAATAAAATAAAATAAAATAAAATAAAATAAAATAAAATAAAATAAAATAAAATAAAATAAAATAGTCAAAAGCCATCAGGAAGGCAGTGGTGCAGACTGTGGAGAGCCTGGGTTCAAATCCTTCTTCTGTGAGGCTCTGAACCTATATCCCACCACAATCTCTCTGCTAATGTATGGCAGGGAAAGGAGGAAGAAAGAACATATCTCCTGCACTTTCCATTTATTGTTGACTGACAATTCTGTAGAGTTATAAAGCCTCAATCAGTGAGATACAGGGTTCTTCTCACACTGTCTCACTGTGCCCTAAGCGGAACAGCTCTCATTTAATAGATGCTTCACCACAAAATCATGAGTCATCTGCAGTTTTGAACTTTTCTGGGATCAAGTCCCTTCAGATGGTTGAGGAATCTGCTCCAGCACCTATGTAAACTGGTGCTCTACTAAGCTAGTGAGTGAACAAGAGAGAAATCCTCTGCTAGATGACTTGACAAATTGGGTCTGAAAATAGTGTTGAGGCAGAATAGTCCACGATTTTTGCCTTGGGTGCACAGAGGGATTGGGTGTTGTAGACTTCTTTTATTCTTCATTAAGATAAACATTTTCAAAAATGTGCTTGTTCAACCTTGCTCCCACTGTGTGCATGGGAGGGAGATAACTGAAAGTGGGGAGCGTTGCTTGGATCCTGCAAGTGGCTGAGGTCCAGTGGGGTTGGAGGCTTTCTTCCTCCTTTTGGAAATGCAAAGCAACCCTGCACCTCCCCTGCACTTGCAGAAGGATCGTGACAGCCCAAAGCACAGCGGCTTTGTAATTGCTGCATACACTTCGATCGGATTTACGTGGCAAGGGTTTGGTAGCAGGGGCCTGCAGGGATGGCGTCTGTGAGAACAATCCAGACAACAGCCAGCTCCAGATAGCTCCAAAAGGGCCCCGGCGCTTGCCAGAGCTGAGCCAATAAGCGATGTTGTTTGCACCTCTGGGAGAGCAGATGTAAGCAGGGGGAAATACTGCTGCACAACAGAAGCTGGAAGAGCAAGGAGTGAGCAGCAGCCCTGCAGCCCCCAAGGTGAGTGCAGCAGGAGGCAGGAGGTGCTCCAGGCTCACAGCAGCAGTTCCCCTGCGGGCTGTGCAGGGAGAGGCCCCTGGTGGAGCAGGCTGTCCCCCTGCACCCATGGGTCCCACATGGAGCAGATCTCCACGCTGCTGCCCCCCTGTGGGTGGAGGAGCCCCCGGTGGAGCAGGTGGCTGTGGCCTGGAGGAGGCTGCGGCCTGTGGAGAGCCCCCGCAGGAGCAGGCCCCGGGCCGCAGCTGCAGCCATGGAGAGGAGCCCCCGCAGGAGCAGGGGGGCTGGGGGGAGCTGCCGCCCAGCCGTGGGGGACCCGTGCTGGAGCAGTTTGCTCCTGGGGGATGGATGGATGGATGGAGCCCGTGGGACGGAGCCGTGTGGGAGCAGTGCTTGAGGAGCTGCTGCCTGTGGGCAGCCCGTGTGGGATCAGCTGGGGAAGGGCGGCATCCCATGGGAGGGACCCCACGGGGAGCAGGGGCAGGGAGGGACCCTGAGGGTCACTGTGCTGAGTCTGCTTTGCCCGTCACGATACTTGTTGAGCCATCGCCCTGTCCTTATCTCAGCCCTGGAGCCCTTTGCATCGTATTTTCTCCCCCTTTCCCTTTGAGGAGGGGGAGTGAGAGAGCGGCCGTGGTGGAACTCGGCTGCCCACCCGCTTCGAACCACCGCAGTTGCAAAGTCCTGGGAAAGATTTCTTTCAAGAAATTAAACAAGGTGTTTAACAAAGAAATGCAGAGTTTCCTTTTGAAGGCTTCCTGGAGAATTGGGCTTCTTTCCTATTCCCAGCTCAGAGGAAGGGAATTGTTGATTTCACCTTCTTTTTTCTGACATGGAAATCAAAGGTGAACTGCTCTACAAGGACGAGCAATGTCTCAGAATCAAGCTCTTTTGCTCTGTAGTCCTTTCTCAAGGAAAAGATTGATCACACACCTTCCACAGATGTAGGGGAGCAGAGAACAATTTGGGAACTACTCTAATTCAAGTCAGTTTGGGCATAGTGGTACTTCCCTAGCTGTTTCTGAGACAGACGCATTAGCAACAGAGAGTGTTGTGCCGTCACTGGGAGGCGCCTGCGGTGATGACTTCAGAAACAGAACTGAATTGTGTCACCACAGCACTTTGGCAACAGCTGCCTCTGTGCACGTTTAGCTGGGAGGCACAGAGAAGGGTGCTGGATGCGATGAAACCACGTGAGGATTTGTGGATCTCCCCTTGAGGTGCACAGAGAGGGACCATGCCCTTCTGTAAGTGTTTTGATGCTTGGCTGAGGAAAAAGATGTGGTTTTGTTGTGAATGCTTCATTGTAGTATTCTGTAGTTTGTGTCAAGTCCTTACAGAAGCCTCAAGGTTGGTACTTTGCTCAATGATGGAGCTGCACAGAGTGAGAACAGACCCAATGTACGGGTGAGGGCCTCTGCACGTTCTCTTCTTCCTACAGACGATCAACAAATAAGGGGAGACAGAGAAGAGTGTGCTGTGGTCCTCCCATAGACCGCAAGTACTAAAGCATAAACAAGAGGCTTAAGAGTCCCCCTGTCATGTTAAAATTCAGGCAGCAATGGACTTCCTCACACGGGCTGGCCTGTCGACTAGTGTCTCAGGCTGTGGCGTATGAAGATGCACTCCATCTGCTTTCAGGGTAGCAATGGCAGTGGGCAAGCTGCCTGACCTTAACATTTGTCATTTCATTTCTCACCTGAGTTTTGGTGGTTCTCCACGATTCATTCTTGGTCTAGAGAAAAAAAAAAAAAAAAAAAAAAAGTGAATTTGGATCAAAATAAAAGGATAAAAGGATTTCCTTTCCATTAATTACATGTTCTTACCTTTGTAACAGATTTGGTTATTGACTTAGAAGGCAAATATCTGGCCAGACTGCAAGACTTGTGCTCGCAGCGTGGGACAGCTCTCGTAAAGGTGATTCAGGGCAGTTTCTGGAAAACAAGACATCAGATCTCCCAAACAGCTTTCTTTGTGCTAATGTAGGAAGGGTGAGTAAGTGTAAAGGTAAGAGCCCAGATACCGTAAGAAGCAGAAAGTGTGAAGGAAACTTCCTTCTGGCTGATACAGCTCCATATCTAGTTGTCAAGTATGAAGAGAGCAGTGCTAAGTTTCTTGGGGAGAGGTAAAAAAGAAGAGACTGGGAGATTGTAAAAGGAAAAAGTGGGATTCCCTATTTCAGGAAATCCTAGGAACTGGAAATAGAGATTGGAAGAGTGCTTTAAGCCAAGACAGACATGTTTTAAAACTAAAACCTAGGAGTTGAATGAACCAAGAAATGAATCCCTTTTGATTATGCAGTTGCGTCCAGTGTTTCTCTGTAGAGAAACTATTTCTTTCTCCAGAAACTCATCTGAGCCTCTGTTCAGATGCTTTCAGTTAGAGATAGTTTAGATTAACAATGTTGGTTCTGAGTCCTTGATATTACATTTGACTATTCATAACCATCACAAAGGACAGATTATTTTTTACCATAATCCTTTACGAAACTGTAGGGAAACCTGTCATTTCCAAGGGAAACAGAGAATAAATTGGGACCTCTCCCAGAAGCAAGGGAGCATCACATATCTGGCATGTCAGTGAGCAACAGACACATATTTTTTGTGGTCGAAGATAGACTGCTTAAGTAGCTTTGCATGCTATTTGAGCACAGTATCAGCCTACTAAATGTAGCACTGCTTATCAGAGAGGGAGTTTTGAGTGACCCCCATGCAAGTTGTATCAGTGTTCACCTGCTCATGACAGGCAGTGGTGCCATGGGCTCCCAGTGCCTCCCCACGATGTCCCAGCCTACCCCAAACCAGAGCCCCTACATCTCTTCCAGAAACTGCAGAAAGTTCTTTGTAAATTCCTGTGAAACTTTCTTCTTCTCTTGTGAACAAATCATTTTTAATTAATGTACAGTATCAAAAGCTGCAGGACTTCATAAATTAATGCAAATCTTGTGTTTGTACAGTAGTATGAGTAGGCATATTACAGAGAACCAGTCTGAAAAAAAAAAAAAAAAAAAAGAAGAAGAATCTCATGGTTTGAGTTCAGTGCACAGATGTCTACTCAGTAATGGATTTCTGGCAATCAAATATTTTCTTTAATGTTATAAGACAGCTTGGTGGTATTTGATCATGATTACCCAAAGCATCCCACCGTGTTTTGGGGTGTAATTGGATGGAAAAGTATTCTACTAATTTATTCTATAAAGCAATTGTCCCATGAAGTAAATACTTCTGTTTATGAGATGCAGCTCATTGTCAAGGTTTCATTTCATAAGTATTTGTGCAGTCTAGATCTTCTACCCTTAATACTTAACCCTGTATCTATTTTCTCTACCCTTGCTGGAAAAGTATGGGTGAATCTGGCTGCCAGAAGTACATAAAATCAACAGAGGAAGGTCAATTTCTCTGGCGATATGTCTAGAGAGGTCCAGTTAACCTGTGTTATAGAGATACTGCTTATACAGAACCAGAGATTCATTGAACCGCCTATGCACCTATAACAAAGTTAAAAGCCCCTCATTTGAATTGTTCTCCTGCTGCCTTCTTTTCTTTTCTTTTTTTTTTTTTTTTTTAAAGGAAGCTGAGAAATAGCAGCTCAGACAAAACACACAAATCTGAACTACCTAAATTATGTCGTTGGGATACTGCTACTGAAAGCACATCCCAAAACACCAACTTGCGCTCAGGTCTTGGCTTTGGTCACTCCATGCAAATGTGCTGAATTTCCTCCGCCCTCAAGGGGTGTAAAACCAAAGCCCCAGATCTACAAGTCAGGCTGTGAATCACCTCCCTGGCTAGGGCTGCTGAAAGCATCTGGACATGGGAGAGAGAGAAATGCACTCTCTTGCTGAAATTCAGAGAACATTGCTTGCCTGGAGCCTGTGAAGAACCTCCACATGTGTGTTCGGACTGACCACTGCTGGCACTGTTGGGCTGACCACTGCTGACGTTCTTGGACTGACCACTGTTGATATTGTTGCACTGACCTCTGCTGGAGTTGTTGCACTGCCCACTGCTGCCTAAGGACATTCTGAGAAGGGCCTATCCCTGGCCACGTACCTTCATGCCAGTGGTACATCATCTCATGATGTACCCCAAGAAGTCCCAGAAGGCTCAGCAGCTGTCCTGCTTTTGGGGAATGTGAGAGGTGCAGGTTAAGACTGCTGAGGACTGACCAGTGTCTGGGCAAAGGCTCTCACCTGGTTGACTGAGTGCAGTAGGTGACTCCATCTTCAGTTTGGTCAGGGGTAAGGACAGGGACAGGTCCTTTGCTATTTGCAGCTGGAGCCAGGCTGAGATCCTACCTCCACCTCAGATGGCTAGTGGTTGTACCTGGAGCCTTGTTCCTCTAAATAGATGCTGGTAGAAAATTGTGACATGTCAAGAGAACAATGAGTGGAGGAACTATCGTGTCTGTTTTCTGCTTCAGAAACATTTCTCCCTGTTTTCCATGGAAAACTCTGATCCTGCCTTATGCAGAGAGCAGAAGCATGCCTGGCTTTTTGTTCCATTTCTATGCAAGTTTCCAGAGTCAGAAGGACAAACCCAAAAAGAAAATCTGACAACTTCTCTGTATTAGAACAAGAAACAGAGGGCAGAGAGGGCAGAGTCAAGCTATGGATGCCTCTCAAATGCTACAGAAACCTGATTCAGACCAGAGGAAGCACACAGCACCTTACAGGATCAAGATCACCACAAAGGTGAGATGCTACAGCCAAGATATCAGCCTGGTTTAGCTTCTCCTTTAGAAGTCTGTGAGGAGAAGGAAATAAAGTATTTGTATAAGTGCAGGTGGAAAGGGACCTCTGGAAGTCTTCAGTCCACGCTGACTCGCAGAGCAGGGCAATCTCCAATATCTGATCAGATCAGCTGTGGCTTTGTCTAGCTGATCCCAAACACCTATGAGGACAGACTATTCCTCCCAGAGTGAGCTGTTTCAAGTCTGTGCTACACTGAAGATTTTCTATATTAAAAAGAGACAAGACACAGGGGAGAAACATTGGTGCACAGAGGCTTTCCAAATGCTGATTAAATCAGTAGATGAAATAATTTGCCAGATCCTGCTGTTGCTTATCTGTTGCCAGATGTTCCCCATAGCTGTGAAACTGGAAGCTCATCTGCTACTCTTCCAGCATGCCCTAGTCAAACCTTACCCAAGCCTTCAGTATATGCAGTTCATCTGGTGTTTGGTGCTGCACAAATCTAGCATTGAGGGCATATCAGTTTTCTCATCTGCAGTTCTCCATCAGAGAAAATGCAGCAAGTGATGGCTTCCTAATCACAGCCTGAGACAAAGGGACTCATTAAGTATTAGAAGTCCCAGATTTAATTATTCTGATTTCTCTGCACCGTTTTTTATTCTTCATAATATTGTCATTTATATTTATGAGATTACGGAGAGATTTAATGTGTTATAAACTTTCTAAATCCCCCGAGTAAAAAAAAAAATAAAAAGCTTTTAAACAAAAGCCAAGTTGAGAGGTTGAGAGGAGGCAGGAAAGAAGAGTGAGTACTGTTGAGCAGGGACATGTGGAAAAGCAAAATAATTCAATCTTTATTGCAATTTGGGAATATATTTCAGTGAACCTTGTCCATACACGGGATGGGGTCAGCCTATAGGAAGCCAATAGTTCCTCAGGAACTTATTCTGACTGTTCAAAGAGGGCCTGTACATAAGGACTAGTGTTTGGGTTTCCACACAGGGATCAGTGCAGCTGGCAGCTCCCCCACGGAACAGCCTTTTCCCACCATTGGTACTGGCTCTGCTTTGCACCTTGTGGTGGATGGTGGGGCACCATGGTCATTCTTCACCTCTGTGACTTCCCGCACCCAGCAGAGCAGGTCAGCCTGCAGTGACCCACCAAGGGACCTCGTTACATGGCTTTACCCCGGGCCCGCCATGGAGAGAAGATATTCAAGGGGATCCACTTGTCTCCATACCCGTTACAGCTCTGCTGTTGGGAGGTTTAGAGGGGGAACAGTGTTTCAACACAGCAGGACACCCCTGACTTACAACTAGAGGACATGGTTCTCTTGGAGAGACTGGGTTTGTCCATGCAAGTTAAACTGCTGGAATTAGTCCCAGCTGCAGAGCAATCTCTCTTGGAAGTAATACTTGGAAAGCCTCAGGTGGTAGCCTCCTGATGTGGCAGCTATTTTTTCAGAGAAACAATGTGCATTCTTACCAACTGCATGATATACAGATTTCACCCCCTGTCTCATTTGCCTTCACAAACTCTTGGACGACTTCTTTACCAGAGCTCTCTGCAAAGAAGACTTCCCAGGTCTGCCATGTGCTGCTTCGCTTCTGCCCCTAAATCTGCCCAGGGATTTGGAACAGAACTATGCTAGCCTAGCAGATGATCGGACACTTTGGGATGGGATAGATGACACATAACTTTTTTTTTTTTTTACTCAAAGTACAGGAACGTTTAGGTCCCAGGCTTGATTTTCCCATCTGTAGTTATTCAGGATATCCTACAAAACCATCCAAAGTGTGGCTTTGACCAAAAACATCTCCTGAAATCACAATGCTGGAGATCAAAAGTCATGAGTCAAATCAGCATGAGATTGCCCACCTTCTCTGGGCTGTGTCACAGCACAGCAGCCATGCCTGGGGAGTACAAGGCAGAGGCAGCCCTCCATGCCTTCTGGCAGCTCGAGGACTTGGAACACAGCCATACGAAGGGAGCCAGGGCGCTCTCATTCCCAGGGTAGACTGAGTTGCTTTGAAGACAGGTACTAGACCCGGTGGAAATCCCAGCACTCGCAGAAGTTTTCATGTTGCATCTGTGTCCTGTGGGCATTGATCTTGTTCATCCTTTGCCTTCTGCTGGGGACAGCAGCACTCCTCCCTGCACCTGCTAGCTGCTCAGCCAGCACTCCTTAGTCTGGGCTGAATCAGCCCCTTTATGGCTGTGGCAATATTACGGGCATCTCTACCCGTGCTGCTTCTGGCCTGGCTCTTCTGTCTCCTGCAATGCCTGAAGACTGCAGATCTGTGCTGCCTTGTAAAAATTGCCCAGTTTCTGGCTCAAAGCTTGTGGCAAATAGTACCAACAGTAGCCCTGTTTGAAAGCATGGATCCAGATGGGAGGCAAATGTCCTTTCCAGAGCAGAACTGTGCTTTCTAAACACTGGTGCAGCAACTGCAACCACTTTGTCCACTGCTGAGCCCTCTCACAGAGGCGTCTGTACCAGCTTTTCTCCCTAGCCTTGTTTAATTATTCTCCTTACCTTGAAATAACCACAATATTTGCAGAAATAAAAAGAAAAAAAAAAAAAAAAAAAAAGCCTTGCTGATGAAGGTCCGAAAGGAAACACAGAAGAGTGATGCAGAGAAAGCCACTGCTGGGTCCCTTCTTCAAGGGATGTTTAAGGGAGCAATGAGTCTCCATGTGGCCAGGGAACATTCTCCTGTCTCCATCCACACATGAAAAATCCTACTAGCACCTGTAGTACTTTCATATGACATGTGACTTTGCCGAACTGACAGATAGATTTTGCACACACTCAGAGGTGATTTTCAGCCAAAAAAAAAAAAAAAAAAAAAGTTAAGATGCAAGAGCAAGAAAACTGTGTCAATGGTGTTTGGCTGTGGCCCAAGCCCAGTAACACAGCAGGCGTGGGAGCTCCCTTGGATGTTTTTGCTTGACGAACTCCCACTTGAAATGGCTGATGAATTTCAATATTTGGACAGATGGCTGGATTCCCAAATCTGATTCTAAAATACACATTGAATCTCCTCAGAGACTGCAATATCCTCCTTTGCAGGTTGTTATTTGCTTGGAAAAGATATTCTTCCTTTCTTGTTTTGGTGACTATAGTTGGTATCTTCTTCCCACTGGTAACTTCACTAGATCTGCGATCATGTTCTTGCTCAGCGTCTCTCCCCATGATGTTTGGAAGTGTTGTGCTAAGGTTTATTGTGTTTACAATAGATAGATTCCTTCTGCAGTCAAGAAGGGCTCTGGTATTACCAAGGAACAAAGACTTGCCTCCATCTGCAAAGATAGGATGAAAATCATAGAATCACATTATAGTTGGGATGATAAAAGGGAAGTGAGAAAAACAAAACCAAAACATGATAATCTTAATTATAGTCATTTAGCCTTCCTCCAAATCAGTGTCATTCTTCTGAAAATCTTCTGGCATGGTCTAGCCTCTGCTGTACCCTTGCTAAAAGCAAGGCACCCACAGTGGAGAAGACATTCACAGTGGCCTGGGTGAGAGCATAGTGTGGGTCAGAAGAAGAGTCAGCATTAAAAGAGAAATTACTGACATCCAGAAGTCCTCATCTGGCCACTAAGGGAAAAAGGGAAAAAAAAAAAAAAAAAAAGGAGGAGAAGGAAGTTTGTGACACCAAGTTTAGATCTAACTTAGGGTCAGGAGAGACCTCCATGCTGGTCAAGGGTCCATCTTCACTGTCCAGGTGCTACCAGTCCAGAAAAGACTTCTGTCAATAATCAGGCTAACACTATTTCTGGTTACTTCAGAGAGAAAACAAGGATGCTGAAGTCTCCTTGGTGGTTGGCAACAGTAAAACATCTGCAAAGCCCAGATGGAGGAAGAAAAGGAGAGGATCTCCTGGAAAAGCAGGAAGTCTTCTTAAGTTTGTGCATCACAAAAGGGGCTGGCTCCAAGTGATGAGTCCAGCAGAGGTGACCATGCTCTCCTGATGGGGCTTGACATGGCATAGCCCTGGATCCTACCATGGATGTCAGTGCCACGGTGTCACACATCCCTTGGGACATTGCCAGCATGGAGTATGAGCATTCAAGGCCATAGGCACTGCTCCTTTCTCACAATTTCTGCTTGAGGTGGCAGGCTCCTCACTCAGCTGGGCTGTTCTTGCTTTAGACTTGTCCACGGTTGTGCAAATAGAACTTTTTTTTTTTTTTTTTCCCAGCAACCAGACTAGGTTGTTTTACTGACAGTGATTTATGAAAGGCTCTCTTCTTTGAGGATATGGTGTTAATTAATTGCTTCTGGAGTACTTGGATAAAAAGAATATTTACTTACACAGTACTCACAAACTAAATATTTTGTGCTTTTCACAAACATTTCTAATATGTGTCCACAGAACAATAGATCAGCCAAATGAAGCAGCTGCAGAAGAGACAGATCATACATACTTCTGAAGTAGTCAATTATTTAAATTAATTAATGAGTAATGACTATGCATGCATTTTGCATATAATTTGACTATTACAATGCCAGAGCATTCAGCTGGAGCCGTAGCAGTCTGTTACTACGCCTTCAGCAGAGACAGACTTCACAGCAATCACAGGGGGTGCTGCTTTACAGAAACTTCAAGGTCTCCCTCCTGGTGCTGCTGCCTGCCAGGAGGCCTTGAGAAACTGAAACTGCATCTCTGTGGATTAGCAGAGTCTCCTGTTTAAACTGGTTCCAAGGAAGAAAAATATGTGTAGGTATCTAACAGAGTAGGTAGGCATCTATTGAGATTCATTCTGTAAAAGGCTAGGCACCTAAAGCTAGATTCTTATCTGTATTCAGGTGCCTTCCTCCCACAAAATTGCTAGGGATTATGTGCTTTTAAAATTCCTACTGGGTGCTTATTTGCATCCATATGTGCCCAACTACATTTCAGAAACTAATCCTGGCAGCCAAGCCTGAATGAATCCGGGGGGAATCCCCTCCCTGCTTTGGGCTCGCTCTGCAGTGCGGGGCATGTTCACATACCCTGCAACAAACACTCTGCTACCCATCGCTCATCTGCCCAGCCTTCCAGAGGTCCGTTGTTGTCTGTGTAGGACCCTTTCCTGCTAACAACCACCAATGCCCATTTTTTTGTGTCCTTTCACCCTTTTTTCTGGAAATTTTCATGAGCTGCACAGCTGTAATAAAATTTGTATGGAAAACTCTCATGTCACCTAAATAACGTAAATAGTGGTTGACATACGAAGACCCATTTTAATGAAACTGTGCCCGGGGTGGTGGGGGAGTCTAGTATATATATAGATTTATTTATTTATTCATTTATTCATTTATTTGTATATAAATGTAAGTTACATGTATAGACATTAATATATAGAGTCATTTTTAATAAAACAAATGCTAAAAGTGGAGAAACAGTACTCTACAGTTTGTTTAAAATAATAATAATAATAATTTAATTTATCTTGTATACAGACCATGCTGACAGCAGTCAAAATACAAAGGACATATTGCATGGAGCTATGCAATAACCCTGTTGGCTTTGTTTTGCATTACATCGTTGAGATCTTGTTTTTTTTTTTGTTGTTTTTGTTTTTGTTGTTGTGTTTTGTTTGTTTGTTTGTTTGTTTTTGTTTTGTTTTGTTTTGGCATGTAATTGGGTTAGGAATTTGGAAGATCTGATGCTGCAGCACACTCTCCCTGTGTATTTACAGTGGTGGATTTCTTAGGTCCCTGTATACCTCCCCCATAATAGTGGGAGGACACCTAATGACTAACACTTCAACCGTTCAGAACTGCTACTCTCAGAGGTAACCATGGTCTGAGTGTTTTAGACTAAACACCCCAAGGATTCTTTCCAGTCCTGACTTTGGTGCGAGATAGCTAGTACAGCCATACAGCCAAACTCTGCAAAAAGGTAGCTGTTTCCCCAGAACTCCATGAAAATGGTCCCTGGTCCACGCTAACCCCCGAGGCATTCTGGTTAGTACAGCTCTAAACTGTGCCATGAAGCATGCTTCTGATCAGACACTTTGGGCTGCCATGCCCCCCTGACTTTGCTGAGCTTCTTAGTCTGGATGTAGACCCAGGCTCCCCAAGGCAGGCTGCTGTTATCAGCTTTCAGTGTACTGAAGCCCATCAAGCAGCCCAACTGAGACAGAGAGATGCAGGGAGACTGCTTAAGCCTTATCTTTGCTAAATATCATTCTGGTTTAAAATGTTTAAGAAGCAGAACTGTACCTGAAGGAAATCTCCAGAAAGATTTGCAAAGGGCTAGGGAGCAGCGAGACCAGACAAAAGCTGTTTCTTGTAAGCCTGTAAGCCCTGCCTTGACATTGAGTGTCATTCAAGAGGAAACCATGGAGCTGAACGCCAAGGGCTCCTCAATTATTTTGCAGAGTCTGAGTGGGAGGGTGGCATAACCTTCCAGACCCTCAATAATAACTTCTGTCCCCTGCAGGCAGGGAGGAGTTTTATAAATGATGCAGGTGTCATGGAGACATGATAGTGTCAGAGGAATTAAATCAACTGGAAAAGCATACTGAAAGTGTCTTCCTGGACTGAAGTGGGGCATTAGCCCTTCTGAGTCCTGAGCCAAGGATGGCAAGCACAAATATAAGGGTGCCAACAAATTGGCCATGCTCCTGGGGCTACAGAACCCCCCAAAGAAGCCCTTTGTCCCCATACCCTCTATACAGAGAACCTGGTGACCTGCCATGAAGGCTCAGAGGACTGAGTGGCCTGTTTTTTTCTCCATCCTGGTTGTTGGCTGAGCATCACATGTCCCTTGGTTGCTCCACAACCTGGTCTCAGCTCTCTGCAATGACTCTGGGGATTTGTCTGTCTGTTCATTACAAGAAGTTGAGCCTTGGGGCAATCTTGGGCAAAATCCTCTCTTTCACTGTGAAGAAAGGACCTTCTGTAGTGTGGAGAGGTGTAGATGGAGCCACTGCCAAAAAAAGCAGCTATACTGGAGATGCTCAGCTCCTGAGATTCATCTCTACAAGAGCAAGAGCACCAGCAGAGCAGCAGGTACAAAGGCCTTCCTGGTGGGCAGATGCCTATGTCAAGTGTCCATGAAGAGCTGGGGACACCAAGGTGAGTGAGAAGCCAAAGGGCTAATGGATGGCCTCCAGACTGCCATTATTTATCATAGAATAGAATGACTCGGGTTGGAAGGGACTTCAAAGGTCATCCAGTTCCAGCCTTCTGTCACGTTCAGGGCCACCACCCACTAGATCAGGTTGCCCAGGGCCTCATCTAACCTGGCCTTGAACACCTCCAGGGATGTGGCATCCACAACCCCTGGGCAACCTGTTCCAGTGCCTCACCACTGAATTTCCCCTCTTGCTTGTTTCCCAAGCTGTGTGCATTGGTGTAGAGGCACTTCAGTTGGGCAATCCGTCATATCATGTTTCCAGAACAGTTCCTGATTACATTGGGACAGTTCACAGGTATTTCCCTGTTGCTGCTTAGAGTGATAGTGTTCTCAGATATGCTTTCTTCACTCAGAGAATTAGAACAAAACCAAGAACCCACCAGGTATGTCTCAGTGGCTGGACACAGGGGATTACAAGAAATCAAAGCTGATAGAAGTGGAAAAGGCTAAAGATTTGGAAGACTAATTCTGTATAGCCTGTAGGCAACCATGTTTATGTGGCAAGGAAGAAGCACTGCCTTCTCAAGAGATCACCTCACAAGATACTAAAAGGTTAAATTTTGAAGTGTAAGCCTATGATAAATAAAATACAACTGAAACTTGATGACTGCACAAAGAGCTATGGGTTAGCATAGCTTGGAGTGAAATGCGAGTCTGTGGGAGTGTGGGGAGAATGTTATGCACAGTATGCTTGGCAAATACTTTGGATTGTGGAAGCAGTTAGAAAAGGCTTATGGAGAGTCTTAAAGACTCAGTAAATTTCTCCCAGCTGGACATGCATGGGACACTGAATTCAGGAGCATTCAGGACCGTACGTATTGGTATGGTTTCAAGGCTGAAAGCAAGAAGTAGCCCTGCTAACAGTTGGCACAAGTGTTAACTCTGAAGGTGCATTTCTATGAGGAAGAGCCTTTGAGACTGACAGCCCAGCTGGCCTAGGCCACAGGAGTGGTGCTAACGTAATCCCTTTCCTAGGCAGTCATGCCAGTATCAGCTCAGGGGCATGTTGCAGCAGAAGCAGTCAGCTGGCATGCACATTTCATCCTGTCCCAAAGCAGGGTAGCACGTGCTAGCACCCCCACCGCAGGGCTTCACAGTCACATCTTCAGCAGCATCCTCTGCCACATCCCCACCACATCGCCATCGATGGCCTTGAGCAAAAAGCAGTGTGACAGGGCAAAGTGTGTGGGCAGAGCTCTGGGGTCTGGTTCCTAATGGGATCTCCTCATGGGCACTGCAGTGTGCTGGTGGGATTGGTACCCCTTGAAGGGGCAGCTCTAGTAAGATGGAACATCTGCTTTCATAAGGAAACCCACATTGTAAATACTTTTAAGCTCATTTTACTTTGCTTACAGGATGAACCAAGAGCTGAAACACTGTCTGCAACCCTAACACTGTGAAGGAGAAGTAACTCATTAGAGGAGATTACAACAGGTGAATTTTAAGGTAATTCATTAAAGCAAGATCATTTTTTCTTTGCTGCTTGCACCTCTACAAACCTCCACTGCAGATCACTGTGTTTCTCCTGCAGAGCTGCATGGTATTGCCAACATCACAGAGGAGCTCCGTCCCTTTCAAACTGCTCAGGGAGGAGATGTTTTTAGTGATTGCTTCTTCTTCTTTATTTTGTTTTCCTTTGTTTTCCCCACAGATGAATGACAAGACAGCCCAGCCTCCGCAACTTGAAAGAATTTTTTTGTCTTTCTTATTTTTTGCATTCAGAAATAATGAGTGTCACATGGCTGGAGAAACAGCGAGTGTGAAGGGCAGCAGAGGACAGTCCAGAGATGTAGGCAAAAAAGATATGTGGCTGAAGTAGAGATCCACAGATACTGTGAAGTGAAAGATCTCCTTGAAAAGTTCTTTGCCATACGGGAAAGTTCTCTTTCAATTTGCTGGAAAGAAGGGAAGATCTAGAAGGAAACACAGAGAGAAAACAGAGATCAAAGTCCAGAAAGTACATCATTCCATCTGTCATGTGCGTGAAAACGGGAAGGACTGAGCTGGTGCTTCAGGAGCTGGGGTTTCAGGACATCCTCTTGAACAAGTCACCAAACCCCTCAGCCCTGGGGAGTGGGAAGACCTGTGATGTGCACACACCCAGCCATGAGATGACAGCAGGGTTGGTGGCATGGTGTGAGGGGATGTATCATTTATATTAGCAGCATGCCACCCTGAGCACTACTGATAGGTTATGAGCATGATGGGGTCTTCTAGCTGCAAAATGGCATTTGGTTGGAACCATGAGCCACAGGGTGAGTTTGACCTCGTGGTACTCAGTGTGAAACCTGTTGTTTTGGAGCATCACTTGCAGAGTATTGCTGAGCTTAGGAGTAAGAAGAACTGTGGCCTGATTAAACTCAAGGCACTTGGGACACTTTCACGTGCCAGGAGCTCTCTAAGAATCACTCCTGTGTGATTCTGAGTGATTGCAAGAGGTGCTTGGAAGCACTGCAGCAGAAAAGGAAGTAATACAGTGTACCAGGTCTGGCTGGAATGTTAACTTTCCCGGCAGCAGCCCATACAGTGCTGTACTCTGCACTTGTAGCTGGAACAGCAGTGTTATCACACCAGGGTTGTGTCTACTGCTGAGCAGTGCTGGCACAGCATTGGGCCTCTCTCTAACCCTCCTAGGGGGTGGGCAAAAAGTGAGGAGAGAAACATCACTAGGGCAGCTGATCTAAACCAATCAAAGGGATATTCCATACCATGTGATGTCACACTCAGCAATAAAAGGTGGAAACAGGAAGAGGAGGGGAGGGGTGGGCTCTTGTTGTGAAAACATCGTTCCTCCTCCCAAACACTGGCTATGTGCATCTAGGCCCTGCTTCAAGGACATGGTCAATCATCGCTCATTTGTGGGAAGTAGAGAGTAATTTCTTTCCTCTGCACTTCCACATAGCCTTCATTTGTTTTATTTGTTTGTTTTCCTCCTTTTTTTTTTTATTTTCCCTTTCCCCCTCCCTTTTCCCCTTCCCCTTTTTATTTCCCTTTAGTTAAATTGTTTAGTTTATAATAATCTTTATTTATTTATTATTATTATTTCCCTTTAATTAAATTATCCTTATCTCAACCTGTGAATTGTTCTTTGCTTTACTTCTTCCCCTCGTCATCTAAAGAGGGGGAGTGAGAGAGCGATTGTGGGGTTTAGCTGCCCAACACAGTAAAACCACCACATACAGGAAGGGAGTTTTCAGTCCCTGATGACTGAAGGAACCCACGGAGACACGGACTCTCTAAGGCAAGATCATTTCACTTCATTCCCACTACTCTAAGAGTCCTGCCCAAGGAACTGCCAACTTGACCAACAGGAAGAAGAAAAAATCAACCTCTGTACTCATTTTGCTGGAGCCTGTGTCATCTCCTGCTTGCTTCCCACAGCAAAATAGGGAACAGTTGCCAAGTGGACTTGCTGGGGTTGGTCCAAGCTGTCACTGTGCAGTTTGCAAGGGGAGCTGAAAAAATGCAGTTGTCTGCAAGCCAGGAAACTTTCAGCTCTTTTATGATCTTCTTGAAGGTTTGGAGCTTTGTGCTAGTTGAGGAATGCAGGTGCTATAGCAATTAGGAGTCAACACATTTTCATGAAGCCATTGAACATCGCAATTATACTGCGTTGACAAAGGCTATATTCACGACCACATCTGTTATTTTGACTTACAGGAGCTCTTTTGTAAGCCTAGATATGTATTACTCTTGGCTAGCTCCTCTGGGAAATCTGCTCGTCTCACTACCAGCCTTATGATTGCCCAATTACTTTTATTCCCACCTTTGCCCTATCCCATCCTATTGATTTATCCCCTGCTTTAAGGGTGGTTTTATCCAGTCCCCCAAAGTGGAATAGGCTGCCAGTGCTGTTAGCAATTTGTCAAAGACTAAAGGTTCTTGGATCATGGGAAGAAGATCAATCCTGCAGAAAAAGAGTCTGGAACAGGTCTTAAGCCCCAGCTTGGAGAGCACTATTAAGGAGAGCACCATGCAACAAGGCTCCTTCATGCACGAGGTTCTGTAAGCACCAGACCCCACTGACAGCAAAGCCAACAGGGGTATGTGTCAGACCTGCTGGTCACCAAGACAGCCTGTCCCACTGACTCCCAGACAGGCAACCCAGGTTCCAGCACTGCCTTGCAAATGAGGGAGATCCAGGAAGGGCTGCAAAGGGACATCAGCCACTGTTCTGTTCACTCCTACAGTTCACTGCTCTTTGAGTCAGGCTTGACCTGTTGGATGAGAATAGGAGTAGTTATCTGAGTAAGAGGAGTGAGGAATATGCTTCAGTGAGGTTTCTTAATAACCTCAAGCTCTACATTGGCTTTCTGAATTTTCTGGCAAGTGACAGTTGGGATGATAAAGGAGCAGTGCCACTTAAAACACAATTTTTTATTGCTCCACGGAATAATGCAAATGATGAAAGAAATCATGAGACTAAATTCTGTCAAAGATGTCTGTTTCTTTCCTACCCATCATTGCAACAGCGTGAGTCTTCAAGAGGCATCTCTTGCCCAGATAAGAGTCAGCAGTGCTACCACCCACCTTATATGGGATGACTCCAGTGAACTGAGGGCAGAGGATTGGTGGATGATAGAAAAAAAATATGAAAAATGGATATTGAGTACCCATCTAAACACAATCACAGCATGGACAAAAGCAAAATAAATTTATTCATATTCCCATCCTCTCCTGGGCTGCAAGTGCTTATATCTGAGACCATTTTTGTGCTTTTCATGGAGATCTGGTCTGTCATTTTGCAGAAATATTAGGTACTCACTTCATCATCTTTGTGGCAAAATGTTCTTGTGTTGTCTTTGTTCTCCTCTTCTTTTTTTTCTTTTTTTTTTTTTTTTTTTCCTCATTTATTTCCTCACTAATTGCTTTCTTTCCTTTCCCCTCCAAGCAGAGCTGGCTGGTATGAATGCTGAGCTAGTTCATCTGGGTGTGGAAGAGTGATCTTCCAGACTTCTCCTAGCAGCAGACATGTTGTCCTTGCTTGCTTTAGCGATCTTTCCCGGATTCTTGGCTGGTTCTGTGGACTGACTCTGGGATGGGATTTCCCTAAGCAGATGTCACAGAGCTGCCCCACTTGGAGGCATGAGAGTGCAACCATAGAACCATGGGTTACAAGTTGTTCTTTATACTATGCAGACCTCAAATGCGGCTCAGTTTTCAATTAGATTAAGCATCTTCTTGCCTGTAAGCCTTGGAGTCTGAGAGTTCCTGTAGTTTCCCTTCTCATGCATTGTTATAAGAGGCCTGAAAGCCTGAAAAAGGGACCCAAACACCAAACAGCACTGTTGGACTCCTTTGAACTTTCAAGTCATGTGATACCCATAGCTCCAGCATTATCAAGGAATTTAGGCAGGTTTCAATGGCACCAAGAAGAGTAGCCAGCATTGCCTTCTCTGCTAGCAGTGTGCCCTGACACACTCATTTATGGCTTTATAGAAAGCCATAAAATGTTCTTCTTTTCACCCCAGGAAACTAGTAGGGCTTAGAGGACAGGGAGGTGGGTCCATGGAGCTGATCAGGTCCATTTCTCCAGGTGTTTTGAAGAAAAGTTATGCACTTTGATTTCCTTCAACGATCATCACAGTAGAGATAATCTGTCATCAGGCTGATGTAGTTTGGTTCAATACCATCAGTGGAAGGCCCAGAAAGGAGTACAAACTCACATCAGAAATTACTGTTTCCCTTGTCTCATTGCTGCCTTGCACCAGCTGCCTTTCTGGGGCTGATCTGATAACTTTCACCATATCCTGCATCACCTAGGCTGTTTGGCTCTGACACAGAGCTGTCCCAGAGTCACCCCAGCAGACATCAGACCTTGGTTTGCCTCTTGGAGTTACTGAGAGCACTCTGAAGTTAAAATACATGAAGGATGCAATTGTCCATCGTTTTCTATCCCAACAGAGCACAGCTACATCCAGACAGGGAAAAGATAAATGTGGGAACTGTGTTGGAAGCACCCTATAGAAACAGATCCAAATGGTTCATCAGGAAGTGACTCCCACAGGGGCCTTCATAAGATGGGACCCATGGGGACATCCCTGTCAGCGCTGACCTGCAGAGGGACTGTGCGAGGAGGGTAGCACAGGAGTGCAAAGGTGGGGTTGAAAGAACATCTGCTCCACCACACAGGCTGTGGTGCTGGTGCCCTCACAAACGCAGCACAATGCATCAGGGCAGCAGCAGTGCAAAGGTGCAGAGCCTGTTGAACAGGGGTAACCAAACTCAGGCAGTTACTGAAAGGCTCCCCAAATCCATATGTTGGACCCTGACCTGTCAGGAAGCAACAGCTAGAAATAAATCCTATGTGCAAATCTGTGTTATGGTAGTAGTAGAGGTGCTGTTTGTGCTGGGTTTGGGTCACCTATTTAGGGGTAAAGAGCTGTATTCTGCGCTGAGTATTCCCTGCTGCTTTTCACTATATGGTTGCATAGACTGAGGCCTTATCATCTAAGACCTGTCTTAAACCTAGTTTTCATACAGTGTGGCTTCTGCTGTGTCATTTATTAAAATGTTGGTCCAACCTCTACAGGGGAAGAATTCAGGAGGAATGAGACAATCTGGAAAAGCTCCCTTTTAGAAGTTGCTAAAGGCACCGTCAGATCTGGGTTTGGTATTTTTAGTGTTTCTCCTGGTGGGTGGGGTTGAGTGGTGGGAAACAAAAAAGCTGCTCTTCAGGATAATAGGTAGGGCAAATGCATCTTTTCCTTGTACCCCTTGCCAGGTTTGCTGGATGAATGCAGTGCAAGTACGTATTTTTAGGTGAGAGGGCTTATCAGCTCTAGAAAAATATTACCCAAGCTGATGTTCAAATGAAGATTAAAGCATGAAACCTAGCCAGAAAGGTATCACACACACAATTCTTCCTTGCAAAGCACTGGTTATCTTTCTTAGTGCCCACGGTCTCTTCTGAGAACCATCATCCAAAGTTATACCAGTTAGTCCAGTTGGCACTAGTAACGTTTTTAGGAATACATGAGATGAAGAATCCTGAAGGTAAACAGTTAAAATATTGCCAGACCATGTCCTTAACCTACCAAGATTTTCTAAAGTAGATAGAAAAATAGATGTTTCTTTATGCTCCTTTTATCTATTACCTAAAAGACCCATGACGAACAGTGTAGTCCTTGATGTTGCATTGATTTAAAGCTTGTGGGACCACAGAAAATGCTTTGGGATATATCAGTTAATTAATAGTGAGTTTTGGAAAGACATTTCTTCTCTGCAAAAGAATGGATGCTGGACAGAAATTAAAAGAATTTGTGAAGACCCCAAGGCAGAATCCAATGAGTGATGGATCTGGTTTATGTATTCTTTGCAGAGGACCAGTTCCCTTGTCACTATTCCCGTAATGCTCTGTTAACTCAAATTCAGCTTTATACTTCATGCATAAGCTCTAAAGGAATTAGTTCGTGAAGGAGAAAGACACTTTTGTTTATACACTACACTCATGTCTGAATGATTTTTCTCAGGTTTCTGCCAGTGGCATCAGCAGCCTTCGTCGACACAAATGCAAGGGACAGGACTGTGTGATGGGACTGCTGAGGTGCTCATTAGATCTTGTTTGTTTCTACCATAAAGATCAGATTTAATTTAGCTGTTAAGTTTCATCTCTCGGTCTCACCTCAATGACTGGGCAGGATGTGAAAACTTTCCCTAGTGCCAAGCAGTTTTCACAGCAGTTTCAGTTGGTATGTCAAGATCAAGCAGAAGGAAGTGGAAACAGAATCCAAACAGGACTACAGGAAACCAAGTGTGGGACTCCTCAAATTTATTTGTACATCAGTTGCTGATTCAAAGTTGGTCTTCAAGGTGAAGATAAAGGCAGATTGAATCAGCCCAAGGAAATTCGTTTAGTTTATCAACTAAAGCTATGCACTGCAAGCAGTTCTGTGAGAAGACCCTGATATACCAAGGTGCTGAGAGACTCCTGGAGAAAACTGACAGTCCATTCTCTGCTTGGGTTGCATAGACAGTCTCTTCACTAAAAACTGCCATCTAGTTTTCTATCATTGTGTCTGAGTCAGTTGTGACATAGGGTATGTCTGTGATTCCCTGGTTTCTGAGACATGTCTCAATGGGGCCATGGAATTCAGGGGGTGTAAAAAGGAACAGATATGGGCATTTTTCTCAGAGCAAGATCTATGAATTAGACAGGCAAAGGAAGAAGTAAGAGATGAAAGTGGGGAAACAAAGCATAGGAAGGGGTCAAAGGGAATGCAAAGGCCCTTAGAAGTAGAACTTAATGAAGGAATTGGACTTGATTATCTTTCTGGGTCCCTTCCAACTTGGGATAGTTTTTTGATTCTGTGATTGTATGATTAGAAATATCTCTCAAAGAACAAATGCATGATGGGAAAGCATTGCTACATAAGAAGCAGAGAAAGTAAGTGGTGGGTAAGAATCTGTCTTCCTCCTTGGAAGCTTTTGAGAAGGAATCCAAATCGTCCATAAAGAAGAAGATGAAGAAATGACAAGTGCAAGGAAGGAAGTGAAAGGGAGAGAGGAGGACTTGGGCAAGCACCCTGCCTGCAGATGGGCTGGTTGATGAACTGATGGTGTTTGTAACACTTTGCTGCAAAATACATGGACAGCTGAAGGAAGGCAACTATGTCTCTGCCTCCCAGCAAGATATGAGATTTCTACACCCAGAGGCTGATAGATGCCAAGAAGATGGAGTGAGTTCTTAGAGGAACCCCTGTTTGATGCAAAGATTGCTTGGATAGAAATGTCAACCATGGATAACAGAGGTCACTCACAAGGGCATCATTCACTAACTTTGCAGTCCCTTCACGCATAGCCAGGTGGGTCAGCTCAGTACAAGCTTACCCAGAACCAAGGAATGGACAGGCATGGGATGCAGGAGTTCTTGAAGTGCTATCAGGGGTCCCAGCTAGCTCCACCTGCTGCACCAGAGAAATATGGGGTGACCCCAGCCTCCAGTGTCACATCTTCCTGCCCCAGAAAGCTGTCTGGGACATGCTGGCCTTAAAGCCAGGTCCTGCCCTTGCCTTCTGAGTGCCCTTCACTCACCCCGTGGGGTCTGAACCAGGACCTCCCAGGACAAAGTGAATCCTGGTTTGGGGACCTGTGTGGGGAAGAATGCCAAGAATGTGCACGTCTCTGTCATATAGCCTTTGGTCCTGTGTCCTGAAAAGAGGGAACTAACAGACACTCCTACCTGGGCTAAAATTATCTGTCAAGCCATAAGTAAATTGTTCCAAGTAGGTTTTACCTTAACACCACCAACAGTCACAGCAATCCCATGACCTGCTCACACTTGTAATAGCTGTCTGGCTCAGAGGGACCTGCCCACCACATTCTGTGACATATTTCGGGTAAGACAAAACAGCACACGAGTTTCTTCTCTGTTTTCATTCTGGTTTTCATAAATTTCACATTTCCAGCACTTTGTTCTAGACATATAGATTTACTTCTCTGGTGACAAAAATATTTTTCAATTTATAGAAATGCCAGTTCAATACATCTCTATAGAATATGATGAGACTGGAATTGAATTTCCTGCTTGTTCAGTTTTTTATTAGTGTTTCTTTATCAAGCAGTCTGGCAAAACTAAACACATTTACTTTATATATTCAGTGTCACCATATCTCCATTTACCTTCTGCCTTTGAAATTGAGAACAATAATGCTATTTAGTTCTTTCTGAAGTGGACCCAGACTTTCCGGGTGTGCTTGCCTGAATGTCAGGTGGGCAGATGGGCTCTGGGGTATGAATTCAACATCTTCACCTGCACTCAGAGGGAAGGAGGAAGGAATACGGCATACAGCACTGTAAGCTGGCATGAGTGATGCCAGAAACAGAGTTACCATTGGCAGGACAGGAGGCATCACAGCAAAAAGCTGGGCCATAGTAACCAGAGGGGATTTCTGATAGCACAGTTTTCAAACACCACGATCTGCAATGCTAGAGGTAAACGAAAGAGATGTCATGGAAGGACAAGTACTGTGCTTTGCTACTAGCACAGTTTTCTTTGGTCATCTTAGAGGCAATATGCATAGCAGAACCAAGAGAAGGAGGTGGCAGTGGGAGGAACAAGAACACTTTTGTGATGCCAGGTCCCAGAGCAGACTGGCAGCTGGGGAGACCAGCAGAGTGGGGACAAGTCACCTCAGGGAGGACAGTCTCCAGGATTATTTCTCATCTTCCTGTTTGTTTGCTTGTTTTGCTTGTCCCTGCTATCACACCCTGGTTCATGCATTCACTGGAGCTGGGCTGTCATGACTGGCTGTGTGGGGGCAGCTGTGAGGAGCCACCGACCTGCGAGAGGTGAATGTGAAACTCAGCGACTGGGGTGTTGGGGTGTGATGTGCACCTTGCCAGACCCTAGAGGGGAAGGCTGCCATTGAGATGATAAAGGAAGACATATGAAATAGTTCTTCAGGCTCCTCTGGCTTTTTACATCACAAGAGCAAGTGTCTCTTGCAGCACTGGGGTTCCTCAGTCACCGTAATGAAAGCAAAATGTTGAAGTGTTGACAGTTGCTTTTGATTTATTTCATTCTTTTTTTTTTTTTTTTTTTTTTTCTCATCTGTTTTTTCTTGTCTGGTAAGCAGAGCAGGGAGCATTAAACAGACATCCCTGGCACTGCAAGTATGGAGCAGAAGACTCCTTACAGCTGGTTTACACACCTACTTCTCAATACCTCTCAAGGCTTCCTTGTGCAGTGATGTTTGTGTGTCTAACTGGAGCCACCTAGCACAGAGCAAGGCTGTTCACCCAAAAGCAGGTTGCATGGGTTTAGACTGACACACTTTCTGCTGGACTGTGATTAAAAGCCTGTCCTGCAAGAACTAAAGAGTGTGTGTGTGCACGTGTGTGTTCTGTATGGAGCAGCATGGCAGGTTCTCACCCATGGAGGAACAACCAGAGTATGGACCTGTTCTTATGGGGAAGGAGTCCTTGTCCCCAGCCCTACCTACCTGTTCTCTTGTATTCCCAACAAGCTGGCCCAGGACTGGAAGTGCCAGGAAGCCTTGGCTTCTGTCTCACTGTCAGGTGCCCTTTATAACAAGTTCAAGACGTATGGGATGCAGCTGGAGAGCTGAGTGCCAACCCAACCACTTCATCCCTCAAAGACCCAGCTCTGGTCTGTTGTGTACAAGCATTTTCTTCTTCTCAGTTGACTCATTTCCCTGGGTGCGTGGCCTAAGCACCAGAAACACCCTGACTGCATTGTTAGGTCAGTATCTTCCAAATTATTGCTTTCTTTTTACATCTGACACTTTACATGAACACCTGGAGCTGCCAGAAGGCTTGTCAAACTGACAGTGGCACAGAGCAGCATGCGGTGGGTGCCACAACGCTGCCAGGGAATTCAGCCCCAGCACTGGCCAGGGCTCCTGCTAGACTCCTGCCCAAAAGGCTGTCTTTGACCTGGGTTTCTCTGGCAACAGCTAAATAATAAGCAGGCAGACCCTTTTGCAAGGAACAAGTACAGAGAGTTCAGATGTGTCTGGATCTGTTCGGAGCTACAGGAGTCCTGGAGAATTTGGCATGCTGCTGCTGATTAGCCTTTAATTTGCAATGCTGTAATTAAGGCCAAGTGTAGGGAATTCCCAACAATGCTGTAATTCTCTAAAACCAGGAGATGTGAGCAAGCCATCTCTTTCTGTGCCAGGGCCGTAGTTTCCCAGTTTAGTGGCAATTCAGACTTACTGGTTCTGGATCAAAGGGGAAGCTACTGATGCTGAAAGATAAAATAAGCTTTGGTTATTTTCCTGCTCAGAACAGAGAAGAGCTGCTGCTGTCTCCTGCAAGACTTGCATGCCCAGGGTGTGCTGTAAGCTTTGAGCCAAGATTCCTCCCTAAGTGTGGTACATGACTTGTGTGCTTCATATAAAGGGGGCCACTGATGGAGCACTTCCAGCATGGTTACCATTGAGGCCACTTGTGTGGAAAACAGAGCAAGGGCTGATGATCATCTGCATTCACTGGAGAAGGCTGTGATACATGCAGTGATTGTCTTTTCCAGAGCTGTTTTGTGTCTGCAGAGTATGTGGCTGGTGATCCCAGTAAAGTTGGGTTTGTTGTTGTCTCCATCCATCGTTCCCAATCTCTATGCACAGTGACATCCTGAGAGGTGACAGGATATCTCAGGGAGGAGAAGGAATTACCCCTGCAAAGATCAGTTACCTGTGTTTGTAGGCAGTGTGTATTTAATATTTAAAGTATTATTAAAGTATTAATATTAAAGTATTTAATAATTAAATATTAAAACCATTGCTCCAACTGCGGCTATTTAATTCCCACCAACTATTCCATTCACAATATCCAAAACTGCCATTTAATGTTTTTTCTAACATCAATATATTGACAATACACATAATGCACAAGAAAATTTACAAATTACAAGCGAAGACTCCATATACTGAAGTTATAATTGCACAGGACTTTAAAAACAAGCATTTCTGTAGGTTGCATTTCACCTGTCCACATTTTGGCACTGACGGGAACAATTCAGCAAAACGTAATAAGCCAAAACACACTCTCCATCCAGCAAACGTGATGTGCTCCACTTCAGTTTGCCAGAAGTATCATTTACAGGACATCAGAGTTACCGTGGGCAGAGTTACCGTGACACATTCGTTGTGGCTCAGCACCCGTCCTGCCGGGCACCATCGGGCTCCGAGCCCCGCAGGGACGGGTGCTGAGCCCTCCTTGCTGGTCCCGGCTTCGAGGGCTTTGCGTTTTGTTTCAGTTTAGGCTGTGGAGAACGCGGCGGGGTGGGCGCGGAGAGCGCGGTCCGTGAAGGAACGGCGAGGGGAAGGAAGGGGGGCGCTGAGGGGAGGAAGGGCTGCAGAGGTTTTAAGTTTATTGTTTGGTGGTTTTTTGTTTTTTTTTTGCTTTTTTTCCGCGTCAAGCGTCCCCATTCGATGCGAATGGTGCAGGAATGCATCGCCTAACACGAGTCGGAGAACCTCAAAGCCTTCGCTGAGGGAACTGCAGCCGCAGAGCAGGCAGCAGAGCTCAGCTGCTGAGCACAACGAGGCTCGCTCATCTCGGCGGCTGTGTGGCCTCAGCCGCTCCCGGTGCCTAAAAATAAAGCCAAAATAAAAATAAAAGTAAAAAAAAAAAAGCCGTATGGGAGCTCAGCGGCCCCGGCCGGGGCTACGCACACGGTCCCGGGGCTGCCTCAGCTGCCCACCCGCGCACCAGCCATCAGGAGGGGAAATCGTGGGAGGAAAAAAAGCCACGATGTTTTGAAATTAACACGTGTGTTTTGTTTCTCTGTCGCAGGGTGCTCTCTCCTCCCTTTCTGCCTTCCCCCCCCCCCCGAGGAGCACGTCTCCGCAGCACTGGAGGCAGGAGCTTGCTACACGCAGGTACGGTGGAGGTAAACGCCTTGGTAATGCACCTGTGTGTAAAAACTTACACGGTCGGTGTGTAAACCGACTCAAAAGCCCCTTTCCAGTCTTCTGGAGTTGTCAAGTGGTATTACCGCATCATGCCATGAAAATGAGCGAGGTGCATTTACGGTTCCTTAACGGTGAACAGATTCTCCAAACTAATCTGTGATAAAAGAGCATTTCCTATAAGGAAAAATAAAACTTTCACCTATCTATTTCACAACAATGAAAGGTCCGGGAATCTAGTATTTCCACAGCTCAAAGCCAAAATAGATTACTTAATTATTCATTTCTCCAGATCTTTTTGGTGTAAAATCTGAAAGTAACTCAAACAACAAAATCTTCAGAATAAATTAGGGCATGTGTTAGAACTGAGAGAAAAAATCACAAGAACAGACTTTCACATGTTTTTCAGAACACCTACAAGTAAGTATCAGTTGGGTGTGGTGGCATCCTGTAAAATACCTTTTGTTAAACAGATGGAAATGAAACTTGTGTGCCATCAGCCTCTTGTGGTGGCATGTTGAGAAGTAGCAAAGCTAGTTAGAAAATAATACACATGTACAGATTTAAGAAATGGACAACGTTTCACTGTAGATGTTTATTCTAGTAACAAAAACCTGTGAAGTCCCATATTTTAATGTACAGTGATATATTTTGTCCTATAAAATACAACTTACAGAAATTTCTATCAAGTAAACCTAAACAAACACACTTGCTTTTTGCATACTTTTACGTGTATCTTTAAATTAAAAACATCTCATTAAGAAAAATCTTACACCATAGTAGATGTTTGCATTTAATACCGCCTCTTTGCATTTTAACATTTTGTCTACAGGTTCAGAATACAGACCAATATTACTAATAATTAATATTACTAAATAATTAATAATTATTAAAATTACTCAATAATTAATAATTAATATTACTAATACTTAATAATTAATATTACCAATCTTCTTTTCAAACTTAATGCAGTTTTATACCTTTTTCAGTGGACAGTCTTATATACGCTACCAGCATAAGCAGGGTCTGACAACAGTGACACTTTTTTTTTTTCTTTTTTTTTTTCAGGAGCAAAACACTTTTAGAGTGGAAAGTACAGGACAATGGAGACATTTCTTAAATTTCCAGCAAAGTTCTGCCAAAAGAAAACCCAAGAAATGTCCCACATAATTAATTTAAATCGAAGAAATAAATTCCATGGCCCATTTAATAAACTTCTTTTATTTAACAAACTTCTTTTTCTTTCCTTTGGTATACCAATTCATTTGTAGTCTTAGCTCTTTGCCAATAGATGTCTGATTTTTTTAATTTTTTTGCTGGTTATAAAGGTGCTACTTTTATATACTCTTTAATTGCAGGTTTGTAAAAATGTGAAATTAAAAACCCCTCATCCACATGAAAAACTAGGTACGTTTTTTTTCGTTGTTGTACACTTAACAGATGGATTTCAAAACACAAAATACCTGTATATAAAAAGGAAGATAGTGCACTTTAAGCTTATAACATTCCATTTTCAAATCCTCCGTCCAATAATCAGTAACACCGTTCTTCTGCAGCCTTCTCCTAAATACGCATGACCCTTCCATCGTAAAATAAACAAGACAGCAATATTTGACTCCTTGTTTAAAGCGTGTGCTGTAGGAACAACTTTGACACCAAAATATCACATACATGAGATGTAAAGGTATGGCTCCTAAGGTCTTGATTAAATTCTTTTACAAAATTACAATTCAAGTTACTGGAAAACATAACTTTATAATTTTAAAAAGCAATATGGGCTCTTCTTAGACTTTTTCCATTTCTGTACTGTAAATGGAAATTTTAAGATAAAGATGCAAGTAGGAAAAACAAAATCTCAGAACAGGTAACGCTGTGAATTTTTATAAGAAAAACATTATGCACAAAATGCAGCAAGTGAAAGTCCAGTATGTTCTTGCCTTTTACCTATTTGAATATTGTCATTCACAGTTGTTCAAAAATTGCTAATTTGTCAGTACATTTTGTAAGGCTAGATTTACAACAGCATTTTTGCAAAAGTGAGAATATACAGTATATACAGAAGACATTGACTCAGTCCTTGCAGTGGTGTATATTATCTATGGGCAATATAACAGCAGTTATAGTTCTATGACTGATTAGTGGAAGATGAAGCTTCTGCTTCTGTTGGTTTCTGACCTTCCTTAGGTGTTTCTGGCTTCATCTCTTTACCGATCTCCCTACTTTTACTCCGATCTTTCCGATCTTTTCCTCTTTCACGATCTTGATCTCTGTCTTGATCTTGCTCTTTTTCCCTGCTTCGATCCCGGTCTCGGTCTCTGTCACGATCTCTGTCTCTGCTTCTTGATCGTTCTCTGTCACGTTGGTTTCTGTCTCTGTTTTTATCCCATTCTTTGTCTCTGTGTCTCTCCCAGTCCCTGTCTCTGTTCCAGTTTCTGCCACGGTCTCTTTCCCAAGGTCTGCCATGTTCTCGATCCCTTCGTCTTTCCTCAAAGGGTCTGCTTTGTCGATTATCTGCTTGCTGAGGCTCTGGCTGATCTAAAACCTTGTCTTTACTTCCTCCTTCGTATCTCTCTCTCTGTCTCCCTTCAAATGTCTGGCCTCTAAATTCAAGATTTTTGCCTTCTCGGAAGTCAGATCCTGACCACTGTCCTTCTGACTCGGGCCCTTGCCCAGGAATACCAGAAAGAGGTGCAGACGGCCCAGCTTCCTCCCACATCTCCTTTCTGTGGCCTGGTGGATGACTGGGAAGGTCCAGGAGTGGTCTTGGGGTTGGCTTCATATTTTGTGGCGACTGTGGTCCATGCTGTGTAGAAAATAAGGAAGGAATGGGACCCTTTTGACTTCCAAATCTTCCAGGGGCAGATCCTCTTTGTCCATCGTTATTTGGAGAAACATGCTCTTCTGAGAACTGTGGCGCTGGGCCTCTAAAATTAGGTCCATGAGGTCCTCCGTGTGCATTGAGCATCAGTGGTGCTGGAGGTCCTCCTTTCTGCCCAGACAAAGAAAACGGACCTCCAGTTCGGTTCTCCTCAAAGTGCTGTGGGAGAGGTCCACCCTCACCCTGAACTGGTGGAGATTCAGTTTGTTCTACAAATTGATGAGGCTGAGGGTTTCTTTGTTCTTCGTATTGCACCGCAGAAAGACCCCTGTCTGGTTCAAAGTGACCAGGTCCCTTTTCCTGAGAAGTAAACATTGGATTTGCCTCGTTTGACCAGGATACTTTGTGCATATCTTGCAAAGACTGACTGTCATTAGATGTGGAGAAATTAGGCTGAAAAGACGTACTTGGAGGTGTTGGAAGCAGCACTTTACGTAAAGGCCTGGATGTAGAAGGTTCTGCAGAAACTGCTTGACTCACATTTTCCAAAGTAACTTGAACAGTATTTTCAAATTTGCTATTAGGTGCCTCTTTTTGGAGCACTGCAGGAGGCTTTTCACTGGAAACCCAGTTATCACCACCGTAACTAAGCTGAGTAGCAGGAATTAAAGTTTTATCTTCCTGACCAAGTGAAGTCTGCAAAGTGTTTGGAAAACTCACTTGAGGGTCACAGCTCTGGTTTAAAACTTGTGCTTGCTGATTGGAAGATGAAGGTAAATCTACTTTTTGCGCAGCCTGTTGGTCCTGATGGAACAATTCAGTCTCTATTAGGGAAGATTTTGGTGGAGGTGACATTAAAGCATCAGACACCGAGAAGTGAGCCACTGAAACACCAACAGCTGCTCGTTGTTGTCTGAGGGCTTCTTCTTGCTCCTCAGTTTGTCGTTTCTGCTCTTCTAATTGTTTGTTTAATTCTTCTAACATTTTTTGCAGTTCCACCAAGGATGAAGACGCAGATAAATCTGGCACATACGAGGCAGGTGTTTCCACGGAAGTGTTTTTAGTGTCTGTATACATTTTGTTAGGTAAATCATCAACCGTAACTTTTGCTTCCTCCAAGATAGTTTTGTCTTCCAGATCATAGGCCTCATCCTTTAGTTCTGCTGTGTTACTGGGCTTCTCCACACTATACAGTTTTTTGCTTTCACCGGTCTGCATTTCAAAAGCTTTCTCTGGATCATATTCTTCTTCGGTATCGTATGGCCTGTCATCCTCCTCATCTTCTGTAGCTTTGTCTTTTGACATCTGTCCAAACTGTTGTGCAATGGGATCTAGCAAAGGAACAGCTGACACACCTCCATCCACAGCTGCTTTAGCTTCCTGATTTGAAGACTGGACAATTTCAGTCTCCTTAGCAAGAGGTTCAAAAGTCTTCTTTTTACCAAAAAGTGTCTGGAGGATGTACTCAAGAGGTGTGGTAGTTTTTGAGGATGAAGAATGCGTAGCAGTAGCACTTGTAGAAGCGGTAGCTGAAACTGGTGGTGGTACAGTACTTGTGGTTCCACTCTTAATCGAGGACGGTATTTTTAATACTGAAGGTGTAACTGATGAGGTTTCTGGAACGGGAAGTGGGGGTGGAGGTGGAGGAGATCCAGGTAGTGTTGTACTTACAGCTGAGTCTCCCGAATACAGTGTGTATTTCGGAGTTTTCTTTTCTTGTGAAGAAGCTACTGGCCCCTTAGAGTACAGCGATGTTTCTGTTTCCTCTTGCACCTGAATTCGGCTGCGCTTTGTCTCTATTTTGTCTGTATCCATGGTAGTAGCAGGACGCTTCCCTTTCTGACAGATAACCAATCCAAGAATTAAATTCGGACGTGAAGACTCGAGACCTGAAAGGAAACACAAAGATTGCATATGTAAAAAAACTACTATTTTTTATCTGTGTTCTCAATAGGAACTTATCATTTTATATAATGGCAGCTATGAGTCATAACAGTAACAGTTCTTCTAAATTTCATGCAGTGACATTATCCCATAAGCCTATGTGTCTATATTTAATTACTATTTATATAAATTTGTATACAGTAACTAAAAATGTTTTAATTCTTTCCCTGATATTTTTTAATATTGCAGTAACAGGTGAATCTTACTGAAAGATGTCCTTGTAAATGTCTCTGCTGTTCAAAAATTAAAGAAAGTTTTCCTATTTTTGTATTATTACTTTCTACTTATTATTGTCCACTTCCTCCCCCAATCAAATATTTCCTTTCTAAATACTTTGCAAATACCTTATATACACAGAGATACTGATAAGTGAGAAAACCTGGACAAGCAATCTAACTTTCTGTAGGGCTACGTTGGAATTGAAGAACTAGAAATAAAGAGAAAAAAACTAATGCTATTAAAACAAACAAACAGACAAACAACAACAACAAACACTTCACTTTCTGTTACAAAGAAAGCACGAGGCATTGTTAAACTTAATAATTACATTTCTGTTCTAATCTGTGCTAAAATACCGGACTGACATTTACACCATTCCATCAAGGTGACTTTTAACACTGTTGTAGAATTGAGTTTGATGCCACAGACCCTTCCCTAAGTAAGAAATGTGAGCAGAATTACTCCATTGTGAAAGCTTCAGGCTTGAATCCCTGGAGAAGCATTTCCAGAAATGACCAGAAAGTTTCCCATAAAGAGGAAAAATGCAAACAGCTGAAGGTCCGTTTCACATTATCGTATTCCTTCCTTGTACATTCACATTTCCCACAGGCACTCGTGGAAGACAAATACAACCAGAATAAAGAGCAGGGAATAAATCCTTTAACATACAGTCAGTGGCAAATGTAGAAAAAACATATAAAGAGAGGATTTTAACTTCTGGATTTAGTGACTTGAGATCCTCATTTGGGAGCCATATTAATATTTGCATCCAGCTAGGAATCAGGAATATAGAAACGAAACTAACAGCAAAGAGATTTACTGTGGTTATACGATGAGGACTCTAAAACCTACACTGTCCCTTATATTCATGACCCTTAAGTAAGAGTTTAAAAGAGGTGTAATATATGAATTTATGTATATCTTTAGTCTCTTACTAAACAAAACCAACTGCTCACTAAGGAACAACTTATAAATAACTAATTATTGCCACTGAAAACTTCTTGATACCAGCAAAACCCCAAACTTCCCATAGTTGCAGATAAATTCTATTTGCCATTACCAGTCATAAGTATGAACCTTTGCTGAAACAACTGAATTCAAAGTTTTAAGGGGGCTCCTAAATTTACTATCTTATGAGAAAATTACATCAGCTGTTTTTATTTGTATAGCTGAAATTATATTCACGTACGCTAAGAAAGAATTAAATGAGGTAAGCCTATTTCTTAAGTTCAATGTGAGGTTTCCTCAGCAAGAGGATTATAACCAGGTAAGTCAAGACGATGACTTCTTCAACACAGCTTCATTAAGCATAAATATTTCATTAAGCAGTAACCTGCCTAAATTCTGAAATTCTGTGTTCTTCTGACTGTGACTGGTAATAGTACAGCACGCCTGTTTTAGCCACATAATGGAGAGACCAGCAAAATCTGGTTACTCACTAGAAGGTCTTTGCAAAAAGACAGAAAAAATTGAGGCCAATGCAAAATCTACTTGAAGTTTCCTATCAGAAGCAGCTCTCATCTTAAGTATTTTGAAAAAAAATAACACTGAAATTTGATTGAATGCATTCTAGTTCCACAGCTGATTTCAGATTACTTCAAAGTTCAGTGTTTGAGTTTTACATAGTTCTGTGGTTGAGAGGATGTTGGCCATGTTGGTTTAAATAAACTTCTATACTATTTCCTACTTGTACATTTAAAACTCAGTGCCAAGTTTTTTCCTCCAGATATAGTATTTCAGTATTTTGTGTTGCCAATTTTCACTTTCTTCCATGGTTAGAAATATATATATATATATATACACACGAATCATAAATGCATCAAGAAAATGACCTAGCTATACTAACCAAAACTAAGACTTGCTTATAATTTAGTTTGCTTATAATTCTATACAGATTGCCCTTGTGAGAGGGCAGGGACGGCAAGATGTACAACGAAAGGAGGCAGGACAGGAACTAAACAAGTAATTATCTTTGGTGAATCTAAGATTATTTGGAAAGGATCACAAATCCTTGATTCACCCAGTTAAAAACTCCTTTCAACCCACTGCCTAAAAGCAATCCTAGAAATTCTGATCACTATAGTTTACTACCCCAGATGAAGTTACATTAATGCATAACATCAGGGCATAGCTCAAAAGACAGCTTACTTGGGAAGACTGTGTACACTCTGAAGAGACTCAATAGTTAGGTATGATTCACTCTGAGTGACTGCTTTACATTTTTTCTTTATCAGCATGTGAGTAATGACTCCACATTTGGTCAGCATCGACCCGTGCAGAGTATCTCTCAAATCTGTGTTCACCCTAAAACTCCTCGTAAGCATTCACTGTTCTTCTGTCATTAACGTATTGGTTATCTGCTCTTCTGCAGAGACCTGTGATTTGTCCAACTAGTCACAACATGCATCTCAAACATTGACTAATTGAAACGAACAGGTTTCAAAAATCTATTGGACTGTGTATCTAAAATTAACAGCAAAAAGTTAAAAAAAACAGTTCTGAATCCCTGTAAGAGACAGAGATCATCGCTAATAAAAACAGAGTAAAACTTAAACACACGTTCAAGATAAATTCCAGATGAAAGTGTAGAGATGAAAGTGCTAAATAGTGTTGTGTGTATGTGAAACGAGACAAACAAATTCACATACAGTAAACTACCAGGAAAAAAAAAAAAAAAAACAATGCTGAACATCCCACCAACACATAATATCTGGTAATAAATATCTGAGGTGGTTGAAGTGAATAGATGTGAATATCCTTCCATGTTCCTCTATATTTATATCACCCATGACAAAGTTTTGTAGATCTTCTAGGCACTACAGCAGGTCAGAGGTCCCCAGTTGTGTTCCAAATCCAGTCCATCAGAAAACAGGAGAGATTCATAATCCGTATACACCTGATGGAGTTGGTTGAGACAGCTGGAATATCTTCCAACTAGGACTTCTGGAGTGATGGGATTATTGTCCTCTCCCTCCTCCCGCCCCCAGTCATATTTATCAAAGTATCTTACACTGTCATGTTTTTTGAGTACTTGCTAAACACTATTTGAAGGTACACAAATTTAAGGAGATAATGACCACTTACCAAAAAATATCTTTATTGGGTATAAAAAACAGTAAATTCCATCAGATGTCAGTAACAAGTATGTATTACAAGTCTTTTACGCTGCGGTATTAATACATGCCTGCAAGTGTTTATACCTATGTTTCTTCTGGGCAATTACCTCCAGTTTTGAAAGAACTTTTCCTATTTACATTTTGTAAAAACCAGCCTGACGTGCCTCATTTCTATGCTAACAAGTCTGTCTACTTTTGCCAGGCCTCCACTTTAAAAGCTTCATTTGAAATGAAATCTACAACAGAAATATAAAAGATAGTGTACAAGGACAGCCTATGTTTGCTCAAGAATGCAAGGAGGGGAAGATCATTTAAATGCTTCCCTAGAGCAGGTTAAAAGCACAGCGGAAGACTGCAGATGTAGCCAATTCAATGGCAAACTCATTCTTATATGTTACTGTCCAGAAAGGAATGTATTTCAGTTATTCGGGCTGGAAAATCTAGCCCACAGTTTAGGACTGTCTGCCTCCCTGTGCCAAGTGTTAACACTTACATGTTCTTGTTTTTTGGTTATGAAACAGGAATAATAGTTTTTGCCTACTTTTCAAGAACTGGGTAAATTAAAGACTACCAGGTGCTTACATTCAGCTTATAGAGACTACATGATGACTTAAGGTAGCAACAAGCCTGCCTTTTTAGCTGTAGCCTGAAAACAATGACGTAGACTGTGCACTGTTCAGGGATGGATAAGACAGGCTCAGAGTGTATGAGAAAAATCTTGTCCAAGAACACAAAGCAAGCGCCCTTTGCAATTTCATGCAGGAAAGAAGAGTATTTTCCTAGCATTACATTACTTGTTGGTGGTGTTTTTTTGTTATTGTTTTTTAAGTTGTATGCCATTAACATGTGAAAACCTGGCCAGGCAGAAGACACCTCTGTTTATGAATATAAGCCCTGAGAATGCTTTATTGAGTTTAGTCCTAAACTTGTATTTGGGTAGCAGAGGACAGTCAGCTTGTCAGAAAGGTCAGCTCCTTACATGTTTTAATGTGTAATTATTTTGCGCTGTTTAGTATTTTGCAAACCATCCTTACAACAATGAAGTATTGCCTTCATTGTAACCTGTAGCTCTTAAGCTCCTCAACCTGTTACTCTATATGAAAAAAGGTACTTATTTGGAAACTAAGCATATGCACCGCCTCCATCCTCAGATGAAGATGACTTCAAATTTTGTAATATAAAGGTGTTTCACATCTGAACTCATTCTCATTTCATTCTGTTTCCATGTTCAATGCACAAAGATGGAGCAAATTCAAGCCATACATTACTGCTGATAACTCTAACTAAAAATAGAAGAGCGTAATATATACCAACCTATACCACCTACTGTCTGCCACCTACGCAAAAGGAATTTGCCTGCTCCCAGGCAAACCAATGTTCTGAAGTCAGTGATTTGTCTGGAACTTGATCCAGGTAGCACAGAATATTTCAGACCCCGTGTACATGCATATTGCATGCACAGCGTAATACATACCATGAGATAACAACAATGTAGTGAAACCATAAACGTTACCTTTGTCTTCAGAGATTTCTTGACTGCTCTGTGGGATAAGAGTCTCCTATGTGATTTAGGGGACAGCACATGGCTTGTAGGGCCCTAAAACTTGGTGGATTTATGGGTTGTTGAAAGTAGGGTCGGTTGAATGTTCTGATAATGTTTGCTTGTTTGTCTCAATATAGTGGCTGTTCTATGTACTCCATTTTATGGGTAAACAAATCCTCCTAACAGCAGAGATTTATCTTGTTGGAAAGGCTATGTGAGTTTCAGACCATGTCACCTTGAGATGATTGACTTTGCAATTTTTTCCTATATGCACACTTTTAAAATGTTTTTATAAAATTATATATTTTTTAATTATGCTTACATTAAACATTCAAAACCAATTGGTCTCTGATTTACTCGTTTTGTAATTTGACCTAGCAGTTAACCTCCCCTAAATTTTGTGCTTACCTGGTCCCTCAAAGGGCAAGAGGTTGGAAGGAATTGGGTCCTTAGAACTCAGTGGGATCAGGTAGAGATTCTTGACATGTCTGTTGTTATTAGTTACAACACCAAAACAACCACGTCTGATAAAATAGGAGTAGAGAGAGATATAGGCAACTTCTTCTTCTTCTGTGGCAGGATGGAAACGAATCAAACGAATCAAAAACAATTCCTGAAATACAAAATCAAAGTGGAAAAATTCAACCTGTAACACATCAGCAAATAAAATTGTTTTCCACTTTCATCCAATATAGGATGAAAGTCTGGAGCAGCTTTAAACCAAGATTTAAGAAAATACTGTCATTCAATTGGTAATATTAAACCAGAATCAATTTTGTCATTTTCAGAAATACCAACTATTTACGTATCTCACATCAAGCTACACCTCTTTAGGTTCAGAATATTCAAATAATTATGAAAGAAATGGAAAATTCTTAGATTATATTTGCATACTGTGCTTCATTTTTACTAAATCCATAAGGGTTTTAGTAGTAAAATTTATTACATACACTTACTAATAATTTCCTAGTCTTTTAAAATTGAATTTCTATCTTCAGTAACTGAATAAATAGATTGTTTATATTCAATCATTAAAAAACAATAGGTTGTATGAATGTTTAACTACTACACAGGGGAAAGACGATTGGCAGCTCAACAGGCAAACCTGTTTCTTCAATAAATCAAAAATTTCAATGGAATAAGTGGTAGCAGTAGTTTTCTAGGTATGATCGACATCAATATAAATTAGTAACAAGGAAATTCTATCAAAAGCTGCTGTATATTTCTTCCTGGTTTTCCAAAGGATTTTAAGTAAATACCTTACAAAGTGAAGATTTGAGTTTGCCAACATAATCCCAGACTGCCTTCGGTGAGATCTTCCCACCAATATGAATCGTGTCTGGTAAATCCTAAACAAGAAGCATTACATGGTCGTATAAGAAAAGGAAAGAGAGGCTACAGTTTTGAACCAGCACAGATTGCCCCATCCCAGTAGCTTAGGCGATAATACAGTACTATGTTTTACTAAACTTGCACATATACATTCCTAATTTCAGACAGGCTGTTTCCAAAATGCAAGGAGTTCATTATGGCATATTACTGGAAGGCTGGCAGTACACACAAAACAGAAAAAGCACTGCCTGACGAAGATAGCAGTGGAAGGTCAAATACTTTTGTATGCCTATCAGCCGATTCTATTTGTTAGCTTTGCTTTTACAGGGAACCTGTTATATGTAGTATAGCTTTTATCTACGCTTTCAATTTATCTGAAATTTTTGCACCCATATGAATTCTAGTTAGCTTCCTGTCATGATGACAGTGAAACCTGTTTTAGCAAAAACAACAAGAGAGCCACCAACCCTCCTAAGAAAAGACCTAAACTACATGCCTGAAACCCTCAATCACAACAAATACACTTCTTCAGAGAAGTTAAATAACTGCTCAGTTGTTTCATCACAAGCTGTCATACTACCTAATTAGTTGAATGTACACCCTCCCAAAATATAAAAGCAGTTGCATCAAAGTTAATCAAAGGATGATATTTTTAATAAATGGCCAAACTTTTCTAATAGATCACATCAGTGATCCATCCATCTGTTTGTGAGCAGAACAAGGCATCTCTTTCAAAACACATGCTGATGATGCTTCTCGTCAAAAACTGATCTTGCTATTATCAAGCTATTATTCTATGTTAGATACTAACATATATATAAACATATTAACAGACATGAGAATTCTTCACAAATACGTGAGGAATTTTTTTTAAAAGGCTTTCTCTCCTCCCCCCTGCCTCAGGCTACTGTTCCTATTACTAAAGGAGATTACTAAAGGGATGCAATTTTTTTTTTTTTTGTTACACGTCCAATATAACAACATACACAGTGACCCCAGCCTTTCTAACAACAGGAACTGCAATACATTCTAAACGCATAAACATGTCAGTGCTAACCTCACTAAGATAATCAAAGCACCCAGAGACAGGATATGCTTTAGTGATAAATTTGGCCACACTCTGCAGATTAATAAATCCTTTCCAAATGGTGTTGAGGCGAGAGAGGAAGAGAGAAGTATCGCTGCCTTGAGGTGAGCGTGGCTCAGCAACACTGCAAAACAAATCCAAAAGAGAAACGTTATAGAGCACAGTAAGAATGCTTCCTTCTTCTTCTTTTCTTCCCTCCTCTTATTGATCAATTACTTTATTTTAAAAAAGCAAGTAACAGAAGCCTTAGTAAATGCTTTGTTAATGTTTTCCACTTTCATCCAATATAGGATGAAAGTCTGGAGCAGCTTTAAACCAACCCTCACAAACACTTAATATATTTGAATGCACATGCAGATTTAAAGTCAAATATCTTATAAGTTTTATTTATCTGTTAAAACACATTGAAGAATTTTTACTGTCAATATATAACGATGCTCAGAAAATTTTACCAACTAGAGAAGTTAAACAAGGAGATGACGAATTAAAAATTTAAAGTTCAGGTGATCGCATTTAAAGTTGAACATGCCTTTTGATTATTGGCAGGGGAGGGTAAGAAGCAAAGGGGGACAAACAAACTGACCATAGCGAGACCAGAGATTCAGTGGCTTAGCTTACTATTAAATATACACACCTGATATTGGGTGACTGATGAACAGCTAAGTATCTTGGATCTGGTGAGGACGATGGCTTTGTTAATATTGATTTGGGAACAGTCATAACTGGTTTTGACATTTCCTGCTTTGTCTCCCCTGTTAAAACTTCACCAGATGCAGTACCAGAACGCAGGGCTGTCGTCGTAGTACCAGAGGAGCCGCTCATTGGTGTTCTAGGCTCTCGGCCAGAAACTGTTACAGTTGTGACAACTGCACCAGTGCAAGAGGCAGGAAAAGTCGAAGGTTCTTCAGATGAAGAATCTGTGTTGTTATGGCCTTGGGTTGTAGGAATGTAAGTTCTTTCTAAGCTTGACTGGGAAACTGCTTCTGCTGCAGGTGCAACTTCGGTTTCCTCTGTGTTTTCAGAGGCTGCCTCTTTAGCAGGCTCCGCTGCTGCTGATGGTGCAGAACTTTCATATTTTCTCTGAACTTCTGGTTTAGATTTTGACACTGCTTTTTTAGCAGAAGCCATTAATTTTATCTTCTTCGGTGGTAATTCATCTTCAGATGCTGAAATCTGACCTACAAAATTAATTTTAAAGTGTTTTTGATTACTGTTTAACAATGAAAAGGTCTGAAGAGAAAAACAAGTAAGCAAGCAATGCTCTTAATAATTCTTTTACTTCAGACAAAGTCAACACTGTAGATACCTGTACAGATTTTGCAGTTCAGGTCAAAAAGATGGGCTCGATGTTCATTTGTTGTATCCTTCAACATACTGCTAAAAACGTCTAGAGAAGGAGCACTATTTACATTTTGTACAGTTTGGGTTGACTTCTGCTGCTCCTGGAAATGAACAAACACAGAAAACATTCTGGTTGATTGCTAAATTCAATCATAAAAAAATACTTTTGAAACCGTTAATTCCAGTTCTTTAAAAAGATATTAAGGGCTGTGCAGAACTACTGCTCTGAGCAGCACTTACAAAAAGATGGAATTTTGAAATATTCTTCCCCTTTTATCATTTGTTTAAGAATATCATGTCAAACAGAGTTCTCAAATAGTATTTGTCCTCATTTCATTTCATGTAATTCCGAAGTAGATACTATCACATTAACTGCTTCCTGAGAATACAGAATTGTAATACTGATCACATTTTTGGGGGGGGGAACAATTGGCTAAGATTTTGCTGTAAACTGAGGCAAAGGTCTGAAAAACACGCATCATCTGATATTTTAGAAGCACATGTGATATATGCCCGATATTAGGTTGTTGCATTCCTTCAAACCAAAAGGAAAATGCTCATAGCACACCTACTAGGTGATATTCTTACAGTTCATTGAAACAACCTGCATTTCTGATACAAAATTTGAGGCCCTAGTTAGCATTTATCTCCCTTGGCACCTCCATGCTAAAGCAATAGCTAATACTTATATCAGAATCAGACACCGGGGGAGAATCTTCCATATTTACATCTGGCACTTGTTCCCGTTTTACAGCTGCTTTCTTGATCTCGTGTGATTTGTTTCTTGACTCTAACATCTGAGAGAAACAAAAACACTTTAGTAACAAGTCTGCATACTGATTTTATAATTTTATTTTGTATTTTCTTATCAGTTGGCTAGTGGAAGAGAAAAAGCTTACGTTATTCATATTTCATTAGGAAGAAAACAATATATTAATTATGGGTGGTAAGGGCTGGTGAAGTTACTGGTAGTTCATATCTAAGGACACGCTGGAGAATCGTATTGCTTACCGCTTTGGCTGGTTTCTCCTTCCATACAGACAGTTCTTTAGATAAAAGTTCTTCGGGTTTCATTCTCACTAGTTTTGACACTGAGATTTCTCCACGAAGAACACGATGAAAAAGTCCCTAAAAAAAAAAAAAAAAACCACACTTTGTTGCCATGCTGAATAACTTAAGCAACTAACATGATTTGCAGTGCTGGACTGTCAAAACCCTTTCAGGTTTCTTAATTCCCTATTAAAAATGCCAGTTAATCTTAAGAAAACTTAGCACGGTGCAGCAACCAGAAACTAATGATGAAATCATCATGAAGTATGAATTTTCCACATTACCATAAAATAGACTATCAATTCTACTGAACAGGAATTTTGAGAGATGAACTGCCACTCCTGTTTCATATCTATAGTAGAATTTTTTTTTAAAAAATTACGTTGTCTAGTCACTATTCCCATCTGCACCAGCTTCTTTTTCCTTTAAAAGATAAATTATCATGTACACAAGTGGTCTCCCATACAAACCACAGAACGTCACAGAAGAAAAACATTTATTTTTTTTCTAAGAATGCCATTCAATAAACAAATATTTCACTACAAAGGCCAATCTTAATAAATACACGCGATCCAACTGGACTTCCATTCCAACTGGATTATTTAATATTTGAATGGCTTTAAAACAATTTTTAGAGCATAATTCATAAGTCTCTCTCTTGAAACTACATATTGATGTATTATTTAAAAAACAGAATATATTTCAGTACGTTTACTGTTTAAGTAAATTCCAAACCTGGTTTTTTGGGTCCTTGAGATTGAACATGATGCTGCGGTATTTACTCTTGTATCGGTTGTCCGTAACTTGAAACAAATTAAACATCTCCTTTTCAATATTGAGTGCTACTTTCCCTACTTCACTCTCTGTCATGACCAGATCATCACTATCATTGACTCTGTCAAAAACAAGAAAGGGTATGCGCATTTACGTTAGGCACAAATTCTTCAGGCAGCATTCATAAAAACTAAATTTTCAGAGGAAGGAGTTAACCACGCTTTTATTCACTCAGTGAGGACTTCCTTAAAACACATTTCAAAGCCAAAGTCTATCTCAGGACCTCAAAATGTCAACAATGGCAACCTTTTGCTACTGTCTACAGAAGAGCACGGAAGACAGCCTTAACGAACTGAAGCCAGGTCAGTCCTTACAAATACTCCTACTCATGACACTGCAATTAGTTTTTTGTTGTTGTTTTTTGTCATGAGCTACTGAGGGAGCTAAAACACTTCAGTTTTAATCTTAGGCCCTCCACTGTGAACAGCATTTCTATTTCAGAGACACTACCAGAGCACAGTGGCCTAAGTCTTGACAGCTGACAAGAGCTTTAATATTTGTGGGACAATGTTTCAGCTTTTTTTTTTTTTTTTTTTTTTTTTTTTTTTTTTAAAAAAAAATAGTAATACAGTTGCTAACTTTGGGAGAAGAAGGAACCTCTGCCTCAGCAAGCCCTTCCAACCTTTCACTGTGATATTCCCTACACTATGCTTCGTACAACCCCTACATCTCCAAACACCACCATTGCCAGATATCAGCTTCAGGTCACCTGCATTATAAACATCTCTATGCTGTGATTTAATTCTTCAACTGTAATTGTCTCTCACTACAAATGGGATAGTGACTTTTTTTTAAAGGCTTTTTCACATGCCCAATTATTTGGCATCAGATTTTTTATTTTTAATAAAGCTCTAATGCTAAAAATACTTGTAGTAATTTCTAGCACAAATTAAATCCCTTAGTATCACTTAGCAAGAAAGAAACAAAACTCTGCAGGCTAACCCTTTACTTCTAGTTGTAGTTTCCTATATAAAATAAGTGCTTTGAATTCTCACCCACCTCTTCCATAACATTTCTTTTAGGGACTGACGAATATGTTGTCGAATCTGTGAGTTGGGCTGCGACTGGATAGGGCTAGCTTGTGTTTTTGCTTGTCTACTTCCAGATGCAGTAGAAACGGAAGACAGCGAAGGCCTTTTGAGTCCTCCAGCCAAACTGGATGCAGCTAGTTTTTTGGAAACTGGCGAGTCATGAGAAGAAGCTGCTTGTTTTGAAGGAACGCCACCTGTTGAAGGCCATGGTTTCTTGGGAATTTCACCTTTGAAACTCCCAGCAGGTTTAAGCGTCTGCTTCATTAGCGATGTGCTAGACATGGAAGGGGACTTCTTTGGAGAAAAATTTTTAGTGAGGGAAGATGCATGTTTCTCCACTATAGATGCTGAAGCAATAGCTTTCTTTGATGCCCCTATAAACTCTGTCGCTTTATCTTTTTTTCTCTTCTCTTCCTTTTGAGCTGTTAAAACAAAGAAGAAAATGCAGTATTAAATGCTTAACATTATAACTTCCTGTTTATGAAGACCAGCTGCCAACCTATAAGGAAGTCTGTGAAATACCTCTGGAGAACTACCAAGTATATAATTTAAGCCATTCATTTTTAAAGCCTTTTTAAAGCCTTTTTAAAAAATGTGTAAAAGTTGACTTTTTTAAGAAGAAGTTTGCCTTTGATCCTGCAGAGAGCACTTCTCAGAGACTGTCCGAAGAGTTTAAAAGAGTTGCATTTTGGTTGTAAAGGTTGAAAATCTCAGTCACAAGCTATGCAAGAAAATTAAAAAAAAAAAAAAAAAGACACCACCTTCAAAGATTCCTGAGTTGGACTTCATGATTAAGCTTCAAAACAAACAAACAAACAAACAAACATTTTCACAAAGTCTTTAAAAAAAAAAAAAAAAGCAACACAACCCATATCTCACATTTAAGCAGAAATCCTCGCTCCAAACTTTCTACTTTAAGGAGCAAGCAAAGAGAGTCAAGTTAAACAACAAATCAATTGCTTAAAATTTTAAATATACGTTCAAGCCATTTGATTGCTAGTATGAGTATCACACTGTCGCTATAAACTATCAGATCTTCTCATTTACTTTCCAGTTAAACTCTAGATTTAATACTATAATATTTAATAATTAAATATTAAAACCATTGCTCCAACTGCGGCTATTTAATTCCCACCAACTATTCCATTCACAATATCCAAAACTGCCATTTAATGTTTTTTCTAACATCAATATATTGACAATACACATAATGCACAAGAAAATTTACAAATTACAAGCGAAGACTCCATATACTGAAGTTATAATTGCACAGGACTTTAAAAACAAGCATTTCTGTAGGTTGCATTTCACCTGTCCACATTTTGGCACTGACGGGAACAATTCAGCAAAACGTAATAAGCCAAAACACACTCTCCATCCAGCAAACGTGATGTGCTCCACTTCAGTTTGCCAGAAGTCTCGTTTACAGGACATCAGAGTTACCGTGGGCAGAGTTACCGTGACACATTCGTTGTGACAGCACAAAGGTTCCGAGGGAAACCAAGAAACAACTCCTGAGATGAAGTTGTTCTGATTAGAAAAGCTAAAGTTACTTCCCCAAAAGTCTTTTTTCTCCTCATAAATCTGCATTTGACTACTGACCAGTTTGTGATTTCTTAATTTTTTCATTATTATCTGATGTTTTTAGCTAGCAAGGTTTTGTAATCAGAATTAGTCCCACAGCCCCATCTGCAGAGAGCTATGTGCTTCCCGGGAAGGATGCAGAAATTTAACTTTGGTTAATTTCACCACAAACCAAATGGACCCTTTTGGTCTTCCATACCTGCTACAGTGAGAGCAGACATTATCAGGAAGGGTCTAACAACCGATTTTTCTCAGACTTGAGGGGGACAAAGGTAGGGAGCACCCTTCTGAAGCCCAGTTCGCCCAGTTCAAGAAATCCTATAACAGCATACTGTTTGAATAGAAATACACCTCAGAAAGGGGAAGATTTGGATTACCTGAGAAACAATGTCACTACTCATTTCTGAGTGAAACAGCCTTCCCACCTTTGCCGGTCGTTAAATTCTGTTAGACGCTGAGCGTTTGTAGTAGGCACCTCCAGCAGAACGCAAGCTTGTAACGAGCTGCACTACACTGCCTCTTACTGCCAGCACGTTTCACCACCAATACACAAGCTGGTGGTTAAGATGAACCATAAAACCGATGCTGTACCTGAATTTTCATAAGGCTAGGCAGAGAAGCAGGTGCTAAACGTTGCCTGGAATACAAAGTGAAGAGGAGGATGCAGAAGCACTAGCTATGTGGATCCACTGTGAGTGGATGCCTTGCTAAAGGTTTCTGAGTGAAAGTTATCTGAAGTGTAAGATGAAACACACTACATTAAATCATTCCAAAGAGCGTGAAGATCTTACTAGAGATTAAACTTCTTGTTCACCCACTGTTCCCGTACTTTTCCCTAGGGACTGGTCTCAAGTACTGACAAACTGAACACAAACCCAGGGGGATGTTGAGCTGGACTCACACGGACTTCTCTTCTGTTTCTATTATCTCCCAAAGCCTACCCCACTAACCTTACACTATCCGTCAGGAGGCATTGAGCTATCCCAGGAAGGAGAACAGGGATCAGAAACTATCAGTGACATTTTCAGTTTGGTCTAATGAGGCACCTGGAACTTAATACACTGAGGTAAAAAGCTGAACTACTTTGAATGAACAGTCTTGAAAAGCTAGAAGATGAATATCCAAAATATGTGTACAATAAGGTTGTGAGAATTTCTCTACTTCTGGTTCCTGGTTTATCTTCTGCCCAGACTTGTCTCTTCAGGCCGGTGGGACAGCGCACCTCTGTCTCACTACGGAGCGGCAGGACAGCACAGCTCAGGGTTCAAAATGACCACAGTACAATTCGGTCCTCGGTGCTATGATTTTAGTTCTTTTGGGTTGCAGCAGAAGTACAAAACATGAAATACTAAGCTTACATTCCATACTTACAGTTTTATCATCTGTTCAAATTAGTTAACAAGCACGCTGATAGAACTAAGAACAGCAGTTAAGATATTGTGTATATAAAAAATATATCCGTGCCCCAAACCTTCCTGTGTTCCAACGGCTATATCATGGTAAAACTATATACATGTAAAATAAATAAATAAATGGCACTAGCACAAAGGTAGATTGAAGTTCCCAGGGTTGATAGGCAGCAGCATCAGTATGGGTTCAAGAAGAAAGATGCACAAGCATCCTTTATTCTGCCAGTTCACGTCATGGCTATTTTGAAATGTTTCTACAGTAGAGCACAGAACTCAATGCTTCTTTAGCCAACAGAAAATGAGCAGATATTTCAGCCTCATGGAAGTCTAACAGTCTCACAAACTAAAATACTACTTTATAATTACAACTGTCTACCTAACTACTTGCTGGCAGGGATTCTGCATGTAGTAAAAGATACCTACACTACATAGGCTATTCGGTGTTTCAGAACACCTGTGAAGTACTTTCTCAAATCTGCAGGACACCTCACTACATTTGAAGGATAGTGAAGTGGTGTGTGTGTTTTGACAAAGTATTGAAGGTACTTACATCCTACATATGTTAACAACCTCATCTTAAAAAAAAAAAAAGAAAACACCCTCATATCCCATTTTGACTATGACAAAATGGATAGGCCCTGACAGATTTTTTTGGTTTACTGACAGGATTAGTGTTCTGCCAGACAATCCAGCTGCACCAACTCACGCTGTCCTTGCACAGCTCTTGTATCCAATGCACAGGAGGGCAGGAGCACACAGCTGAGCGCGGGGAAGGAGCAGGACTGTTGGCGTTAGGTCAGAGGTTGGACTCGATGATCTTGAGGTCTCTTCCAACCTAGATATTCTGTGATTCTGTGATTCTGGCAGCAGCTCACCAGTCCATTGCCTCAGCTGCAAGGCGAGCATGCCCCCCAGCCAGCACCATCTTCTGATGGGCGCTGTTTCTGGTGCGCGTTTGGAAAAGTTACCAGAAGTGAGTACTCTTTTCAGAGAGCAGTATGCCAACACAGGAGGGTCCCCGCCGCCCCTTCAGCCCACCCTAGCGCTGAGGGGACCGAAGGCTCCCCCCGGGCAGCTCCAACCCCGCAAGGCCTACCGAGGAGCCGCCTCCAACAGCCGCTCCACCGCCCCCCTCCCTGCGCCCTGAGGGCGGCTTCGCCAACCGCCATGAGGGGGCGGCTCGGCCCCTCGCCGTCCTGCCGGGCACCATCGGGCTCCGAGCCCCGCAGGGACGGGTGCTGAGCCCTCCTTGCTGGTCCCGGCTTCGAGGGCTTTGCGTTTTGTTTCAGTTTAGGCTGTGGAGAACGCGGCGGGGTGGGCGCGGAGAGCGCGGTCCGTGAAGGAACGGCGAGGGGAAGGAAGGGGGGCGCTGAGGGGAGGAAGGGCTGCAGAGGTTTTAAGTTTATTGTTTGGTGGTTTTTTGTTTTTTTTTTGCTTTTTTTCCGCGTCAAGCGTCCCCATTCGATGCGAATGGTGCAGGAATGCATCGCCTAACACGAGTCGGAGAACCTCAAAGCCTTCGCTGAGGGAACTGCAGCCGCAGAGCAGGCAGCAGAGCTCAGCTGCTGAGCACAACGAGGCTCGCTCATCTCGGCGGCTGTGTGGCCTCAGCCGCTCCCGGTGCCTAAAAATAAAGCCAAAATAAAAATAAAAGTAAAAAAAAAAAAGCCGTATGGGAGCTCAGCGGCCCCGGCCGGGGCTACGCACACGGTCCCGGGGCTGCCTCAGCTGCCCACCCGCGCACCAGCCATCAGGAGGGGAAATCGTGGGAGGAAAAAAAGCCACGATGTTTTGAAATTAACACGTGTGTTTTGTTTCTCTGTCGCAGGGTGCTCTCTCCTCCCTTTCTGCCTTCCCCCCCCCCCCCAAGGAGCACGTCTCCGCAGCACTGGAGGCAGGAGCTTGCTACACGCAGGTACGGTGGAGGTAAACGCCTTGGTAATGCACCTGTGTGTAAAAACTTACACGGTCGGTGTGTAAACCGACTCAAAAGCCCCTTTCCAGTCTTCTGGAGTTGTCAAGTGGTATTACCGCATCATGCCATGAAAATGAGCGAGGTGCATTTACGGTTCCTTAACGGTGAACAGATTCTCCAAACTAATCTGTGATAAAAGAGCATTTCCTATAAGGAAAAATAAAACTATATATTGCTTGACACTCACAAAGGATAGTTATTCTACCTGTGATTATTCTTTTATTTGCTAACGAGGAACATAACATTGCACAATTAGGCTTTTAATCGGTGCCTTACCTGCTCCTGTGGTTGTCACTTCTGGTTTTGTTGGAGGTATGAAAGGAGGCCAGTGTGGCGGGTGCTTCTGGACCAGCTCAAACATCCGTAGACTCTGCTGCTTTAGAATCTCCTGAGGACAGAATGCTTTCATTTTAAAAGCTGGCTCGGGAGACGCTTCAAACACAAAACGTGTCTGCTTAATTGAAAGTGTTTTTTAATTACGCATGTCCATCAGGAAAAAAAAGTCTTTATACAGACATACTGTGAAATCCAAGCACCATGGTCTCTGTAATACATCCCTAGTTAAAACACATCTGGAAGACAGATCTCTTGAACTGTACTACAAATTATCAGTCTTATCATCTTTTGATATCAGCTTTGATATCTGCAAACCTGTAATTTTGTTTACAGGTAGCAAGCACACTAGGAATGTACAATATTTTCTGCTTTTTAAAAGAAAGTTGCTTGCATAGAACTCTCCTCAAGTTTTCTGTTGATCAATAGCACAAAAGACAGATCTATCAGCTCCTCCAAAGGGGAAAAAAAAAAAAAAACGCATCAGATTTTGAAGGACAGGTTTTGGTCAGGAAAAAAGGTGTTCCTGAAGCCAAACGCTATTCCTCTTCAAAGAGAAGTTACCTTCTGTCCTGTATTTCAGTTATTTACAAACTGTTTTCCTTAGATGATTTTTTTTTTTTTTTTTAAATAAATGCCCTTAGAGGTTGATGGTACTTTACATTCAGACGTCTGGTGCTTAGCTTAACAGCTGCATGCAGAAACATCCTCAAGTCTGTTTCCTGTGGCAGCCAGCACCTTCTGTTCTCCCTAGATCAGCAGGAGCTAGAGGCCTGCAGCACTTACAGAATCAGATCTTTAAGATAGCAGGGACTAACAGTCATAATTAGAACACGCAATCTATTATGTCAAACAATAAAAAAGGATCAGGAAGCAAATCATTGATACATCACTACAATATGGCAGTTAAACCTTAGTCATTTAGTGAGAATTAGAAGTTAAAAGCAAGTGTCACCCAGTAACACCTTCAAGTGTGGATGTTTACACCCATTTTCCAACTGGCAGGGTTTGTGGCTGGTAAAGTGCTGAACAATTTCCAATTAGCAATTCAGTAGTATTGCCTTACCCTGATGCTTTAATGCATTCTTCTCTATGGCTCATACAATTTGTATACAAAGGAAAATGCAAAGGAAAATTTTACAAAAAACAGACAATAAAAACCAGACTTTATAAAGAACAAATCGAGATGCTAAGTTCCCACTCTTACCTTTTGTACAAGACTACACCGGTTATCAAAATCACATTCTTCTTTGCAAAAGAAGCCCTTAGGGGAAAAAACAAACACACAGAGTTTTACCTTTGCAGATGGTAGGTATGTGGTACCAGCAGGTAAGGTGGTTTGACCTCTGATACAGTAATGCCCTGTACGATCAGTAGATATAAGACTCCAAATATGTGGCAGCTCTAGGGAGAGAACCCACGGGGAGAACAAGGCCCTGCAAACCCCTAACGAAATAGTCAAGCAAAAAATAGCAGCAGCTCCTGTGTGCTCCTCCATGGAGCGCCACCCAGTTCCTACAGTCCAGGTATCAGCAGAAGCTGAAAACTTGTAGATGATGGACCACCTAAGGAACATTTCCATTCTGGTATCTATACTGAAAATATTTGCTCTTCATTATGATTTTGTCTGTCTCGTTGCATCATGCCACATTTTGCACAGTTACGTAGTTAAGTATTAAAACAAAACAAAACAAAACAAAACAAAAAAAACTTTCTAAAAAGCAGCAGTATTAAAAAACAGGTATGTGAATGAATGACAGATACCGGTATCTTTACAGATTGTTTAAAGCTTTAGAAACACATCCCACTGGTGACAACTGCCAATCACCCAATCACAGGATACTGGCATGGGATCAGATCCAATTTTTTCAAATACCACAGTACCCCCATGACATTTTGGGTGAATTACAAATAATACATTTGTATTTGTAATTTGGGGTGAAATACAATAATTCCACTTAAACATTTTCAACTTATGATATAAAGTAAGTTTAAGTAACTTGCCTAGAGGTGACCAAACATAAAGTAGTGATAGAATAAAACACGTAAACCTGTTTCAGTTCCTTGCTCTGACCATTATAATGCCTCTTGAAAGAAGTAAAAGCTGCTCAGTAAAGAAAACAAAGCGAGCTCCCTACAGTACAGACAGCTCCCCACTTGCCCTAAGATTCTCCATGTAGTTATGTACAAACTACTATGTGTTGATCACAGAAGACAGCTTTGTGATCTTGGTTCTGTTCAAGGAGATGCATTGCTGCCCTTACCAATGTAGAGAGACATTACTTTGAGATAAAGTACATGCATTCCAGATTTCCTGACACTTACTAAAGCTACTGAAGGGTCCAAATTCATGATCTTCATTCTATGTGGGGCTTCCTGGCAGTGGAAACTCTCATCGTCAACCGTGCCATTTTCTTCTGAATCTACAAAGCTTTGAGTGGTGTGAGGGTCCAGATAGATCAGCTCATTGCCTGGATGGGTAAAAGCCGTATGTTAAAAATAAGCAAGTGACATTAATAAGCACTTGGTCCAGAACTGTAAAATAGAAATTAGATTGCCATCGCAGTCAGTATAATCTAGACTTTCCAGCTAGGGATTCTTTAAGAGAATCGGAAGGGTTAGACACAGCGTTTCCCACAGGGTATTTAGTATAACTTCCTATTGTCACCTATTACTGTAATTTTTTGGTTGGTTATGTTCTATCTTTGTCACATACTTTTATTTTTCCATGTGAGATCCAGTACTTTTTTTTTTTTTTTTTTTTTAAATCTCAAGTGTTGTAAACACTAACATTTGACAGATTAAAAGGTACAGGATGTTCACAGATGCAATCTGTAATCCCATTAGGCATTCATTCAGAAATTGGAACAAAAAAGCCTAACTAAAACAGGTTAGGTTTTACAAAAGGACAAAATAGGGTTGCAAAATTTTGGCCCAAAGTGGGGTGAAATCTGAAGGAATGCATTTTAAATTAATTAGAGCAATACTTAATAACAGAAGGTATGCAAAAGGTGAAAAAGATACTGCTATCAGAAACAGTTTTGAAATACAAGAAAATAAAAGTGACATTTGACCAATACACTTGTCAAATGCTATCAGCTATTCTCAGTATGTTGCTCTTGTTGATGTCATCACTTATTTTTACACCTAGCTTTGCTGTTAACTTTCTGCTCCTGTTAAGGATCATCTCATACTGTTTCTAAACTCTTTTAGATATGCTTCTTCATTTATTTTATTCTATTCTCATCTTTCTTTACTTCTAGAGGTTCACGCTTAGACCCCTTACTATTTCCCCTTCAAAAAATGTTCTCTTTTGATCATCTGCACATTTGGAATAAGTTTCTTTTTTCCTTACCTAAAAATCCTATGAAATAATAGGCATTATCTGGTTTCCCTCCTAATGCTCCCAAAGACTGTGGCATCTTAAAGCATTCCTAGGAGTTCAAAAGGAATAAAGGAAATTGTCATTCATTTCTTTACTGACATCACACATACCCAAACTTATTTGACAGTAACGAGCAATGAATTGAAAGAAAACCTTACTTTAAATGCATCAATATATACGGGATTTATGTGATTTATCCCTAGTCGTAGAGGTATAATAAGCAAGAGGGCTTTCCAGCCTGTGCAGAGTCCTCCTGCCTTCTTGCTTCGGCCAAGAGCACTTCTGTGCAAATGTGCACTGCTGTGGGACGCGCTGCTGCTCTGAGGAGGGGACCAGCACATTTTTTCTGCGGGAATAAAACTAGAAATCAGTCAACGCACAGAGGAACACAAAGCAGATCTTCCTCTCAGTAGTGAATTAAGCTAGTTTGCCAGGGATCTTTATAGGGCACCCAAGACAAAACGAGCCGGGCATGGCAATTACAGCTATTTAGTAGAAGTAATTCTAGCAGACAGTATGTGCTGGCACGTCCAAGTGAGACGTTAGATCAATGATTGGGGGATGACAATTTAAGACTGCAGTGACATGTCCTATTAATGTTATTAATAGTGTCAAGCTTTGCCTATAAAACGCCAGAGAAATGAAATGGCAGCAATGATGACAGTAGAAATTCTTCAAGGAGCTCTTCACATCCAGTGATGTGAGCACGAAGTTGGCATCAGGGATCAAAAAAACACAACTGAGTTTGTATGTCCTTCTTCCCTCTTCTTACCCTTGCAAGACAAACCCATGGCCCCCCAAGTATTTGTTCATGTTTAGATACATGCTGGCAAATGGAGTCAAATCAGAAACTGTTACCAGAAAACTGATGAGGTGTCACTTCCTGATGTCGTCAATGACCACCGTATTGCCCATAGATACATAAACTGCTAATGAATTCCATTCATCAAATAAAGCAAGCTTCCTAGAAAACATTAAGGTACTAATTAATATAAACTAGTTGGATCAAAAGGGTAGCTTTACACTCAGAACCATTTATTTATTCTTTTTTTCTTAAGAAAAAACATCCTTTCTGCATTTTTTAAAGTCTCCATGTAAGAAAAAGAAAACTTTAAACATTAAATGTTTAATATCTTTAGAAAAATAGGTACTGAGTGGTACCAGGAAAAACATATGCGCTGCACCATGTGCAAACTGTTTTGTCTTACTGCTAAGTGCAGTGACAGTAACAGTTCAACTACATCAAGTTTATTACTTTTTATTGCACTCGACAGTCTCTGCACTGGGTTCTTGCCCAATTGTGTCTTTTCTCATCTGGAAAAGAAAAAAATTCCTATGCCGGTTTTGCAGATTACTTTTTGCTTAAGAAATTCCACTGAATTCAGTGGAATTACTTCTGCCTGAGCCTGCGTGCACAGCAGAAATGGGGCGTTAAAAGCTAAATCAGCTAAGGGTTTGGGGCACCAAAACTTCAGTGGGAGACAGCAGCACACAGTTTTATGTCCACTTCTGCAAAATCCAAACCTTTGCGGAAGGGAGCTACACTCTTAAGCTGCACTGGCAGAATTAGCTGTTTCAAATAAGCCAGAAAGAAATGGGGGTGAGCGTTTCACCATGAAAAACTTGGCCATGAAAGATCTGGAGTCCAGGGCATGCTTCAGCTCCCCTCCCTCTTCAGATCATGTGCCTGTTCCAGGGTGTCAAAGACTTGCTGCTGAGCTCGCAGGACCTGTAGCCTAGCCCCTGCCTGAGGTAAGACACCTCCACGTACCCCTGGAGAACTGAGCAGCCTCAGTTCCTTTCAGTGTGGCTCCCAGACTATGAGGAGCTGCCCATCTTTATCCAGTAGCCTTGCTGGCAGAACTGCTGCTCAGAAAGGGAGGAATTGCAGCTCAGTTCCCTCCTCAGCCGAGATGGCTTCTCTCTGATGTTTCACACCACCACTCCGACCTACACGGTGGCACTCTCGACCTGCCAGAGCTGTGCCACTGTGCAGAAAGGAATATACATCTGTGGTGTGACTGGTGAGGGCATGCAGACGGCATAGCAGGAGACTTTCCTGCAGTTTCTTCTCCTCAGGCTCTTCCTTTATTAAAATTTAGAGGTCACCCATTCCCAACTCAGTACCTGCACACCGAGCTGTGGCATGACATTCCATGCTGCACTTGTAAATAGATGGCAAGTACATTCCTGACTGTGGGACAGGGGGAGATGCAGCCTTCAAAACTCTGCCTGGGCCTTCTCTTGGCTGCCCCAGGGGAGTACGTTCTGAATGAGACTGGTATGATCTCACTTACTTTAGTACTTGAGCAACTGTATTTGGTCCAAACCATTCTCCAATTGACTTCCCCTCTCCAACACCCACCTGTGCTGTTTTCATAGTGAAAAAAAGACACACGTACACAAAATCAAAGAAAAATGAGACCATAAAGAATGTGGGAACAATATACAGTAAATACTGTGACTGTCAAACATTCTAGAGTAACTGCAATCTGTATTTAGCAATAACAATTATTTTCTCAATCTATGCTCTTTTCAAAACTTAGGGAGTGCCAGTTTCTTTAATAAACAAAAGGCTTCTAAACTACAATGAGAATTACAAGTTAACAAATGTTAGTGCCCTTTATTACAAATTACAGCAATAAGCTACAAGACTGTCTATTCTAACATTACTGACTCTGGTACCCAAGGCTTACAGAGTTTATCAAGAGCTACATTCTAGTACATGGCTTTATTTAGGTCTCAGGGAATGTTTCTGTACTACTAGTCTTTGCGCCCATCTGCATACCTTTTTATTTTTGTATAAGCATACACCTTGTCTTCACATCCACTTTTTAAAATTATGAATTAACATACTGCAAATTAGTGATTCAACACAGTAGAAATTTCAGTGGAAAAAACCTGAAAGTTTATGTTTGTTCTTACCCATCTGGTGGATTGAATAACAGCAAGCCTTCCTGTCGAGAAAGCATCGTAGGATTCTGTGATATTCTTCTGGTTGTTTTTTGTGTTTTTCCCATTGCCAATCTGAAAGGAAAAATTGATATAGAATAAAAAATGGTGACGTTTTCATTACACTGATCAAATGTCTAGACAGCAGAAAGCTTTATAATGAGATGTTAAAAGACATTTCAATTCATCTCGAATATTTACATTTTGTGTAGAGCTCCTAGAATTCCAAGCTTGTTATTTATCATCAAGCTGCCCTTTATCATCATAGGCTAGATTGTAAAAACAGGGAAAATAAAACAAAACAAAAACATCAACTGCAAACATATTCTGACGGATCATGCTGCGTGTTGATAGCCATTCCAGTATCTCTGAGCTTCCAAGATTATTTAAAAGTACAGGCTGTGTTTAGACCTTGTTGGATTTCTAAGCACCCATTAAATAACAACATAAGATCCATACAGAAAGTCCAAACACTCCACTGGCAGCATCCTGGGATGTGACATGCATGCTTAAGAGCTTGCACCAGGGGGGTTTGGACCTCGTGCTGCTGACAAGTGAGTAGTGAAGAGAAGGGTAAGAGCACTGTCCCACGGTGGCAGGTTTTCCCTTGGCCTCAACTTGGGTGTTACACTAAAAGGTTTATAAAATAATGGCGACAGGATTCCCCATTTGTTCTCCTTCTATGCCTATTTCTCTGCTTCAGGCTGGGATGATTTCACCCAGCTGAATATGAATTGATTCATTAGGAACTGTTACCAGGGCATCAAAGAAAGTCTCACTAATAAATTCAGGGTTTGTGCTTTTAATGGAGTACTTACGAAGAAGCGTCTGCAGACAATACCGAAGTTTCCTCAGGACCAGCACTCACCTCTCCCTAAGTGTCTGCAGATCAGTGCTTGGGCCAGCATCATCTGCCCGCATCGCAGCATACATCCCCAGCCAGCGTCCGACGAAGGACCCGTGCCTCCTGTTAGGAAAGTTCATCACAATCAGTGCAGGCTTTCAACTGGGTGCAGCACCACAGAGGACATTTCAGAGTGCTAGAAAACAGATAGGGCTGCTGAAGCCTCCATGAACTGTCCTACAGATAAAAGGCACACAGCAAGACTTTGGTTCCATGCTGTTGGTCTAATTCTAATCTCTGCATTGCACAAATAAACAAAATTCATTTATTCCTTGTGGAGCTGACTTACTCTTTTCATTCTTCAAGCAGCATTCACAAACCATTTACTGCATGCTATACAACATGATCACCTGTTTACATACAGACATAAATAAACACTGATTTTAATAATCTTCATGTTTGCATAAACAGTTAAAATGATGCTCAAAATGCGCTGATACTCTAGAAATATTTTCCCAGCCTACGATGCCATCACTTATCTTGCTATTTAATTTAGAACAATGCAGCAAATCTGCAGTATACTCACCAATAGGCGAAAACTTTCTTCTATACGTAAACCACGTTAAACCACAGTAAACCACACGTAAACACACCTTGGCTTATTGTCTGACTTTGGCTTATGGTGCGTCTGTTGCTGTGTCCAGCACAGTGCAGCCCCTAAATTGCTACCAAAACCTTGCCACAAACCTCAATCCCCCTGTTAAAAGAGACCCTCTTGTTTGTTGCCCTTCTTTCGACACTCTCTAACAGGTTTATGTCTTTTTCTTATACTGTGGAGCCCAAAACTGCACTCAGTACTCAGTACATGGAATACCAACAGAGACTGCCTGGCATTTTCTCTTCTCTGCAGAAGCTCTGTTGCTAACACTGTCCAGAAATCACCACTGTCACAGACAGTAGTAGCATTCCCTCCTCCCACAGTTTGTTCTTCCCCCCAAGACTTAGACACCACCCAGAAAAAGAAGAATAATAATATTAATAAAATAAAATAAAATAAAATAAAATAAAATAGTCAAAAGCCATCAGGAAGGCAGTGGTGCAGACTGTGGAGAGCCTGGGTTCAAATCCTTCTTCTGTGAGGCTCTGAACCTATATCCCACCACAATCTCTCTGCTAATGTATGGCAGGGAAAGGAGGAAGAAAGAACATATCTCCTGCACTTTCCATTTATTGTTGACTGACAATTCTGTAGAGTTATAAAGCCTCAATCAGTGAGATACAGGGTTCTTCTCACACTGTCTCACTGTGCCCTAAGCGGAACAGCTCTCATTTAATAGATGCTTCACCACAAAATCATGAGTCATCTGCAGTTTTGAACTTTTCTGGGATCAAGTCCCTTCAGATGGCTGAGGAATCTGCTCCAGCACCTATGTAAACTGGTGCTCTACTAAGCTAGTGAGTGAACAAGAGAGAAATCCTCTGCTAGATGACTTGACAAATTGGGTCTGAAAATAGTGTTGAGGCAGAATAGTCCACGATTTTTGCCTTGGGTGCACAGAGGGATTGGGTGTTGTAGACTTCTTTTATTCTTCATTAAGATAAACATTTTCAAAAATGTGCTTGTTCAACCTTGCTCCCACTGTGTGCATGGGAGGGAGATAACTGAAAGTGGGGAGCGTTGCTTGGATCCTGCAAGTGGCTGAGGTCCAGTGGGGTTGGAGGCTTTCTTCCTCCTTTTGGAAATGCAAAGCAACCCTGCACCTCCCCTGCACTTGCAGAAGGATCGTGACAGCCCAAAGCACAGCGGCTTTGTAATTGCTGCATACACTTCGATCGGATTTACGTGGCAAGGGTTTGGTAGCAGGGGCCTGCAGGGATGGCGTCTGTGAGAACAATCCAGACAACAGCCAGCTCCAGATAGCTCCAAAAGGGCCCCGGCGCTTGCCAGAGCTGAGCCAATAAGCGATGTTGTTTGCACCTCTGGGAGAGCAGATGTAAGCAGGGGGAAATACTGCTGCACAACAGAAGCTGGAAGAGCAAGGAGTGAGAAGCAGCCCTGCAGCCCCCAAGGTGAGTGCAGCAGGAGGCAGGAGGTGCTCCAGGCTCACAGCAGCAGTTCCCCTGCGGGCTGTGCAGGGAGAGGCCCCTGGTGGAGCAGGCTGTCCCCCTGCACCCATGGGTCCCACATGGAGCAGATCTCCACGCTGCTGCCCCCCTGTGGGTGGAGGAGCCCCCGGTGGAGCAGGTGGCTGTGGCCTGGAGGAGGCTGCGGCCTGTGGAGAGCCCCCGCAGGAGCAGGCCCCGGGCCGCAGCTGCAGCCATGGAGAGGAGCCCCCGCAGGAGCAGGGGGGCTGGGGGGAGCTGCCGCCCAGCCGTGGGGGACCCGTGCTGGAGCAGTTTGCTCCTGGGGGATGGATGGATGGATGGAGCCCGTGGGACGGAGCCGTGTGGGAGCAGTGCTTGAGGAGCTGCTGCCTGTGGGCAGCCCGTGTGGGATCAGCTGGGGAAGGGCGGCATCCCATGGGAGGGACCCCACGGGGAGCAGGGGCAGGGAGGGACCCTGAGGGTCACTCTGCTGAGTCTGCTTTGCCCGTCACGATACTTGTTGAGCCATCGCCCTGTCCTTATCTCAGCCCTGGAGCCCTTTGCATCGTATTTTCTCCCCCTTTCCCTTTGAGGAGGGGGAGTGAGAGAGCGGCCATGGTGGAACTCGGCTGCCCACCCGCTTCAAACCACCGCAGTTGCAAAGTCCTGGGAAAGATTTCTTTCAAGAAATTAAACAAGGTGTTTAACAAAGAAATGCAGAGTTTCCTTTTGAAGGCTTCCTGGAGAATTGGGCTTCTTTCCTATTCCCAGCTCAGAGGAAGGGAATTGTTGATTTCACCTTCTTTTTTCTGACATGGAAATCAAAGGTGAACTGCTCTACAAGGACGAGCAATGTCTCAGAATCAAGCTCTTTTGCTCTGTAGTCCTTTCTCAAGGAAAAGATTGATCACACACCTTCCACAGATGTAGGGGAGCAGGGAATAATTTGGGAACTACTCTAATTCAAGTCAGTTTGGGCATAGTGGTACTTCCCTAGCTGTTTCTGAGACAGACGCATTAGCAACAGAGAGTGTTGTGCCGTCACTGGGAGGCGCCTGCGGTGATGACTTCAGAAACAGAACTGAATTGTGTCACCACAGCACTTTGGCAACAGCTGCCTCTGTGCACGTTTAGCTGGGAGGCACAGAGAAGGGTGCTGGATGCGATGAAACCACGTGAGGATTTGTGGATCTCCCCTTGAGGTGCACAGAGAGGGACCATGCCCTTCTGTAAGTGTTTTGATGCTTGGCTGAGGAAAAAGATGTGGTTTTGTTGTGAATGCTTCATTGTAGTATTCTGTAGTTTGTGTCAAGTCCTTACAGAAGCCTCAAGGTTGGTACTTTGCTCAATGATGGAGCTGCACAGAGTGAGAACAGACCCAATGTACGGGTGAGGGCCTCTGCACGTTCTCTTCTTCCTACAGACGATCAACAAATAAGGGGAGACAGAGAAGAGTGTGCTGTGGTCCTCCCATAGACCGCAAGTACTAAAGCATAAACAAGAGGCTTAAGAGTCCCCCTGTCATGTTAAAATTCAGGACAGCAATGGACTTCCTCACACGGGCTGGCCTGTCGACTAGTGTCTCAGGCTGTGGCGTATGAAGATGCACTCCATCTGCTTTCAGGGTAGCAATGGAAGTGGGCAAGCTGCCTGACCTTAACATTTGTCATTTCATTTCTCACCTGAGTTTTGGTGGTTCTCCACGGTTCATTCTTGGTCTAGAAAAAAAAAAAAAAAAAAAAAAAGTGAATTTAGATCAAAATAAAAGGATAAAAGGATTTCCTTTCCATTAATTACATGTTCTTAACTTAACTAAAAAAAGTGAACTGTGATGAAAATAAAAGGATTTCCTTTCCATTAATTACATGTTCTTACCTTTGTAACAGATTTGGTTATTGACTTAGAAGGCAAATATCTGGCCAGACTGCAAGACTTGTGCTCGCAGCGTGGGACAGCTCTCGTAAAGGTGATTCAGGGCAGTTTCTGGAAAACAAGACATCAGATCTCCCAAACAGCTTTCTTTGTGCTAATGTAGGAAGGGTGAGTAAGTGTAAAGGTAAGAGCCCAGATACCGTAAGAAGCAGAAAGTGTGAAGGAAACTTCCTTCTGGCTGATACAGCTCCATATCTAGTTGTCAAGTATGAAGAGAGCAGTGCTAAGTTTCTTGGGGAGAGGTAAAAAAGAAGAGACTGGGAGATTGTAAAAGGAAAAAGTGGGATTCCCTTGTCCTGGTTTCAGTTAGCACAGAATTAATTTTCTTCCTAGAAGCTGGTGGAATGCTGTGTTTTGGCTTAGGATGAGAAGAGTGCTGATAACACCCCGATGCTTTAATTGTTGCAGAGCAGTGCTTATACTAAGCCAAGGACATCTCAGCCTTTTGCTCTGTCCTGCCAACGGGCAGGCTGGGGGTGCAGTAAGAGCTGGGAGGGGACAGACCCAGGAGAGGTGACCCAAACTAGCCAAAGGGGTATTCCATACCATCTGACGTCATGCTAAACAATATATAGGGGTGGCTAGCTGGGGGGAGGGGGCCGGACTGCTCGGGGTTAGGCTGGGCATCGGTCAGCGGGTGGTGAGCAATTGCATTGTGCATCACTTGTTTGTACATACTATTACTTTCGTATTATCACCATTGTATCATTATTATTATTATTGTTATTATTATTTTTGTTATTATTATTTTCCTGTCTTATTAAACTGTCTTTATCTCAACTCACGGGCTTCACTCTCCATTTCTCTCCCCCGTCCCAGAGAGGGAGGGGGGAGGGTGAGCGAACGGCTGCGTGGTGTTTAGCTGCCGGCCGGGTTAAACCACGACAGCCTTTTTGGCGCCCAACGTGGGGCTCGAACCCACGACCCTGAGATTAAGAGATTAAGATTAATTCTGTGCTAACTGAAACCAGGACACCCTATTTCAGGAAATCCTAGGAACTGGAAATAGAGATTGGAAGAGTGCTTTAAGCCAAGACAGACATGTTTTAAAACTAAAACCTAGGAGTTGAATGAACCAAGAAATGAATCCCTTTTGATTATGCAGTTGCGTCCAGTGTTATCTTGGGAAATATGGTTTCCACATAAAACGTATCTGGGGCTTGAAGTTCTCCTAAGGCCCTTCTCTGTGTATTCCCTACTGTTTGGTAAGCGCTGAGGTCACACTGCAGACAGCAGCACGTCCTCTCCCCACTACTTAGCTGTCTGTTCTCACAACACGTCTAGGAACAGAATGGCTTGGACACAACTGCGCCTAGGACCGAGTTCATTCAAGCTGCTGGACGAGGTAAAAGCTCTGGACAAGCGAAGGGGAGGGAGGGATGGGTGGACATACAATATGATCACTTTAATCTCATTTCTCTAAGAATCCTGGCTGAGAAAACAAAACAAAACAGAATCAAAAAGAACAGAACAGAACAGAACAGAACAAATGAAGCAAGCAGCTAGCTTGCTGGAGACATTGTCTGGGAAGCAGTGAAAACACTTGCAAACAAAAACACGTCAAAGGACTAACTCTTTGAGCTTAATTCTAATCCAACAGCATAACCTCAAAGTCCTGTTTCTGTTCGTAACAGGCTGGTCCAGTAACATGTCCCATTGGATGACTTTGCAGCATAGATGTCAGGAATGCAGCTTGGGATCCCCTCCTTCTACTCAGAGTTCACTTTGAAGGGATGAGCAAGTAATTCTTCCTGGGTTGACGGAAATCTAAAGTCTGTTTTCTAACACTCTTGCAGACGCTTCTCTGTCCATCGGCCTGTCCTGCCAACTCTGGTGTGAGTGTGAAGTTGTGGCAAGAGGGATTTCCCATTCCTATTTGACCTGATGGACACCAGCTTTCCTCGGAAATGGCTGATGTTGCTGAGGAGGCAGCAGTATCAAAGCCCTTGCTGATGAAGGTACAACCAGCTGGGGAGGCTTTGGCATTTCTGCACAACGCTGCTCCCTGACTGTCACTCCAGACTCAGATTCGGAAAGAAGCAAAGCAAGCTAGAGGAAAACTGGATGTCCTGGTAATTTTCTTTTTCTTTTATTTCTTCATTCTTCACTTGTAAGAAAATCTAAATCTTAACCCTTTGTTTGAAAACACGGCTTTATGGAAATGCTTATGGGTGTGCTCCTTCACCTTGTGTGGAACCTGCTTCACCTCGCTTCAGCTATAGGACACCTATGCTCCAATTTATGCTTCCCATGATAAAGCGGTGTTCTTTCGGTGTTCTTTTCTGTGATGCTTGCAGGCGAGGTTGAAAAGAGTTGTCAGTAGGATTCTTCGTTTCCTTTGCAGTATCCAAAGCTCCGTATTACCGTGGATCTTCTCCTCTGATCTGGAAAGCTTCACAGGCCAAAAGAGAATTGAGATGAAGAAGGAAATAGAGAATGCTGACCAATATTGCCAAGTACCACCCGTAAGTTTTGTGAAAGAATCCAGTGCATTTCTGTAGTGGTAGAAAGTTCATAAAATCATCGTCGTGCACTTGAAGGCAAGCAATGCTGTAAAAATGAAGAATGCAAGGCCCTGCTTAAGGACAATCTTCAGGCTGCTTCTAGATCAACAGCTTATTTGCTTCTTCCACAACCTCATCTCCGCTTGCTTAGAAGTTGTGAAGGTCGGAAGCACACTCCGTCTTTTTCATCCCCTCTGTGTATCTTTTCCCTGACAGCAACTTCTGTCTTGGCTCTTCACATCCAGCCAGAGCAGTTGCTTTGCCTCCGCAACCTGCAGGCTGACCTCTCGTGTGTACCTGTGCTGGACTGAGGGTAATGCTTGTAACGCACACAGATGCTGCATTCACTGTGACTTTTAGAAAAGAGAGCAAGAAGCTAACCTGCACAGCAGACTCTTAGGTTTCTGTATCTCTCTCTCTCTCTCTCTCTCTCTCTCTCTCTCTCTATCTGCATATATATTTCAGTACTTATTTACTTCTTTAAAGATACCTTAAATAGAATAGATACTTTAAGAAAGCTTACTTGTTCTTCCCCTTTCCTTGTTTTTAACGTTTGCTTTTCTAACCAATCCTTAATGTTACAACATTGGATTGATGCAGTACTCAGTCCTTAGAAGTTCTCAAAGCACATCAGTGATTTCTCTATTTCTCAACCTTTCCATCTTCATTGAGATCTCTCATCTGAATTTCGGTATGAGGTGAAGAAGAACACTGCAAGCAGCTGAAGCCGTATCAGACACATGCTTCTGCTAGGAAGTCATTCCGAGTGATTCCACGGTGTACTTTAGACAGGTTTGCTCTGGTCCTCTGGACTCAGCATCCCCAAGGGATATTTCAAAGCTCTCGGAAGGACCCGTCATTATCTCTGACACTGCAGCCTCCAGTAGGAAGGGGTAGATATTCCTTGCCCTTGTGCAAAGGAACTACTCAGTTAGCTGTTTCTAACCCAAATCTCGTTGTTGTCTTCTATTGACAGACACCACCCGGCTAGCCAAGCTAAACCACTGAAAATGGAAGGAGTGGGACATCTTGCAAAGCCTGCTGCTGCTTCTAAGCAGAAGTGCGCTGTAGGTGGGGACACAGCAAGAGGAAACGTCCAGGCCATGGTGGAACTGCAAGGCACCTGTCTGAGCCACACAACGAAGTCAGCGATTCCCAGTTGGAGACTGTTGCTCGACCAGTGACACAGCAGCTGGAGCGCTTCTGGTTGCTGCTGATGGGTTCCCGTGAATCAGCCAGGGACAGGAGCTATGAGAACGACTGAAGCGATTTGAAGTTACCCGAAAGAAAGAAGAGAGGAGAGAAGAAGACAAGAGGGGAGGGAAGGGGAGGGAATAAAAGGAAGGGAGGGCAGGGGAGGGGAGGGCAGGGGGAGGGTAGGATAGGATAGGATAGGATAGGATAGGATAGGATAGGATAGGATAGGATAGGATAGGATAATGTAGGGTAGGGTAGGGTAGGGTAGGGTAGGGTAGGGTAGGGTAGGGTAGGGTAGGGTAGGGTAGGGTAGGGTAGGGTAGGGTAGGGTAGGGTAGGGTAGGGTAGGGTAGGGTAGGGTAGGGTAGGGTAGGGTAGGGTAGTGTAGGGTAGGGTAGGGTAGGGTAGGGTAGGGTAGGGTAGGGTAGGGTAGGGTAGGGTAGGGTAGTGTAGCATAGCGTAGTGTAGCGTGTTAGAGGGGAGGGGAGCATAGGAGAGTATAGGGTAGTGTAGGGGATCGGAGTTTAGGGGAGTGTAGGGTAGGATACGGGAGGGGAGTGTAGGAGAGTGTAGGGGAGGGGGGCATAGGGTAATGTAGGGTAGTGTAGCGAACGGTAGTTTAGGGTAGGATAGGGGAGGGGAGTGTAGGAGTGTGTAGGGTAGTATAGGGGAGGGGAGTGTAGCAGAGTATAGGGACAGGGAGAATAGGGGAGGGGGTGTAGGGGAGGGGAGGAGACGGGAGGGGAGGGGAGGGGATGGGGGGGAGGGGAGGCAAAAGTGGGGAGAGGAGGCAAAAGAGGGGAGGGGAGGGGAGGGGAGGGGAGGGGAGGGGAGGGGAGGGGAGGGGAGGGGAGGGGAGGGGAGTGCTACCATAAATAAAATTGCCAAATACATGACATTTTGGATCTGGAGCCAAATCTTTGTGTACATGTCCTCTCCGTAGCCCCACGTGCTGACCACCCACCCGAATCTATCATACTGTTGGTCAGAAAGAACAGGGAGCATAGGGGAGGGCAGGGGAGTGGAGGGAAGGGAAAAGAGGGGATGGGAGGGGTGGGGAGCGCTACCATCAATAAAATTGCCAAATACGATGAAGGAGCAGCAGAGCCTGCAACCTCCAGTCCCCAACATCCTCCAACCACCCCCCACTGCTCCGTGGGAAATAGATAGAGGAATCAAGACTGAGGTTTAGCCTGGGATGGAGGTAGTGTGGCGAGGTGGTTTTCTGTTTGGTTGGTTGGTTGGTTGGTTGGTTTTAAAGTTTTTAAATTCTCACTGTCCTACTTTGTGATCAGTTGGCAATAAATTCAATTACTCTTCCCCAAGCCAAGTCTGTTTTGTCCATGAAGCCATCTTCCAGTCCTGAAATAAGAAAGGAAACAGACCTGCAAGCAACTGTTACACAAGTGCAGGAAGAGTGACAAAGGAGGGTTTTGAGGCATGAAGTTCCTGCAAGGATGCTCTGCTCTTTCCTCACTTCAGTATGAAAAGCACGGCACTAGTGGGTGGTCTGTGGTGGTAGTTGTTTTTTTGTTGTTTGTTTGTTTGTTTGTTGTTTTGTCAGCTCCACCCCACAGTATTTTGCTTGTTCTACTTGTTTTGGTGTGCCCCCATTCCCTCCCTCAAGGTAAAACATCCCTAGGGGCCATAACTTGCTGTTAGCAAACAAGATCTTGCAAAAGAGTGAAGTTAACATGGCACCACCTGCACTGGTGTATAAATAGTTCAAATATTTTCCCTCACTTTCCTGTAACTTTCCTGTAAATTGCTGGTCAGGAGATAACAAGTGGAGAAATTTAGGATAAGAGAGAGAAAGTTGTGTTTCCTATTGCCCTGGAGTTTCTGTTGGTCTGGCCACGGAAATGGAGTACTCAAAATCCTCAGGACACTCAGTTTATACCAGATTTATCCTAAAACTGCAGTATTTCTAGGCCCTTGGGATTCTTATCAATTAAAACATACTTTTTCACGCACAGAAGATGCAAAAAAGTGCGTCTACTGCAGTATGCAGACAGAGCCAGTCCTGTCTCTTGATTCCTTCTGCCTTCTGCCTGAAGAGCAGCAGACAATCGAGTTCTTGTCTTCAGTAGCTACGGCCTTAACCAACTGTGCAGTCTGTCCATTCATACACAGAGGAGGAAAAATAGCGTGGAATAACTCCTCTCCTTTGTGCTAACAGAGGAGGGTACAGCTTCCTCACTCCAACCCCACCGAGGCAAACCAGTCAGCAGTGCACGCCAGAGCCTCTGTCTCTTCCCCGTCTCATGATGTGCAGCTGGATCACTCTCCCTTCTATCCCCAGGATCGCTTTCAGCACAGTCACAGAAGGGTCAGACTCACAGCTTTAGGAGCCATCAGAAGAGGCTTTCACTCTTCTGCCACCACACCCCCTATACACATGCAATTTCACACATGCAAAGAGACACCATGGATTGGGGAGTTGCACAGAGAGGAGACCACACCCGTTTGCCTGCCTGCAGTTTGACACCAGTAGGGAGGTAATTCCCGTCAGGAGTTTCCATAGAGATGACAGAATATGGCCCTAGGGTCCTGCTGCTTCTTTCAGCCCTAATTCTTCAAATCCATAGGAACGGAAGAAACCTTCCCAGCCAAGTGCTGCATATCTTGAAGGTTGGAGAACCCACAGCCTTCTGCTTCATTTCATTTTAAAGATCAATCCCAATGTCACTCCCATAGAAGTAGTGGAAGCCATCTGGCTGGCTTGGCTTTCTCTCCAAAGAAGACCAAATGAGAGTTGGTCACGGGTGAGGATGAGCCCTGACAGTTCCTGCATTTTGGTTCTCCTGCAGCCCACAAAGCTCTCACTGCCTTGCCTGAATTTGAACCCCTTTGGAACCAAATCTACAGATTATCTCTGTAAATCCAAAACAGCACTTATTCACCATGTGAACAACAAATGCCTGGGATGGTTAACAGCACTTAGGTGCAAAAAAGAGCCCCCGCAGGAGCAGGCCCCGGGCCGCAGCTGCAGCCATGGAGAGGAGCCCACGGGGAGCAGGGGCAGAGAGGGACCTTGGAGGAGGGAACTGTATCCTCTTTTTTCATCGGTGCTGAGATTGAGGATCAGGATTTCGTGGTAGGAATTTGTTTAGATGAACCAATTTACCTCCATATGGGTTTTGTATGTTTGTTTCACCTTGTCTTGCAGGACCATCTTGGCTGGGTCTGCAGTGTTGTGCAAAAGTGAAGTTTTTCACAATAAAGAGCAGCTTTTTTTTCGGGGAAAAGGCTGAGGTGGCCTTCATCAGAGTCTTGTGACCTGAAAATGCAGAAAATGGGTGCATGGCTGGCTGGATGGGTGGGTGGGAGTTGGGAATTCAGCCTTGGGATCAGAACTGGGACGTTGTTGGGATAGGAAATGATCAGTGGGATGGGAAGTGATGATGGGGATAGGAACTCATTGGGATGGGATAAATGGGTTTTATTTTTATTGCATTAAATCCACTTTATTGACTGTGTTGTACAGTATGGCGTTGTTTTATTACTATAAAATTATGATGATTATTATTTAATCTTATTAATTAAACAATTTTTATACGTTATTATATTATAAATTATAAATATTAATATTTATTATATTGTTTTTATTCCTTTTCTACCCTATTAAACTCTCTTTATCCCAGTGCACTGCTTTGGACTTTAGTTTTCCTTCCGAGTCGTTGTGGATTCACTCCGGATGGGGGGACATTAGTGAACGCCTGTGTGCTTCAGATCCAAGGTCACCTTTGCCCTCAACTCAAGATACATGTTTGCATCTATTGTCGTGAAACAATGTTAACAACATCAACAAAAAAGTTCCCTACTTGCTAGCAGCATCCCTACGTTTGCTGGGGTCTGCTCTGTGCATTTTGAAGACCGTTCCATGCTATTCAGCCCCTTCAGGAGGAAATGGATGGTTCTAGGAAAATGCGTCTTGACCTGATGCAAAGCTGTGACTCAGCACCCTGCAGCCCCCGCAACCCCTGGCATTTTACCTGCAGCCCCTCCAACAACTCTGATGTTCCCTGCATCGACTTCAACCACTGCGCTGGGACCTGAGGCCCCTCAAACCCGTGTCACTCGCCCTGCAGCCCCTCCAGCCCCTGGCATGTTCCCTGCAGCACCTCGAGCCCCTGGCATGTTCCCTGCAGCCACTCCAAGCCTGGCACAGGCCCTACAGCTGGCTGCGGGGACTATCCAGAAATCTGCTCCAGAAATACAGTGATGGCAAGGAGCCCTCCACTTCATTCTTCCTTTTTTTTCTAGCTGGAAGCATTCAGAGTTGTCAACGGAATTGGTTTGGAGGAGTAGGAAAGACAGAATTGCTGGGTTTCTGCTTTCTCCCAGAAACTATCAGACCACAACATGACAGTTGTCTTTCTTTTACGTTCTTTTACACCTGGATCTTTCTCACTTTTATGAGTGTGGGGTAGTCCTTCTTTCTCCCTTTACCTTCCTCCCTCCCTCCCTCCCTTTACCTACCTTCCTTCCTTCCTTCCTTCCTTCCTTCCTTCCTTCCTTCCTTCCTTCCTTCCTTCCTTCCTTCCTTCCTTCCTTCCTTCCTTCCCTCCTTTCGTTCTGTCTGTCTGTCTGTCTGTCTCTCTTTCTCTCTTTCTGTCCAGCACTGATTTTATGGCTACGTGTGCATATCCACAGTGTACAGTTTTCTCCGTTCCGTTTCTTCCCTGAGTCTTGCCCCTCTTCCCTGCAACTGAACAGCATTGCCTTGATCAAGGAAGTGGCAACATGCGGCTTACACAGTAACCTGCTGAAATTACAGCTATAACCATGGAGCACAGCTGCCGATCAACACAAGACCACCAATCGCTCACATTTCTAAACTGCTCGTCACAATTCTTCCGTATGTAGGCTGTGATGCTGCTCATTTCTTAAGCACCCATCCATTTCTTCTCTTCCCAGACCCTCAAGATGTCCTGGTCAAACCACCTCCCTTCCTCTTGCCCCATCTGGCTCTCCCACCTTCCTTTTCCCTCAAGGCTCAACTTTTTTTTTTTTTTTTTCAGCATAGGAGCTCCATAGAAGCTGCTGCTGCCCACCTCCGAGTTGAGTAGGGCTGAACTACTGAAAAAGAAAAGAAAATCTATAAATAAGAGTGAGAGATGGTGAATACCCAACCATCTCTTAAAAGCAGGATTTTAAGAGAATAAGTAATTGATAAATGGAGTTAAGATCGGAGGGAAAAAAATCCACTGTTGCAATCGATAGAGTTAAGAAGTTTTTCAAGTACATTAGGAACAAAAATTAGAGTAATGACACAGATCTGATACGGGATGGGTATTGCTTCAGTGAGAAATGATGGAAAAAAACAACACAACACATGTGTATGTGTTGTTGGGTATTTGTAAAAAAAAAAAAGAAAAAAAAACAGGTTAATGAAAACTGCATGCTCAATTAGATGATGTTTTTGTTGTCATTGGTAGGGAATTGTGTGCTTTACAACACAATATGTGTTATATATATATATTATATATGTTTTTTATATGTTTTATATATGTTTTAATAAAATAAGGAAATGATATTTTTTTTCTACGTTTGTGGTTTCCAAACTGTAGTTAATAAACATTAAACAAGATGCAATAGGATCTCGTTAACTCTTTTGTTTGAAAAAACAGTGGCCCTGATCGAGAGGTGCAAGTGAGAGGAGACAATATTCGGTATTTCTCTATGTTGTCATTTATTGGTGAAGATGAAAGTCTGCAGTTCATGTTCATTACACTAGCATGACAACATGACCACAAGGGGGACTGTCTGGTAGTGAAAAGGAACTTCAGCATGGATTAAAAACCTTTGCCTTTCTTTATTCTGAACTGTTTTTCTTATGGCTGCTAGAGAGAGATTCTCTGCCTTAGAAATAAAACTGCCCAGGCTGTTCTGATAAACCTGTAGGGTTAAGGCACTTCTACCAAAACAGATTTCAAAAGGCAAGAAGTCAAAAAGCAACAATTCAGTAATCTGTGTACGCTTCTATATTAAGTTTTAAGATCACCTGGTTTATATTTAGTTCACACAAATTAACCAAACATAGCAGCATACAACCTAAGAAAAGCTTAAGAAATTTATTAGATGCACAGATAAAGTGCTGTAACAGAGAAACTTGTGTAAATCTATTCTAAAATAAATAAGGTACAGTTAAACCACCTTTGACTCGTTTTAACTCGGAAAGAAATAACCTAAGTTTTAATCATTTGAATTTTAAGGTCAAGGTGAAATATACCATAACTATAACAGTGGTTGTGATCTGTATCAACTATTTGAGGCTCCTGTTCCTCTTGAGGTCTCCCAGAAACAGGAAGGCTATTGCAAAATGTGTCCATTAGACATAGTTCCTTTTACAGAAACATTTTTGTAATAAAGTCTGGTTGCTCAAATACATGTTAAAATATTTAACAAGGAAACAATTTTCTCCTGATCCAGTCAATCTTTTAAACAAGACAATGTATTTTTCCTATGACGCAGCCCACAGGAGGGAACAGAAGTAAACATCCTCCTGAACTGAAGACTGTTTTGCTTGAAGAACTAAACTATTGCATTATTATATGAGAGCAAGAAATATCCATTTGGGTTATCCCTTTCTCCAAACATGGTGCCCAGTGATACATGTATTTTTGCCTTAATCTCAAAGGCCCGTTTGTCTCCAGCTAAGGTACGTTAAAAAGAGATTCCCTTTAAGCATCTTATCACAAGATCTCTTACTGCCTTTCCATCCGGGGAAGCTTGTGTGTTAAACTGCCCTTGGAGTTTTGGATGCTACTAGATTTCTGTGCTCTGTTATCCATAATTTCAGGCACTTCGGGGCTAACATGGCTGTTTAAGTCAATGCAATAATATTACCAATATATTCAACACTCAGAAGAGTCACCACAGTTTCCTTCACACACTCAGGATTTCAAATTCTTCTTCCAATTCAAATAGCTTGTCAGTAGATTCAATGAGTTCTGTAAAAAAAGATAAAGAAAAAAATGCTTCTAAAGACATGCCTGATTTTGTTCACTTAAAAAAAAAAACTTTGAAAGACGCATTCCAGAAAAGTACTTTGTAAGAGTGAAAAAAAAAATCTGTGCTAGCAATTGTATGGCTTGTTTGGATACATGCCTGCTATATATTGCTTGACACTCACAAAGGATAGTTATTCTACCTGTGATTATTCTTTTATTTGCTAACAAGGAACATAACATTGCACAATTAGGCTTTTAATCGGTGCCTTACCTGCTCCTGTGGTTGTCACTTCTGGTTTTGTTGGAGGTATGAAAGGAGGCCAGTGTGGCGGGTGCTTCTGGACCAGCTCAAACATCCGTAGACTCTGCTGCTTTAGAATCTCCTGAGGACAGAATGCTTTCATTTTAAAAGCTGGCTCGGGGGACGCTTCAAACACAAAACGTGTCTGCTTAATTGAAAGTGTTTTTTAATTACGCATGTCCATCAGGAAAAAAAAGTCTTTATACAGACATACTGTGAAATCCAAGCACCATGGTCTCTGTAATACATCCCTAGTTAAAACACATCTGGAAGACAGATCTCTTGAACTGTACTACAAATTATCAGTCTTATCATCTTTTGATATCAGCTTTGATATCTGCAAACCTGTAATTTTGTTTACAGGTAGCAAGCACACTAGGAATGTACAATATTTTCTGCTTTTTAAAAGAAAGTTGCTTGCATAGAACTCTCCTCAAGTTTTCTGTTGATCAATAGCACAAAAGACAGATCTATCAGCTCCTCCAAAGGGGAAAAAAAAAAAAAAACGCATCAGATTTTGAAGGACAGGTTTTGGTCAGGAAAAAAGGTGTTCCTGAAGCCAAACGCTATTCCTCTTCAAAGAGAAGTTACCTTCTGTCCTGTATTTCAGTTATTTACAAACTGTTTTCCTTAGATGATTTTTTTTTTTAAATAAATGCCCTTAGAGGTTGATGGTACTTTACATTCAGACGTCTGGTGCTTAGCTTAACAGCTGCATGCAGAAACATCCTCAAGTCTGTTTCCTGTGGCAGCCAGCACCTTCTGTTCTCCCTAGATCAGCAGGAGCTAGAGGCCTGCAGCACTTACAGAATCAGATCTTTAAGATAGCAGGGACTAACAGTCATAATTAGAACACGCAATCTATTATGTCAAACAATAAAAAAGGATCAGGAAGCAAATCATTGATACATCACTACAATATGGCAGTTAAACCTTAGTCATTTAGTGAGAATTAGAAGTTAAAAGCAAGTGTCACCCAGTAACACCTTCAAGTGTGGATGTTTACACCCATTTTCCAACTGGCAGGGTTTGTGGCTGGTAAAGTGCTGAACAATTTCCAATTAGCAATTCAGTAGTATTGCCTTACCCTGATGCTTTAATGCATTCTTCTCTATGGCTCATACAATTTGTATACAAAGGAAAATGCAAAGGAAAATTTTACAAAAAACAGACAATAAAAACCAGACTTTATAAAGAACAAATCGAGATGCTAAGTTCCCACTCTTACCTTTTGTACAAGACTACACCGGTTATCAAAATCACATTCTTCTTTGCAAAAGAAGCCCTTAGGGGAAAAAACAAACACACAGAGTTTTACCTTTGCAGATGGTAGGTATGTGGTACCAGCAGGTAAGGTGGTTTGACCTCTGATACAGTAATGCCCTGTACGATCAGTAGATATAAGACTCCAAATATGTGGCAGCTCTAGGGAGAGAACCCACGGGGAGAACAAGGCCCTGCAAACCCCTAACGAAATAGTCAAGCAAAAAATAGCAGCAGCTCCTGTGTGCTCCTCCATGGAGCGCCACCCAGTTCCTACAGTCCAGGTATCAGCAGAAGCTGAAAACTTGTAGATGATGGACCACCTAAGGAACATTTCCATTCTGGTATCTATACTGAAAATATTTGCTCTTCATTATGATTTTGTCTGTCTCGTTGCATCATGCCACATTTTGCACAGTTACGTAGTTAAGTATTAAAACAAAACAAAACAAAAAAACTTTCTAAAAAGCAGCAGTATTAAAAAACAGGTATGTGAATGAATGACAGATACCGGTATCTTTACAGATTGTTTAAAGCTTTAGAAACACATCCCACTGGTGACAACTGCCAATCACCCAATCACAGGATACTGGCATGGGATCATAGAATCATAGAATCATAGAATATCCTGAGTTGGAAGGGACCCTTAAGGATCATCAAGTCCAACTCTTGACACCGCACAGGTCTACCCAAGTTCAGACCATGTGACTAAGTGCACAGTCCAATCTCTTCTTAAATTCAGTCAGGCTCGGTGCAGTGACCACTTCCCTGGGGAGCCTGTTCCAGTGTGCAACCACTCTCTCTGTGAAGAACCCTTTCCTGATGTCCAGCCTAAACTTCCCCTGCCTCAGCTTAACTCCATTCCCGCGGGTCCTGTCGCTGGTGTTAATGGAGAAAAGGTCTCCTGCCTCTCGACACCCCCTTACGAGGAAGTTGTAGACTGCGATGAGGTCTCCCCTCAGCCTCCTCTTCTCCAGGCTGAACAGGCCCAGTGCCCTCAGCCGTTCCTCGTACGTCTTCCCCTCCAGGCCTTTCACCATCTTCGTAGCCCTCCTCTGGACACTCTCCAACAGTTTCATGTCCTTTTTATACTGTGGTGCCCAGAACTGCACACAGTACTCGAGGTGAGGCCGCACCAGCGCAGAGTAGAGCGGGACAATCACCTCCCTCGACCTACTAGCGATGCCGTGCTTGATGCACCCCAGGACACGGTTGGCCCTCCTGGCTGCCAGGGCACACTGCCGGCTCATATTCAACTTGTTGTCTACCACGACCCCCAGATCCCTCTCTTCTAGGCTGCTCTCCAGCGTCTCATCGCCCAGTCTGTACGTGCAGCCAGGGTTTCCCCGTCCCAGGTGCAGGACCCGGCACTTGCTCTTATTGAACTTCATGCGGTTGGCGATCGCCCAGCTCTCCAACCTATCCAGATCCCTCTGCAAGGCCTTTCCACCCTCATTCGAGTCCACAACTCCTCCAAGTTTGGTGTCATCAGCAAACTTGCTCAAAATGCCTTCTATTCCTACATCCAGATCGTTTATAAAAATATTGAAAAGTACCGGCCCTAAAATGGAGCCTTGAGGGACCCCACTGGTGACCGCCCGCCAGCCTGACGCAGCCCCATTCACCATAACCCTTTGGGCCCTGCCCGTTAGCCAATTGCTCACCCATCGTATGATGTTTTTATTTAGCTGTATGCTGGACATTTTGTCCAGTAGGATCCTATGGGAAACCGTGTCAAAAGCCTTGCTGAAGTCCAAAAAAATCACATCAGCTGGTTTCCCTTGGTCCACCATACGGGTGATCTTATCATAAAAGGAAATCAGGTTAGTTAGGCAGGACCTACCCTTCACAAACCCATGCTGGCTGGGACCAATGACTGCTTTGTCCCCCAGGTGCGCCTCAATACGTTCGAGAACCATCTTCTCCATGATTTTACCAGGCACTGACGTGAGACTGACAGGCCTGTAATTGCTAGGGTCTTCTTTCTGACCCTTCTTGAAAATCGGCACAACATTTGCCAGCTTCCAGTCTACCGGGACCTCTCCAGACTCCCAGGATCGTTGAAAAATAATTGAGAGAGGTTCCGCGATGACGTCCGCCAGCTCCTTCAGCACCCGGGGATGAATCCCATCCGGACCCATGGACTTGTAGGGATCCAGGTGGAGTAGCAGATCCCGCACACGTTCAGGGTCGGTCGGGAGTTTGTCATCCCCACCGTCCCGGTCCTCCAGCTCGGGGCACCCTGGGTCCCGAAGCCCATCATCGGCATTGAAGACAGAGGCAAAGAAGGCGTTAAGCGTCTCTGCTTTGCCTATGTCATCGTCTGTGAGAAGACCTTCCCTGTCAAGGAG